>NC_135902.1:18117632-18137632 GCF_964194155.1 Cetorhinus maximus
AGTGTATGAAGCTCAGACTTCAGCTTATCAACTTGGAGCTGAAATTCCTCGAGCTGCAGGCACTTGCTGCAGTTGTGATTGCTGTGGATCACATGGGTGTCCACCAGATCCCAAATGCTACAGCTGCAATAAATTGCCAGCCCTGCCATCTTCATTGTATTTTGTTTAACTAATTAGGTTTCAAATTTAGAAATATCACTCCACTGTTATTTCTAAATATATTAAGCAGTTTAACTAGTTAAGCTCTAAATTTAATGAATCACAGAATCTTTACAGTGCAGAAGGAGGCCATTCGGCCCATTGAGTCTGCACTGGCTCTCTGAAAGAGTATTCCACCTAGTCACACTCCCCTGCCTTATCCCCGTAACCTTGCACATTCTCTCTTTTCAGGTAGCAATCCAATTCCCTTTTGAATACCTCGATCAAACCTGCCTCCACCACCCTTTCAGGAAGTTTGTTCCAGACTCCAAACACCCTCTGGGTGAAAACATTTTTCCTCACATCACATTTACTCCTTTTGCCAATTATTTTGAACCTGTGCCCTCTAGTTCTTGATGCTCTTTTGAGTGGGAACAGTTTCTCGCTATTTACCCTGTCCATATCCCTCAGGATCTTGAATATCTCTATCAAGTCTCCTTCTTTTCTCCAAGGAAAGCAATCCCAACCTCTCGAATCTATCCTCATAGCTACAGTTCTTTATCCCTGGAATCATTCTTGTGAATTCCCTCTATCTCTCCAATGCCTTCACATCCTTCCTCAAGTATGGTGCGCAGAACTGGACAGAGTACTCCAGATGAGGTCTAACTAGTGTCTTATACAAGTGCAAAATGGGCTCCTTACTCTTGCACTCAGTGACCCTATTAATAAAGTCTAAAATACACTATATGCTTTATTAACTGCTCTCTCAACATGGCCTGCCACCTTCAATGACTTATGTATATATGCACCTCCTTTAGAGTCTCTCCCTTTATTTTGTTTTGTCTCACCATACTCTTCCTGCCAAAATGGATCACCTCACACTTCTCTGCATTGAACTTCATCTGCCACATACCTGCCCAATCCACCAAGATGTCTCTGTCCTTTTAAAGTTCAAGACTATCTCCGACACAGTTGACAACATTTTCAATCTTCATAGCATCTGCAAATTTTGAAATTGTACCCTGCACACCACAGTCTAGGTCATTAATATATTTCAAGAAGAGCAAGGGCCCCAACCCTGATCCCTGGGGAACACCACTACAGACCTCCCTCCAATCTGGAAAAAAACAACCATTTATCACTACTCTATTTCCTGTCACTCAGCCAATTTCTTATCCAAGCGCCTACTTTCCCTTTTATTCTATGACCTAGAATTTTGCTCACAAGTCTGTTGTGTGGCACTGTATCAAATGCCTTTTGAAAATTCATATACACCACATCAATAGCATCTCCCTTATCAACCTTCCCTGTTACCTCCTCAAAAAACTCCAGCAAGTTAGATAAACATCACTTTCCATTAATGAATTCATGCTGACTTTCCTTAATTATCCAGCATTTGTCTAAGTGACTATTGATTTTAGACTGAACTATAGTTTCCAGGAGTTTCCCCGCCACTATGTTAAAATGACTGGTCTGTAGTTGCCAGCTTTATCCTTGCGCCTCTTTTTGAACAAGGGTGTAACATTCCTAATTCTCCAGGCCTCTGGCACCTTTCCCATGTCTGAGGAAGACTGGAAGATTATCACCAGTGCCTCTGCAATTTCCACTTTCACTTCCCTCTTTACCCTTGGACGTATTTCACCTGGTCCTGGTACCTTAGGCTATCTTTACTTAAAATAGATTTCTAACACCACCTCCTTCTCAATTGTAAATTCTTCTAGTGTACCAGTTACCCCCTCTCTCACTGCAGCCTGGGCAGCATCTTCTTCCTTTGTAAAGACAGGTGCAAGGTACTCGTTCAATACCTCTGCTATTTCTCCACATGCAAGTCCCCTTTCTTGTCCCTAATCAGCTCTAATCGTGCTTTTACCACCCTTTCATTATTTACATGCTTATAGAAGATCTTGGGATTCCCTTCTTATGTTAGCTGCCAGCCTCTTTTCATGCTCTCTCCCTGCTTTTCTTATTAGTTTCTTCACTTCCCCTCTGGTCCTTCTATATTCAGCCTGATTCTCCATTGTATTTTCTACCTGACATCTGTTGTACATGCACTTCTTCCTTATCATCTTCACCTCTATCTCTCTTGTAATGCAATACTTATATATCCCCAGTACTGGTTTAAACTATTGCCACCGTTTAGAAGGATAAAATCTTAAAACTCACTAATCAATGACCAACCTGCTCACCTAATTAATGGCTTTGAACACTCACTGGCTACTGGAGGCTGAAAAAAGGTCTAAAAAACAGCACTTCCTTGCCCCTTGCACCAAATGCCCTAGTTAGCACTCATTCCTCATCCTCTCCACTTTGTGCAGTCATAAAACCTGTCTACTTTTATAGGGGGCTGGTGACTCACACCCCATTTGCATTGTGTAGTCAGGTTCCTACTACAGTCATTAATATCTATTCAGGCAACCACTTTCAATTGATTGATAGATAATTGCCAATGCCAGGCAGTTTCTGTTAAACTACAGAATTCACAAAGCAATCTAATAGTAATCTGCTTTACTTAATATTCAATGTTTATATCTTTAGTTTCAGTGCCTTGTGTTTTTGCCTTTTGAAAAGCTGAAGTTTATCTCTAACTGTGTTTTACTTCTATGATGCTGCAGTAACATTCTAGAACTATTCTGAGGAATGCGCTCCTCGCCTCTTGAGCCTTTTGCTCCTTTAAACTCCTCACCCAGTTTCAGCCAATTCTTTTCCCACCTTCCCCTCATATCTCTGAGATCTCCATGTCTTTTCCCTCTGTTTCCTTTTCCTATTCCCACTGCGTTGCTCTTCACCTGTTACGCAGGCTCTCAAATTTGTTCATTTTTATTCAACGTAAACAAATCTTTTCTGTTCCTCATTAACTAAGCAATATCATTGTCCATTATCATTATCCATTTCCTCTCCCTAAATTATCTTCCATAACGTATTTCCTCTTGCATAGAAATGTTCCCTTTTTGAATTGTCCATTTTTTTGCCCTGGCCCCCTCTGGTGTAGTTTGCTAAATAACCTTAATTTTAATCCTACTTTGTGGTAATTTATCAAACTCTTCAGTGTTACCTCTAAACGCTAGTATTCCAATGCTCTCCAAGTCCCTGTCCCTTTTCAATCTCTGTAAACTTGAGCTCATCCAAAACTCATGGAAGGTCTAGGTGGGAGCTTTCTCAAGTTGTGCCCCTAATCTGTTGGGCTTGCAATCTAGCTTTTTGGAGTCAAAAAGCAATGCTTGCATTCTGTTGCCACGCTCCAGTTGGGGTGTTCCATGTTAAACTTGATTGGTTGGCATCATCCATTCTGATATTGCCTGTATGTACCTTTCTATGCTATCCTATGCTATGCTGTCCTCATCCTGTCACAAGACACAAGAAACAGGAGCAGGTGGAGACCATATGATTTGTTGAGCCAGCTCCACCATTCAGTATGATCATAGCTGATCTTGGGCTTCAACTCCACTTTCCCACCCACTCCCCATATCCCTTGATTCCCTGAGAGACCAAAAATCTGTCTACCGCAGGCAAAATGTATTCAACGATCGAGCATCCACAACTCCTCTGGGGTAGCGAATTCCACAGATTCACAACTCTTTGAGTGAGGAAATTCTTCTTCATCTCAGTCCTAAATGATCATCCCTTTATCCTGAGATTGTGCCCCTGTGTTTTAGATTCCCCGACCAGCAGAAACAATCTCTCAGCGCCCACTTTATCAAACCCCCTCAGAATTTTGTATGCTTCAAGGAGATCATCTCTCATTCTCCTAAACCCCAGTGAATGTAAGCCCAATTTACTCAACCTTTCATCATAGGACAACCCCTTCATCCCAGGACCAATTTAGTGAACCTTAGGTGTACTGCCTCCAATGCAAGTATATCCTTTCTTAAATGTGGAGGCCAGAATTGCACACAGTACTCCAGATGTTGTCTCACCAAAACCCTGTACAATTGTAGTAAGACTTCTATATTCTTGTACTCCAATCCCCTTTCAATAGAGGCCAACATATCATTTGCCTTCCTAATTGCTTGCTGCACCTGCATTCTAACATTGCACGCTCCTTGTACGAGCACACCCAAGTCTCTTTGAACATCAACACTTACCAGTTTTACACCTTTTAAAAAAATATTCTGTTTTTCTATTCTTTTAACCAAGTGAATAACTTCACACTTCCCTATGTTATACTCCATCTGCCAACTTGTTTCCTACTCACTTAACCTGTCTATATCTCTTTGCAGCCTCTCTGTATCCTCCCCACATCTTCCCGTTCCCCCTAGCTTGGTATCATCAGCAAATTTAGATACATTACTGTCCGTCTCTTCAGCCTGGGGTCTACTGCAGCAGATCCCACCCTAAAATTTTATAGATCTCTGGTTGGGCCCCATCTGGAATATTGCGTTCAGTCCTGGGCACCGCATTGCAGAAAAGATTTATTGGCCATGGCGATGGTACAGCACAAACTCTCCAAAATGATACCACATCGATACGGGTTAACCTATGAGGACAAGTTGCATAGACTAGCCTTGTATTCCCTTCGGTGTGGAGGATTAAGGGGTGATCTCATTGAGGTGAATAAGATGATTAATAGATTCAGTAGAATAGATAGAGAGAAACCTCCAGTGAACATGGGGACATGAGCTTAAAATAAGAGTTAGGCTGTTCAAGGGAAGATGTTGGGAAGTACTTCTTCACACAAAGGGTGGAGGAAATCTGGAACTCTCTCATCCAAATAGCTGTTGAGGCTGGGTGCAGGGGTGGGAGGGGGGTGGGGGGTGTCGACTGAAATTGGTAGACTTTTATTAGCCTGTGTAATCAGGGATATGGATCCAAGATGGGTAGATGGAGTTAAGCTGAAGGTCAGCCACTAACTAATTGAATTATGGAACAGACTTGAGGGGATGAATGGCCTAAATTCCTCTGCCTGTCCATGAGCTCGAGCCTTATAGACAGTAGCGATTCTCCAATTGCACAATATCAACAGGAAGCCACTGTGGCAGAAGTAGTGGAATTTGGGTGACAATATTGTATCCCAGTTTCTGACCCATGTTCCCGATTGTGGGTCTCTCTATCAGGGAATTTGAATCAGCTTCCCCAGAGTTTTCTGAAGAATAGATGAAGCCAAGTGTTTTTGGCAGTCTGGAGTTTTTGATGCAGCAATGGATTGAGCTTTAAGTTTTATCGTGGGCACATTTTAATTTTCGATGCTGCTCGGCGGGGGTAACAGGAGCAGTGAGTAAACAGTCAGTAGAGTCCAATCGACTTGTGTATTGACTGAACTGACCTACTTGGAGTTAGTTCTGTTGAAGAGTCATACGGACTCGAAACGTTAACTGTGCTCCTCTCCGCAGATGCTGCCAGACTGACTGAGTTTTTCCAGGTATTTTTAGTTTTGTTTTGGATTTCCAGCATCCGCAGTTTTTTGCTTTTAACTTGGAGTTAGAGCTGCTTCCATGAAAGGAATTTCCTGGAGCCACCACTTCCTCCCTAATCATCATCACATTTGTTTCTAGTCATCTTAGCTTCTTTTTTCAAATTTCTCTTAGCTTTCCAGCCCTCTGCGGTGCTCCCTTTCCAAGTCAGTTTCTGTATGTATCTGTCTGTGTGTCTCTTGATCTGCTTACTTTTCAGTCCTGGCTTCCACCTTCTCCACTGTGCTGCCGCTCTCCCTTTTGCACCCTTCGCCACCCCCTCCTCTCTTTTCTCTGTCTCTCCCTCTCCCTCTTTCTTCCCTCTCCTTCTTTCTCCCTCTCTGCACACCCCAGCTCTCCCAGTGCCCTCTTTCAATGTTTCTGTGTTTCTGTTCCTCTCTCAGCCTGTGCCTCTCCAGCTCTGATTTTTGATTTCTCTTGCTGCTTTGCACTGCCCGCTGTGGTGTGACAGAGATGAGAAGACAGCCTGCGGGTTGTATATAGCCACAAATCCATACCCTGTCACCTTGAAGGGCAAAAAGGTTTCTCAATCTGATTATCTTCTGCAGTCCCTTAGTGCAGTGACCTCAGCTGGAGGACAGAGATAGTAAGTTCTTTGAAAGCAAACAGTGCAGTTGACTCCCTCTTAAACAGACACAGTTAAAAGGACAGGGTCAAGAGTGAAAATGACAGGGTTGTTACATTCGCAGGTTTGTAAACAGACATATGATGATGCCATTGATGACATGATCGCCTGACTGTTCATTTGCTAAAAATACATTCTGATCCTGACGACACTTTCATTGTAAAGGCCCATAACAGGCCAGAGTTTGTGTACTCTGATGAATGGCTTACTCCCCAAAGCCTTTCTAAGTCAGTAGTGTGATAGGATACCCTCCATTTGCCTGGATGAGTGTAGCTGCAACAGCAGCATCCAGGATCAAGTAGGAAATGCAACTTAATCAGCATTCCATCCACCACTTTGATCCTGAGTGTGTACAGGCTGTGCCACTCTGCCTACACTGACCTGGGGTACAGGGCTGCCTCTGACCACATCCTGAGTGTGTACAGGCTGTGCCACTCTGAATTCCGTCAATTCCACCAACACGGTTGGAAGAAAATCAGCTCCAGGCATTCTTTCCACAGAAGCCTAACCAGTAGCCTATCGCTTCTGGAAGATTCTTCCTTCACTGTATATTTTGTCTCTCCCCCCCACCCCCGACCTCTGCAAACACTGACAATGACTGCACCATGCCCCATCCTCTGTCTTTCCCCAGTTGGCTTTGATATGTGCCAAATGCGCCAATCTCGATTTGGGCAGAGAACACAGTGGAATGGCGATGTACCACACGAGTGGGCTGAAAGTCATTCTTGTGCTTAAGGCTTAGGCCAAATACCTGTAACAACCTGCTGTGAAGCAGCCCCTTGCTGGGTAAAGTACCCATTGCAATAAATGTAACATCTGACCCACTGCCTAACTAAAAATGTCAGCATTTATCATCCATCCCTAGTTTGAAGAAGGCAGGGTCACTGGTGCACAATGGCTGCCATGTGTACCATCTACAAGATGCGCTGCAGCAGCTCGCCAACTTCAACAGCACCTTCCAAACCTACAACCTCTGCCACCTAGAAGAATAAGGGCAGCAGACACATGTGGACACCACCACCTGCGTGTTCCCCTCCAAGCTACACAACATCCTGACTTACCACCACCACTTCACTGTGACTGGGTCAAAATCCTGGAGCTTTCTCCCCAACAGCACTGTTGGTGGACCTACACCACATGGGCTGCAGTGGTTCAAGAAGAAAGTTCACCATCACCTTCTTGAAACTAGGGATGGATGATAAATGCTGACATTTTTAGCTAGGCAGTGGGTCAGATGTTACATTTATTGCAATGGGTACTTTACCCAGCAAGGGGCTGCTTCACAGCAGGTTGTTACAGCTATTTGGCCTAAGCCTTAAGCACAGGAATGACTTTCAGCCCACTCGTGTGGTGCATTGTCATTCCACTGCGTTCTCTGCCCAAATCGAGATTGGCGCATTTGGCACATATCAAAGCCAACTGGGGAAAGACAGAGGATGGGGCATGGTGCAGTCATTGCCAGTGTTTGCAGAGGGGTGGGGGGTACAAAATATACATTGAAGGAAGAATCTTCCAGAAGCGATAGGCTACTGGTTAGGATTCTGTGGAAAGAATGCCCGGAGTTGATTTTCTTCTAACCGTGTTGGTGGAATTGACGGAATTCAGAGTGGCACAGCCTGTACACACTCAGGATGTGGTCAGAGGCAGCCCTGTACCCCAGATCAGTGTAGGCAGAGTGGCACAGCCTGTACACACTCAGGATGTGGTCAGAGGCAGCCCTGTACCCCAGGTCAGTGTAGGCTGCCTATCTCCACCTTGATTTCACAGAATCACAGAATTGTTATGGCGCAGAAGGAGGCCATTCAGCCCATCATGTCTGCACCGGCTCTCCAAATGAGCATCATGATTTAGTGCCATTCTCCTGCCTTTTCCCTGTCCCCCTGTACAATTGTTTCTATTTAAATTATTATCTGATGCCCTCTGGAATGCCTCAATTGAACCTGCCTCCACCAGACTTCCAGGCAGTGCATTCCAGACCCGAACCACTCGCTGTGTGGAGAAGTTTTTTCTCATATCAGCTTTGCTTCTTTTGCAAATCACTTTAAATCTGTGCCATCTCCTTCTCGATCCTTTTACGAGCATGAAGGCTGACGAGCAACCTTGGGACTGTGATGGGGTTGGGGGCGGGGAGAGGATTACGCTGTAACTGCTCAAGGTTGGCTCTCCTGCATTGACGTCTCATGAGGTTCTAGTTCACTGCCTTTCCCAGTCCTGGGTAAAGTTGACCTCTGTTTGAAGCACAAATCTTCTTGCACCTGAGAGAAGCCTATCCTTGAATGTAGATGGGGCCCCTGAGAACGCATTCGCCCATTCGTTTAAACTCTGGCTAAAGAGAAAGAAAGACTTGCTTTTAAATAGCAATTTTCAAAACCTTGGGATGTCCCAAATCGCTTCCCAAGAAGCACTTTATTGGATGCATTGTACTCACTTTTGAAATGCCGGAAATGCAGTAGCCATTTTGTACACAGCAAGCTTCCATAAACAGCAATATGATAACCACCAGATAATCTGTTTTTGTGGTGGTGAGTGAGGGATAAATATTGGTCAGGACATTGGGAATAGCTCCCCTGCTCTCCTTCAAACCAGTGCCTTGAGATCTTTTATATCCACTCGAGTAAGCAAATGGGGCCTCAGTTTAACATCTCATCCAAAGGACAGCACCTCTAACAGGGCAGTACTCCCTCAGAACCTCACTGAAGTAAATCTGTAGGTGCGAGATTAAAAAGGAAGGCCTCCCCTGAAAAGACAGTTCCCTTTTAAAATTGAAGGATTGCCCTTCAAGACCGAAAACAGTGGTAGCTGCAGAACACTGTAAGTGGTTGCTATGGAAACAGCATTGGCCTGGGTATCATTCTTACATCATTGAACATGTTCCAAAGTCCAATCATAAATGCACCATATAAAGAAATATCTCCCAACTGAACAGGCCTAGTAAATACCAGGGAAATATTTTCCCAGCTGATATTATTCGTTGCGTTTAACTCCTGTGTACACACTCTGGGCAGTGTGTCTCAGTGTGAATCCCTGTGTGTACACACTGGGCAGTGTGTCTCAGTGTGAATCCCTGTGTGTACACACTGGGCAGTGTGTCTCAGTGTGAATCCCTGTGTGTACACACTGGGCAGTGTCTCTCAGTGTGAGCTGTGTGTACACACTGGGCAGTGTGTCTCAGTGTGAGCTGTGTGTACACACTGGGCAGTGTGTCTCAGTGTGAGCTGTGTGTACACACTGGGCAGTGTGTCTCAGTGTGAACTGTGTGTACATACTGGGCAGTGTCTCTCAGTGTGAGCTGTGTGTACACACTGGGCAGTGTGTCTCAGTGTGAACTGTGTGTACATACTGGGCAGTGTGTCTCAGTGTGAGCTGTGTGTACACACTGGGCAGTGTGTCTCAGTGTGAGCTGTGTGTACACACTGGGCAGTGTCTCTCAGTGTGAGCTGTGTGTACACATTGGGCAGTGTGTCTCAGTGTGAGCTGTGTGTACACATTGGGCAGTGTGTCTCAGTGTGAGCTGTGTGTACACACTGGGCAGTGTGTCTCAGTGTGAGCTGTGTGTACACACTGGGCAGTGTGTCTCAGTGTGAGCTGTGTGTACACACTGGGCAGTGTGTCTCAGTGTGAGCTGTGTGTACACTCTGGGCAGTGTGTCTCAGTGTGAACTGTGTGTACACACTGGGCAGTGTCTCTCAGTGTGAGCTGTGTGTACACATTGGGCAGTGTGTCTCAGTGTGAACTGTGTGTACATACTGGGCAGTGTCTCTCAGTGTGAGCTGTGTGTACACATTGGGCAGTGTGTCTCAGTGTGAGCTGTGTGTACACATTGGGCAGTGTGTCTCAGTGTGAGCTGTGTGTACACACTGGGCAGTGTCTCTCAGTGTGAGCTGTGTGTACACATTGGGCAGTGTCTCTCAGTGTGAGCTGTGTGTACACATTGGGCAGTGTGTCTCAGTGTGAGCTGTGTGTACACATTGGGCAGTGTGTCTCAGTGTGAGCTGTGTGTACACACTGGGCAGTGTCTCTCAGTGTGAGCTGTGTGTACACATTGGGCAGTGTCTCTCAGTGTGAGCTGTGTGTACACATTGGGCAGTGTGTCTCAGTGTGAGCTGTGTGTACACAGCCAAGGGTTACCTCGCTTGGGAAGTGACCCTTGCTGGAAAGTACCTGTTTGTGTATTTGGCGTGTGGGCAAGATTGGGCTTGCCTGTGATGAATTCCATGGTGGAATAGCCCACAGATATGCCGTAACTAATCCCATACCAGGTGAATGGTCAATTGGTTTGCTGTATTAGAGTGCCACTAAACCCTGTCTTCTCCTGGGTCCATATGTTTGGGATAGAGGGATTGGGGATGAATATTTGAACTGGGTAATGGTTTATAATGCACTAACTGCTGACAGCGATGTGCCTCTGAATCACGATTGCTGCTGTCAGCTGCCTCTGATCTCCTTTTTGTTTGTGGCACTTTATTGCTTGTTGAAATAGGCTGTTTTCATATTCATGAAAGCTCATGACATCTGCTCTCCCATCTTAAGTGAGTACGCTACAGATGGCAGGTTCTGAGTCAAACGTACGCTGGGGTGTTGTTGGGACAGCAATGTGGGTGGGTGGGGTGGGGGGGGGGGGGGGGGGGGGGGGGTTAGAATCGCCCTTTTTATCAACATACACTGAGCTCCTTCGTCGCCTTAGGTGGGGAGAGCTCCATGTTGAACCTCTCATTTCCAGGATGAAATGGGATCAGCGGAGGGACTGGTAGTCAGGGTTGTTCTGTTGACCAAATATAGAGATTAAAATGGGAACACTGGCACCGGCTGTTCTTTTGCCAGCTGGCTTGATGTTTTATTGGCGAGGTTGTGTTTGTTGTGCCGTTGGATTATCTACCTCCGTGCTGTTTGCAACGCACTCTCTTTCCCAGTTTCAGTTGCTTGTGTGTTTTTACCCTCTCTTTGCTTCATTAACCCCCCCCCCCCGCCCCCCCCGACCCCCAGCCTGGACTGTAGTGCACTGTCCGATATTTATTGTGACACACTGGAATGTTATAGCTACAGCTCTAACAATGCTGCAGCAGTAACTGCCTTATTCCTTCAGTCTATCACTGTTCTGTAGTACTTGAGCTTTTTCAGTCTCTGCTCCTTGTTCTGTGGGTTTCATCAGCTACTCTAACCTCACATATTGTGAACTAATGAAGTTCTTTTCCAAGGAAAACAAACTCTAATCCTTAACCTTTCTTCATAAATTAAACTCCTGACAGCAGGAATGATTTACATTCATACTTGTATTGATACCTTGGCTATTGTGTGGATATAACCTCTCCTTTTAATATCTTTGCTAAGTTTTCTTCTGTTCTCTCTCTGCAAGGTGTGGGTTCCTTTTTGTGGTGAAGTCCCATGGGCCTGGGGCCCCAATGCCCATCATTTGCCAGTCTGGAACACTGAATGTCGGTTGTCCATTCGACTAAGAGGGGCATCACATTTATGTGATGAGGGGCCCAATTATGTCCTCACCTGAGAAACTTACATTTGCAGCAGAAGTCAGTGGGCGAGGATCAAAATCTTCAAACAACTTCCCTCTCCCAACCCGAGGTACTAAGCCAATGTTATCACCCCAGCCAGCACAGACAGGACGGGCCAAATGGCCTCCTTCTGAACTGTAAATCTTTTATGTTTCCATAATCTATCTCAGCGCAGCAGGCTCAGGGCAAATGTACATGCCCCAAAGGAAAACTGGAAGGTTATTTTGTTTTGTGTTTTTGGTGTGTTTGTGGTAAATGAGAATTCAGATTTTAAAAGCCCACCTTCTTTAAGTGATTCAGTATCACTGTGAGCACCAGCTTTCTGGGGAATGAGAGTATTAGAGGTAATTAGACAGAGAACATACTGTTCCACGCAGGTACCGCTAACAAGAAGCAATTGCTAATGGGAGAAGATTTCAGGGCTCGGTGTTGGCTGTAATGCATTTAATTTATATGTGGAAGGTCTGAAAGACCTAGAGGCTTTTGACCAGTTGCAGCATCACAGTTTGTTCTTCAGTTAAAATTTTTTGTTTTACTTCAGTTTGGCTGCCTCAACTGTTACAGCACCTCCAACGCATGAGCTAACTTGATTTCTCCACAGTCTCCTCAACCTTAGGCATTCTACAAGTACAAGGTCAAGGCTGGATATTGCCCATAGCAAGGTACTAGACTTCCACTGTACTGGTGGGGACAGGTCTGTCACTGTTTAACACTGGGGTCCAGTACTGGCGGGGACGGGTCTGTCACTGTTTAACACTGGGGTCCAGTACTGGCGGGGACGGGTCTGTCACTGTTTAACACTGGGGTACAGTACTGGCGGGGACGGGTCTGTCACTGTTTAACACTGGGGTACAGTACTGGCGGGGACGGGTCTGTCACTGTTTAACACTGGGGTGCAGTACTGGTGGGGACGGGTCTGTCACTGTTTAACACTGGGGTACAGTACTGGTGGGTATAGGTCTGTCACTGTTTAACACTGGGGTACAGTACTGGCGGGGACGGGTCTGTCACTGTTTTAACACTGGGGTACAGTACTGGTGGGGACAGGTCTATCACTGTTTAACACTGGGGTACAGTACTGGCGGGGACGGGTCTGTCACTGTTTTAACACTGGGGTACAGTACTGGCGGGGACGGGTCTGTCACTGTTTAACACTGGGGTCCAGTACTGGCGGGGACGGGTCTGTCACTGTTTAACACTGGGGTCCAGTACTGGCGGGGACGGGTCTGTCACTGTTTAACACTGGGGTACAGTACTGGCGGGGACGGGTCTGTCACTGTTTAACACTGGGGTACAGTACTGGCGGGGACGGGTCTGTCACTGTTTAACACTGGGGTGCAGTACTGATGGGGACAAGTCTGTCACTGTTTAACACTGGGGTCCAGTACTGATGGGGACAGGTCTGTCACTGTATAACACTGGGATGTAGTACTGATGTGGACAGTAGGGTTGCCAACCCTCCAGGATTGACCTGGAGTCTCCAGGGATTGAAGATCAATCTCTAGGACACTGCTGTGTGCAACCCTGGAGAAAAATCATCAGGACATTAAAAAAGATTGTTTTTTAAAAATATCCTTTGAACATTTCCCTTTACCAGATATAAAAATATTGAAAAGTGGGGGAGAAAAGGCTTTTTGGCTGACAGTCAAGCAGCATCCCATTGGGTAATGAGTCTTTTTGCTTTCCAGTTGGTGTAGCAAGGCAGTGCGTCACAAGGATGGATGTGTTGTCCAACTAATGGCTGGAGTGTGTGGCTAAGTCATGTGATGAAACCTCCAGGAATACATTTAATCACAGTTGGCAGCCCTAGGGAACAGGTCTGTCATTGGTGGTAACAGCAATTGGCAGCAATGAATGACGAAGATCAGACAGTATTAAAGTATAGCAGTTAAATGAAATTAATGACATGTTATGCTGCCATTGAACCTAATCGACCTGGTTAATGGACTGGCCTCTGCCACCGTTTGTAAAGCAGAAAACCTTGGCCAACACCTGACACAAGAGACATCTACCTCTGGTCGAAATCCTCCCTTATTGTTGGCTATTGCTCGCCCAGTGACTTTTCACTCATAGTCTGATGACCTCCAGTAGGAACATTTCGTGAAGTCATGATGTTAATAATATAAATGAGAACAAAAGCTGACTAACACAGTGTTATTTTCAGCTCCTTTGTAAGCCAGTCTCTCTGACTGTGTCTCTGCGGTTTAGCATGTTCCCTGTGCCAGAACCAGGCTGGTTATATTCCCAAACAACAACTGTCCCCCTTTAACCAACAGCATTAGCGAAGAGAAAGCAGGGTGCTCATTAAACAGTTTCTACAGCAATGGCTGGGCATTCCTTTTGAGCAGCTAACACTCTCTTCCTAAAGTTAAGCAACAGGGTTTTTGGAGCGAAAACAAAAATAGCTGGAAAGACTCAGCAGGTCCGACAGCATCAGTGGAGAGGAAGACAGAGTTAACGTTTCGAGTCCGTGTGACCCTTCATCAGAATTTTGCTTTTATCTTGGGGTTTTTGGAGTGTTTGCCCCCGGTTTGCAGTTGGATCCCAGATTTTGTCTCATTATTCACTAAGGGTTCCTGGGAATATGCCTCAAGCTTCGGGAACTTCCCCAGAAAGTGTGACAGTATTTACAGGGGAGAGTGTGTCAATGTTTACAGGAGTTCCCTGGAAGTTGGTGAATACTTGCAGGAAGTCTCTGGGACTGTCAGTATTTATGGGGGAGGGGGCAAGCGGGGGCGGGGGGTGGTCTGTGATGCGCCTCCAGACATTAGAAGGTACAAAGTGGGCTCCCCATTGTATGATTTATGGTGTAGTGTGAGACTCTTGGTGACGTTGATGACTGCCGACATGGTTGACATTGGTGTATTTGACACCTCTCATTCTAACACCTTCTGCTGTGGTTGGTGCCCTTCATGCCTCACATGTTATGGACCTCATAAATCGCTTGTTCTTTCCACCGTACCCCAGCCAGTCTCTGTCCCTGTCTGTGGGAGTTCAGACAAGCTTCTATTCAGTGCAAGGTCAACACAAGGTGAACACTACTGATTAAAACACAAGCGACCCTTCCCCCACTTCCGAGGTACAACATTACACTGTGAAGGCAGTCTGGTTAAGAGCATAAGCAATTTAAGGTTGTGTGTGTGTGTGTGTGTGTGTGTGTGCGTGCGTGCGTGTGTGTGTGTGTCAGCATGTCAGTCAGACATAATTACAGTGGCCCCCGCCTATTGCTGGCCTTCTGTTCAGCTTCACCTGCTCCACCCCCCCTTAAACAGCACAAATTTCATCACATTTCTACTCCTCTTTAGCTCTGAAGCAGGGTCATATGGACTTGAAACGTTAACTCAGTTTCTCTCTCCCCACAGATGCTGTCAGACCTGCTGAGTTTTTCCAGCATTTTCTGTTTTTATTTCATAATTACAGTGGCATTCAATATCGTTTGCACTGACTAAATACAATTACAGCACCTTCTGCATTTTAGATTCTGGGAGTAGTGAGATGGAACTTCGAGAGGTGCCTGGAGGAGTCCAGGGGCTTGAAGAATGCAGAACATGAAGATATTCCCCATTACAGCTGCAGAGTGTGCAGGACTTGGTTTCACACTGACCCTGACTGTAACTCCTACCACACCCTCTAATTCACATTTCTGTTGTGCATCTGAACTGGAACTCTGCCAGTGTGGGGGCAGAGGGAGCAAAGATTGGTATATTTAATGGGCAAACTCACCACTGGGAGTGATCCCAAGTCGCCACCCATCCCAAAATCCAGTTGGGAGTTGAATGTTGTTGTTGCCACAGGTTTTTGGTACATTTTTATACTCTGGAAGTTCTGCTACATTTGCTGCTTGTTTGGATGGAGTTACTTTTAGAATAAAAGCTTCCCTTTGTTAACTCCATCCCTGGACACCCTGCCACTCATTGGAGTTTGGTTCCACAGGCACCAGGAGCTCCCTACGGCGCCCACCTTGTACCTTAGCGCCATGTTTATCCTTCACCCTGAGTCATGCCATTTGACCACAGCGGCGCCTCTTCCAGCTCCGTCCTATCCTCACTCAAACTCCAGATGAAAGCCATTTCTAATGAAGGATGAATAGAAATAATAGTTAATTAAGTTGTTGGTACTTGGGACTCCATGTCTACTCCCTGCCGCCCCCTCCTCCCCACCCTATCTCCCAGCAGCAGCCTGGTTTGGCGTGGGGGAATGTGTTTATGACTGTTTACTTGCTGACGAACAGGAAGGGAAGATCTGTTGGCACCAGCTGTTCCCTGGCTGTAGGCCGCATTGGTTGGAACTGGCTGGCAGCCAGCCAGGGTAGGTCAAAGCGATGGCCTGCATTCCTGAACGCTGCCAGTTGTCATGACAAGGCACCATCTGGCTGATGGGAATCGTGCTGTCAGGGGCGTGGAGCTGACCCTCCTGTCTTGGAACGACAGCAAAGGGGACATGGCCTCTGCTTGTAAATCACATACGGTGACAAATTATAGGTTTACTAATTGATTTCCCCTGACCTGTATTCCAACAACGCTCCCCACCCCCGCTCTCCCCTTGTGTGAAGGGAGGGAGTGGTTTAAGTGAGATTAGTGGCTCATTTTTGAAGTAGGGTTAAGATCTTTTGGAAAGATTTTCTCCTTTGTAATTGTGATTTTATCTTTGTTAGTGCGTAGTCCAGCAAAAGAGGAAATAAAGTGTAGCTAAAAGGGCAGTCGCAGGCTACAGCAGGTATATAAGCATGGGAGTGGGAGTAGGCAATTCAGCACCCCAAGCCTATTCCACCATTCAGTTAGATCATGGCTGATCAGTATTTTAAATCCCATCTACCTGCCTTGGTCCCATTACCCGCAATAGCCTTGATCTGATCCACCCACTCTGCTCCCCCCTTCGCTATGGCCTGCTTGTTGCAAAGTTGCTGGCGTTCACACCAGGGTTTCCTCCAACAACAGAGCACTCAATAACTTTGGCCAGTTCCGTTTAGCTCATAATGCAAACACCAGAGAGAAGGTTTGGTACAAAATACCTGCCCTTGGCCTGCTTCAAATGGCAGGTTTTAATGCATGGAACAACATGGAAGTAGCTAAGGAAGCAATCGGCATTCTCCATTCTCCTCGTTTACCTCCGGGAGAGTCCGAAAGCCAACAGTAACACTCAAGCAATACACTCGGTTACTCAACAGTCCTTGATAGTGGGGAATGGACCATATAAATCATCAATTCCTAATATAGGGGATGGGATTAAATTTGCCAACAAACACCAATACCTGGGAATTGTCCATAGCGATGAAGAATTCCTCCATACACGGCACTTATAAAGCTGGTGTGCAGCTCCAAACCTTAATAACTTTGTACACATGGTGCCAAGGAACTATGAACAGGATATAAAAACATTGTTCATAAAGTTGTAACATAATCACGTTCATGTTTCTAGGCTTCACTGTAATTGCCATCTTTTGTGCTGTGTTATTCAATCCAATTTTCCAACTCATTAGAAACATCACTCAGCAACAACTGCCGGATTTCAGGAATTGTATTTGTGAGCCTGGTCCTCAAGTTCATCCAAAGAATGTGACCCAAATCTCCTGGTCTCTGGATTATGGGAGATGTGCATTAGGACCCTGTGGAAATTCTGGTGCACAGACATATGCGGAAGTTGCCCGGGAAGTTTAAACTTCCAATGGGCTGATTCCCTGCTGCCCAGGACCCTCCGTGAAAGTCTCCAACTCTGAGCTCAGGATGGAGACTTGGCCCAAATATGCAGGACATACCTGCATGTTACCCTGGAAATGTTAGACAGTTTAACACCTGGTCTAGCTTGGTGGTTAGCCAGGGTAACTCAACTGAGCAACACAACTGACCCCCACACCCTCCCCCCCCGACCTCACATGACCACCTATCACCACCCGCCACCCCCCCCGACCACCTGACCACCCGCTCAACTAGGCTTGACTGCACCCCCCCCCACCTAACTACCACCCAACCACCCAACCATCCCGCCTGACTGTCCAACCACCCCCTTCCCAACCCAACTACCCACCTACCTATTCACCCGTTCTCTCACCCACACTCATTCATTAAAAGATCTGAGACCTTTTTAAAAACTTACCTGAGTATGAGAGATACTGTTGGAAAAAAGGGGACATGTTCTCTCCTTCCCCTGACTCTCCTACGCTCACTGGAGTTACCCTGGAGTGCCTGCACTGCCCATTTCTGCTTCAGTTAGGATCGGAAGGTACAGCTGAAAATGGGTAGTATCATTGGGTCGGTACTCGCGTAATGGCAATGCACCCACTATTGCTGCTGATTAGAAAATCTAGGCCTGTAAATTGAATAAGCAACAATTTTTTTAAAAATGTGTTCATGGGATGTGGGCATCGCTGGCTAGGCCAGTATTGCCCATATTCAGGGGGCATTTTAGAGTCAACCACATTGTTGTGGGTCTGGAGTCACATGTAGGCCAGACCAGGTAAAGATGGCAGATTTCCTTCCCTAAAGGACATTAGTGAACCAGGTGGGTTTTTACAACAATCAAGAATGGTTTCATGGTCATCAATTCCAGACTTTTATTGAATTCAAATTCCACCATCTGCTATGGTGGGATTTGAACCCGGGTACCCAGAGCATTACCCTGGGTCTCTGCGATTATTAGTCCAGTGACAATTCCACTATGCTAACGCCTCCCCTTAATATGACCCTATTAAAAAGAGTAGTTCATGGGGACAGGTCAGGTGAAGGAGTTATACAGGGACATTGGTTGCACTGGGGAAGGTCCACATGGACCAGCAATTCCCAATTGCTGTTGAAGGAACCATACAGACCAGAAAGCTTGATACTGGAGAAAGCGCACATGGCTCAATCTGCCAGATCCTGTGGCATCCATCTGTGCTTAATGCTTCTATTAGTGTCTTCCTCTGGCAAGGCAATTCCTGCATAGATTCCTTAGGAATCCTCCTTGCAAATGGTCCCTGAGAGCATCACCATCTCCTTCTATTTGGGTGCTTCCTCCAAATAAGAAACAACAGCAAATGTGCAGAGTGTTTTTGAATTGGGAAACTTGGGTGAATAGCCCATAACATAGGAAACCAACAAGGAGCAAGGATAGAAAATGAAATCGATCATGAAGGAATCATTACACAATACTGAACTTGGGGTTGGAAATCGATGATTGTAAAAGGAAGGAAATATTGAGGGAGTTAAGGAGCTCTGCAGTTTGGAAATCATGGATAAAGTGAGGTAGAATAGGCAATGATGTGATGAGCCTTGATATCCACATAAGGAGGGTGTCAGGAGGAGCAAGTGTCAGTAAAATATGCAGTGTAGGAAGAAATTGAATGCCATGGTCTTGTAAAAAATAGGTTTGAGACATCACCATAAAAATTGCAGAAGTTCAAAGAGAAGGCTCACCGCTATCACTTCAGGGCAACGAGAGGTGGGTGATAAATGCGACGTTGCCAGTATCACTCACATCCTGAAAGCAAACTTAAAAAGAAACGAGGTAAGTGAGGGGGACTGTCACCTCCTTTATAAAATCCAAGAATTAAAATCTGACAAATTGTTGGCCCCCATTCCTTTTCACTCTAACTTGTGCCTCTTCGCTGTTGCACATCATAGAATCATAGAAATTTACAGCACAGTAGGAGTCCATTTGACCCATTGTGTCTGTGCCAGTACATGTGTAGAGATGACCAGTTATTGCTGCCTGACAGATGGGGCTCGAAGAAGCTTGGCTTAGCACAGTGGTATTGTCACTGGACTAGTATTCCAGAGACCCAGGGTAATCCTCTGGGGACCTGGGTTCAAATCCCACCACAGCAGAAATTTGAATTTAGTAAAAATCTAGAATTAAAAGTCTGATGATGGATCATGTAACCATTGCCGATTGTTAGAAAAACACATCTGGTTCATTAATGTCCTTTAGGGAAGGAAATCTCCTGACTTTAGCTGGCCTGGCCTACATGTGACTCCAGACCCACAGCAATGTGGTTGACTCTTAAATGCTTTCTGAACAAGGGCAATTAGGAATGAGCAATAAATGCTGGCCCAGCCAGTGACCCCCATATGCATGAATGAATATGAAAAGAATGATCTCTTAATGGACCCTGTAGTTATAGTTCTGGAACAGTCAAGTCACATTCAGCACTACCTGCATATTTTGAAAAAAAATCAAAGTAATCCTCTATAATTGCCTCCAGTGTGTTCCTTTCCCCACTGGCTGTTTTGGGGTGTGGGGGTTGGGGGGGGTGGGGGGTGGTGGGGGGGGTGGGGGCGGTGGTGTGGGGGGGGTGGTGGGGGGGGTGGGTGTTGGGGGCTGGGTACTAGGCTCTGCTGAGGAGCT
>NC_135902.1:18142632-18525659 GCF_964194155.1 Cetorhinus maximus
AATGGGAAAAGCTGAGCCAGTGTGAACTGCATTCAGAAAGCTGCCGGTGCTTCAGCCCAGTTTGGACGCTCGCCCTTTAATTTTCATGCTCTGTTCCTTTAAGAGGCGCACAGGCTGCTGACTTGAGCCATTTACATACTGAGTGGCACGTTGGGTAGTAAGATGCCAGGAGCGTGGGTATCTCTCTAGGCTGTTGTGTGAGCTCCTTGCGTTTGAGAGCAGGTGATGAGTTTTCGAGTTTACACCACTTGCCTCCCCCACTCCAGAGTCCCACACAGATGCCCTTTGACCCAAGGAAACTTCAGTCAAGCTGACCGCACGGACCTTTCCCTAGTTGTGTGAGAGATGGCTTCAACAATATCCAGCCTGGGGCCTTGGATTCAATGGGTACAGCCTGACGCTTGGGGAATTCATTGTTCCCAGTTGTTGGAGTGTTTGACGTTCTGAAGTTGGAGGAAGTGAAAATCCAAAATCCAATCACTATTATGGTCACCTCTGTGTAGAATAGGGAGTGAGTTACAGGCTGGAATTTAATCAAGTGGTTCACATAGTTTATATATAAAGTAATATGTATCAGGGAGTGTGTTACAGGCTGGAATTTAATTGAGGGGTTTGGGGGAGGAGTTTATATATAAAATAACAGATACCCTAGAGTGAGTTGTAGGCTGGAATATAATCTAAGGATTCAGGCAGTTTATATATAGAAAGAAAACTGATTCCAGGGAGTGAGTTACAGGTTGGAATTTAATCGAGGGGGCTGGGTGGTTTATATATAGAACAGATATCCAAGACTGAGTTACAGGCTGGAATCTGATTCAGGAGGTTTATATATAGAACAATAAATACTTGGGAAGGAGTTACAGGCACCATATCCTCTCATTTCTTTTGCAGTTGCAAGGGTGATTTGCTTAAGTGATCGGCCCCTTTACATTTTTGTGTGTGGCTAGTGTGGGGACTTTAAGGTTGCTGCCTGGTCATGCAGCTGAGGGAACATTGGTTACAGGTGGACACTAACCAAGTGGTTCTGGTGACTTACGTGTTGAAGAATGGATGCCCAGCAATGGGTTACAGGCTGTGATCTAATCCAGGGTTTGGGTGGTTTATCTATATAGATTAACGGATGTTTGGGAGTGAGTTTATAGGCTGAAAGCTAATCAAACTGGCATGCCTATGCAGAGGCTACTAGTTGGTAACCATTGCTAGGTGCCAGTTATACTCGGGCTTAGTCTAGTTCGCTGGGGCTTCCTCTGTGTTGGGTCAGTGCTGTACAACAGCTGCCTGTACAAGATGTTGAGTGTAAAACACGGGGCTGAATGATAAGGCTAGCACTGAAAGATTAATGATCGGGGCGTAATTACAGTACCTACACACGTAATGAAAAATGATTCGCAGTTGATTACTTGTCTCTCAGATTTTAAAAAAAATCCCTGACTTACTCACCTCCCTTTGTGCATTCCAAACTGCTGACTTGCTGAAAGCAGGAACGATCATGCACGATACAAGGCTGTGAGAGACAGTGTGCTTACTAAGCTCACGTCCAATGCTGATGTGCTTGCAAATCAGAGCGGTTGACTTTTCTTCCTTTTCCTTTTTTGCTGTCATTGAAGAGAGTAGGAATCTGAAACCAAGCACGACGGTGGCTAGAAAAGGGGTGGCTGCTTGTGTCCACTTGCAGCTCACTAAAACCGGCGGGGTCGAGGGAAACGCTGCCAGTTGGCTCGAACCCCTCCTCTGCAACGCAACCAGCGCTCACTGCATGAACGAAGAAGCCAATGGGTTGCGAGCACTGGCTGGAAACGATTTACATTGTTTCTTCTATTGGCAGTGGGGAGCAGTATGGTGGCCGGTCTGATGTGCCATGTCCTGTGATTGGCCACTGGACGAGTTCCTATTCACACTCCTGCTGCTGTGGGGAGATGTTGAGCAGGGTTCATGCACTCAGCCAACAGGCCCACCTCAGTTTCCCATGTTCACCGAGGTCAGGAAACAGTTCACAGGCCGAGGGTAGCAGCTAAAAGAATGAACTTGCATTTGTATAGAGCCTTGGCACATCCTCAGATCATCATCTCAAATTTAAGGTCCTATATTACCCTGTCAGCCCAATTGGGACAGGGTGGTCAGATGGTTAAATTGGTGATTGCATTTGTCACACCTTCTGCCTCCATTTTAACCATGCAGTTTTAGTTTAGGGATAGGCATCTCCCAGGCCTCATTAACACAAAGCCAGGGTCCTGGGATGTAATCAGGGCGCTGGTGATATTTTAACTTCAGGTCAAACCCAGTGCCGATTTTTGTATTTGTTGTGCGTGGCCTGTTCATTTCAATGCGTAGTACCTTAAAAAAATGTTTTTGTGTGACCGTGCACAATATCGTACGGGAAAGCTAGAGTGGCCTTCATGGTATCTTCCAGATTCTCTCTCTCACGCACCTGGTGACAAGCAGGAGAGATGCAGGAACGTCACTATTGTTCATTTTTTTTGTGTGGCTTCCTACTTAAAATGGCCACCGGGGCCCAATTTACATCACGCGACCACGATTTCCATTTTGAAATGGGCCGATTGTCTTAGACACTCAGTGGTGGGCTCCTTTCAAAATGGAACTGGTCCTGGTGTTCATTGTTGGGGAGGGAAGCGTGATGGGGTGGGGTGGGGTGGGGGCCTGGCCAACAGCCCTATTTTGAGGCTGTTACCCCTCCATTAACACATGAGGGACACACAGGATCCATCTCCTAGAGCGTGCCTTGAACCCACGACTTTCCGATTCAGTAGTGGGGGAGCGCTAACAACTGAGCCAAGCAGCCACCATTGCAGCATTCACTTTTTTGTTTGTGAGTAAGGATTCAACTCAGGCCTGATTGGTGACTTCAGGCTACGAGTAGTGCCCAGTCAGCCTGAAGGTCGAATGCTTGTAACATAAGATGCAACTCAAAGTGAGGGGGAGGGAAAGCAGCTTCCTCCATAGATCTTCTCTAGTTGGCTCCCTACGTTGAAATGAACTGCAGGTGGGCAGCATTCTGCCAATTGTCGGGATTATTATCTCACTCTCCAATGCCTTCCCTCTTAGAGAACACAGCAAGTGGCACTGAATTAAAGTGCAGACAATTCACAAGATTTACTGTTCAATTGCAGAGGCCGTGTTCAGAAGCATAGGGCTGCTCACTGTGTAACTGTACAAAGTTACTGTTTGTTCACCAGGGGAAGGGTTAGTTGTCGTTGGTTCTTATTCTGGCTGTCTGCATCTCAGTCTCAAAGTGTACACTTGCATTTATTTTCTCTGTTACGTTTTGACGCTCTCACTTTTGTGCTGTGGTCCATCTTCTCTGCTGCTCTCTCTGGTACGACTTTTCTCTAGTACCCTGCACCCCCCACCCCCCACCCTCCCTGTAAGAGTTGAGGTTGACCACGTAGAACTGCCAATATTTTTAGCAACTGTGGCAGTGGTTATTTTAGCAGAGAGGTCTCAGATGGAGGGTAGAGTTGCAAAGTTGTGGTTCTTCCCTTCCGGCTGTCTTCAGCCTCTCCCTTTGGAAGTGGACACACAGTGGCACAGATCGTTCAAAACAATGTTAGAGCAGGCAGGAAGAGAGGCGGCTGGAGAGATCCCAATAAAAGCAGAAGCCAGAATGCTGTGTTCCTTCCGAAGCTGCGGGAAAAAGGGGCAGTGCTGGGAAAGGGCTAAGTTTCCTTGAAACAGCACTACCAGCTCCATAAAAACGTCAGCATCACAGTTAAAGATGAGGTGTCGCCTCAGGGTTTTGCCTAAACTTATACAGAACTTCAGTGAATTTACAGCACAGAAACAGGCCATTCTGCCCAACTGGTCCATGCTGGTATTTATGCTCCACACGAACCTCCTCCCATCCTATTTCATCTTGTCCCATCAATATATTCTTGTATTCCTTTCTCCCTCGTGGGCTCCTGCTCTTTGCCTCAACCATTCGATGTTGTAGCGAGTTTCACATTCTAACTACTCTCCTGAGTTACCTATTGGATGTCATAGTGACTATCTTGTATTTAAGCCTCATGGTTTTCATTCCCCACCACCTCCCCCGCCCCCAAAAGTGGAAATGTACCCGATCAAATTCTTTCCTAATCTTAAAGACCCCTTTTAAGTCACCCCTTGATCTTCTCTCTTCTGTAATGTTAATTGTGATGTCTTGTAGCTGTTTTGAGTTCCATTTATAAACCTCAGCCCACATTAAAGCTGAATCCAGCTCTCACCTTGGTGAAGACTCTCCAAACACTTGTTTTCACGTGAGAACAAATCTCTGGCGTCATCCAATCACTATCCCCTTTTCCTGCTGTCGTACTTGCCCAGTCAAAAATTACCACGGCTTTGATTGTATCAGATCTGCCCACACCCCTCAAAAGAAAACTCTTGTTTTATTTTTGAACTGCCCTGCATTTCACTGTAATTTTGAGATCAAAGGGAAGCTTGTAATTTGATAAGTGATTGTTTTCTCCGCTTCCAGTCTCTAATGTCTTGTGTTTCTCCATTTTCTAGAATGATCCATGCTCCTGAGCACTTTCTGCTCTCGTTGCCTTTTCCTATTTCCATCACCACACCCCCCACCCTCCACACTCACCCCTCTCCACAACCCAAACTCTCAGCCCTAACATCCTCACTGTGTTGAAGTCATGACCCACTGCATGGTCTCCCTACCCTCCAACTCATCCTTTCTCAGCACCTCAGGATTACAGAACTCCTTCAGATCTGCCCTTCCCCCTGCACATCATGGGATTTTAAAAATTAGGGAGAAGTTACAAAGGCTGAATTCCTGAAATTAAGCAAAGAAATGCTGGAAATACCTAGCTGACCTGGGGAGAGGAAAGACAGGCTCTGACTTTTCAGATGGTGCACCCTTCCTCAGTTTTAAAACCTAATCTTAGTGTTGCTGCACGGCTACTTCCTGCTGTTTCTCATCTTTGCTCCAAACATGAAAAAAATAGGGACCGGATCAGGAAGGGCCTGGGTGGCAGGGACAGGGAGTATGCCATTTGGTTATTTCAGTCTGCTCCGTCATTCAAAAGATTATGACTGTTATTCTACCTTAACACTATCTTCCCACGCTATCTCTACACCCTGTAATATCAACTTAATCTCTCCTCATAGGACCATTCCCTCATCCCAGGAACCAGCCTAGTGAACCTTTGTTGCACTCCCTCGAGGGCAAGAATGCCCTTCCTTAGGTAAGAAGACCAAAACTTTAACTATACTCCAGGTTTGGTCTCACCACTGCCCGGGATCTATATATTTTAGCAGCATTAGGGACAGAAGAAGGCCATTCGGCCCCTTGAGCCTGTCCTGTTATTCGATTAGATCATGACTGCTTTTTCCCTCAGCTCCATCCATCCACCTTAGCTTCCTATCCCTTGACCCCTTACTGAACAAAAAAATCTATCCACCTCACTCTTGAAAGTTCCAATTGACCCCAGGCATCCACAGCTTTTTGTGGGAGAGAACTCCAGGTTTCCATTACCCTTTGTGTGAGGAAGTACTTTCTGATTTCACTCTGGAATGGCTTAACATGAACTTTAAGATCATGCCCCCTGGATTTGGGTGCCTTCTGCCCTACCCTATCACCACCACCACCACCACCACCACCACCACCTGAGGTAATATTTCCTCTATATCTAGACTATTGAATCCATTGCACATTTTTAAACACCTTGATCAGATCACGGTTCAATCTCCGAAATGCCAGGAAATACAAGCCAGCTTTTTACAACCTGTCCTCATAATTTAACCCTTTCAGCCCCGGTATCCTTACATATGAACAAACAACAGGTGTAGGCGATTCAACCCCTCGAGCCTACTCCTCCATTTAATAAGGTCATTGCTGATCTGAAAGTAACCTCAAATCTGTATCCCATCTACTCCCGATAGCCTATCACCCCCTTGCTTGCCAAGAATCTAACCATCTCTGCCTTAAAAATATTCAAAGACACTGCTTCCACCACCTTTTCAGGAAGAGTTCCAAAGACTTACGACACTAAGTGTAAAGAATTTTGCCTCATCCCTGTTTTAAATGGGCGACCCCTTATTTTTAAACAGTGACCCCTAGTTCTAGGTTCTTCCACAAGAAGGAACATCCTCTCTACATCCACCCTGTCAAGACCTCTCAGGATCTTATATATTTCAATCAAGTCGTCTCTCACTCTTCTAAACTCCAGTGGATACAAGCCTAGTCTGTCCAACCTTTCCTCATAAGACAACCCACCCATTCCAGGTATTAGCCTGGTAAACCTTCTCTGAACTGCTTCCAACGCATTTACATCTTTTCTTAAATAAGGTGATCAATACTATACACTGTACTCCAAATGTGGTCTCACCAGTGCCCTGTACAACTGAAGCATAACCTCCCTACTTTTGTATTCAATTCCCCTCGCAATAAATGATAACATCCTATTAGCTTTCCTAATTACTTGCTGTATCTGCGTACTAGCCTTTTGTGATTCATGCACTAGGACACCCTCTGCGCCTCAGGGCTCTGCAATCTTTCACCATTTAGATAATATTTTTATTCTTTTACTCTTTTATTTTTCCTGCTAAAATGGACAATTTCACATTTTCCCACATTATACTCCATTTGCCAGATATTTGCCCACTCACTTAACCTATCCTTTTGTAGCCTCCTTATATCCTCTTCACAACTTACTTTCCCACCTATCATTGTGTCATCAGCAAAATTGGCAACCATCTCATCGATCCCTTCATCCATGTCATTTCTATAAATTGTAAACAGTTGAGGTCTCAGCACTGATCTCTGTGGCACACCATTCATTACATCTTGCCAATCTGAAAAAGACCCATTTATGCCTATTCTCTGCTTCCTGTTAGCTAGCCAATCTTCTATCCATGCCAATATGTTACCCCCTATTCCATGAGCTTTTATTTTCTGCAATAACTTTTGATGTGGCACTCTATCAAATGCCTTCAGGAAATCTAAATACGGTATATCCACTGGTTCCCCTTTATCCACAGCAATGTTAGTTCCTCAAAGAACTCCAATAAGTTGCTTAAACATGATTTTCCTTGCACAAAACCATGTTGACTTGTCTGATGACCTTGAGCTTATCCAAGTTCCCTACTATAACTTCTTTAATAATAGCTTCTAATATTTTTCCTATGACGGATGTTAAGCTAACTGGCCTGTAGTTTCCCGCTTTCTGTCTCCCTCCCTTTTTGAATAAAGGAGTTACATTTGCTATTTTCCAATCTAATGGGACCTTCCCCAAATCTAGAGAGTTTTGGAAAATTAAAACCAATGCATCAACTATCTCACCAGGCACTTCTTTTAAGATCCTAGGATGAAGTCCATCAGGACCTGAGCTCTTGTCATCCTGCAGCTCCAACAATTTACTCAGCACCACTTCTCTGGCAATTGTAATTTTCCTGCCTTCTCCATCCCTTCCACTTCCTGGTTTATTGCTGCTTCTGGGATGTTACCTGTATCCTCTATATTGAAAACGGATGCAAAATACCTGCTCTGGTGATTCTGTGCTGCACATCCTGCAAGACCACTATATCCTTCTTGAGATCCAGTACCTGAACTGTACTTTGGATGGGGGTTGTAATAAATTTGGAGGGCAGGACGGGTTTCTTGCAAGAAACAGTACATTCCATTTACAGACTCCTGATGAGACTGTATGCTTTTTCCAAGGCCAAGGCTAAAAAGCTCCACCCTTAAAATTCCCTGCTCTTAGGGCTGACTTGTCTGCACAGTCACATGATCCCCATAACAGTAAGAAATGCTTTAACTTCTAATTACTACATTCCCCCCCCCCCTTTTAATTTTGCTTTACCCTCTTATTTACAAAAACATCTTAACCCGTATTATATACAATTATATGCAGTTCATGCTGTTATAAACTTAGTCTTTGAGGAGGTTTTAAGATTCGGGTAGAGTGACGCAACTCTACAGCTGGAGGTTCTTCCATTGGCTCAACTTGAACAGGAACTGCAGCTTCAGCTACATCCCTAGATAATGGCAGTTCAGAATTACTTACTTCAACAGAGACATCAGGTATGTCTGTTCTTTGTCGATCTGGCAGCTCAGGGGTTGACGTTTCGACTTCGATTTCAGGTGGATTGACTGGTTTTTGGAGGATTTCTCAACTTCTGAGATGATCCACGTGTTTCCCAACAATCCTGTTTTCCACTTCTACCTGATAAGATACAGGTTCTGTTTCAGAGAAGATTGTACCAGGGACCCATCTTGGTCCAGTTGCAAAATTTTGTACAAAAACTTTCTCTCCAAACCTGATAACTCTTGACCTTTACTATGAATGTCATGATTTACTTTCTGACTCCCCTGGTTTCTCTCCACCTTCCCTCTAAATTAGGGAGTATTAGACTCAATTTTGTCCAAAGATTTGTGAACCTAAATGGAATTAAACACATGAGAACAGCCCCGCATCATCCCTCATCCAATGGGTTAGCAGAAAGAGCAGTACAAACCTTTAAAACAGGTGTTTTAGGCGTGAAGAAACTATCAGAGGGAATATTAGAAACATGTATTTCAAAATCCCTGTTCAGCTATCGCACAACTTCCTCATGTGACCACTGATTTAACACCTCTGAAGGTGTTACACTCTGAAGTGGAACACCTCTGAAATACATGTTTCTAATGTTCCCTCTGATAGTTTCTTCACGCCTAAAACACCTGTTTTAAAAGTTTGTACTGCTCTTTCTGCTAAACCATTGGATGAGGGCTGATAAAGTGCTGTTTTGATGTGTTTAATCCCATTTAGGTTCATAAATCTTTGGAATTCAGTACTAGTGAAAGCAGTACCATTGTCTGACACAATAACTTCAGGTAAACCATGAACACTGAAACTCTTGCGCAGTTTTTCAATGGTTGCAGACGAAGTAGGTGATCTCACTTCAAACATGTCCATCCATTTGGAATGTGCATTGATAATCACAAGAAACATGGTACCTAGAAATGGACCTACATAGTCTAAATATAATCTAACTCAGGGTCAACCAGGCCACTCCCACAGATGCAGTGGACCTGAAATGGCAACTTCTGCTGTTGCTGGCACTGGAGACAGTGTTTCACCATTTTTTCTAAATCACTGTCTATACCTGGCCACCAGATATAACTTTGTGCGAGCATCTTCACTTCCGAAATACCAGGATGTGCACTATAAAGTTCTTTCAATAATGTTTCTCTTCCTTGCACAGGGATAATGACTCTTGCTCCCCATTATAAGATACCATTTTGACAACTCAATCTAGATCTACGTACAAAGAATGGTTTTATTTCTTCAGGGACTTGTGCATTTGACCATCTTGCAATACTTGTTCACAGACTCTTGCTAAAATTGGATCCCGACTTGTCCAATTCTTTATCTGCCTCACGCAGCCTGTTGAGGAGTCCAGGAAATTTAATGCAAGTACTACCTTTTGATGTACTGAGACATGTGTAATACTATCGGGCAAAGGGAGATGACTGAGGGCACCTGCATTTGCTATATGCACACCTGGACAGTGCATAGAAGTGTACTTGTATACCAACAAAATTAAAGTCCATCTTTGAATTCTAGCAGAGGTTATCAGTGGGATTGCCTTATCTTCACTAAACAACCCTAACATGGTTTGTGATCTGACACTGTGGTGGTGTCAACCATGCAAATATTGATGGAACTTCTTTACTCCAAATGCGATAGATAAGTCTGTTTTTCAATTTGAGAGTAACCTTTCTCAGCTGCAGGAAGGGTTCTGGATACATATCCTATCGGTCTTTCAGATCCACCCTCCATCTTGTGTGACAATTACTGCTCCCACTCCATAGGGAGATGCATCACAAGTGAATATCAAGTCCTTAGATGGGCTGTAGTGCACTTGCAGACATGATGAGTGTAAAAGCTTCTTGACTCTTGTGAAAGCTCCCTCTTGTTATGCTTTCCAGGACCATCTGTGGTGGTTCTTCAATAATAAGTGTAAAGGGGCTAACACTGTAGATAGATTTGGCAAGAATTGACCTTAATATTTTACCATGTCCAAAAAAGACGAGCTCCGTAGGTAGGAGAGGGCACTTCCTTGATTGCCCTGACTTTCTCCTCTAATGGATGCAGCCCTTGGACATCCACTTGATGACCCAGATACGCAACTTACTTTGCTTGAAAAGTGCATTTTTCTTTTTTTAAACGAACTCCAGCCTCTAAAAATCTCGTCAGAACCTCTTCCAGGTTTGCCACTTGTTCTGCTTCTGTGGACCCTGTGATTAGGACGTTGTCCAGGTACATTATAACTCAGGGAAGTCCTTGTACTAAGCTTTCCATGATTCTTTGTAAAATTGCACAGGCATAGGACACACTGAAGGGTAGACATGTATACTGGTGCAGGCCCTTGTGCGTATTTATAGTGACATAACTTCTTGATGTGTTGTCCAACTTGAGCTGTTGATATGCATGACTCATGCCCAGTTTAGTGTAGGATCTTCTTCCTGCAAGTTTAGTGTACAGATCTTCAACCTTTGGGATTGGGTATTTGTCTAATTTCACAGTCTTGTTTCCCGTTAATTTATGGTGCCCGCAGATGCGAATGGTTTGGTCCAGTTTTAGCAAAGGGACTATGGATGCTGCCCATTCTAAAAATTGGACTGGTTGTGTTATTCCTAACTTCTCCAAATGACATAATTACGCATCCACCTTTTCTCTTAGAGCGTAAGGTACAGGTCTTACCTTAAAAAAATTGGGGTGTTGCTTTAGAGTCCATGTATATTTTAGCTTGTAGACCTTTGATTTCCCCCAACTCATCTCAGAACACTCTGTCATACTTCTGGAATTCTTCCTTTCCTGACCTGGAAAATTTCTGACCAGTTTAGTTTGATTTCTTTCAACCAATCACGGCCCAGAAGGCTAGGCCCTTCTCCAGTTACAACAATTATTGGCAGTTGAACTGTCTGTTGTCTGTAGGATACAGGTACAGAGGTGATGCCTTTTACCTGTATTGCTTCTCCTGTATATGTTTTTAATTGAGCAGCAGTTTTCTCCAAACTCAATGGCTGGGTACCTTCTCTGAGATATTTAAAGATATGTCCTCCCGCCACTGTGGTTGATGCTTCTGTGTCCACCTCCATGTGCAGAGGCTTTCCCCCACTTACTTGAAGTGTAACAGTGTAACAGTGATTGGTTCAGTTTTCCTGGCCTTCAGATTGTGTAGGGAATAAACGTCAGCCTCAGTAACTCCTGGCTTATCTATATTGTGCACTTCATGTAACTTGACTTGATGTCTGACTTGATGTCCAAGTGGCTGCCTTGATCTGGTCCTGCACTATTTAACAACGAGCCCTTTTTTGTGGCAGTGGTGACATTCTACCTCTTTAAATCTACAGATTTTGGGTGCATGATTTCCCCACAATGGTAACACTAGCTTTTGGGTTACTGGTGAGCTGCTTCCAGCATTTCTTTTTTGTTTTTCTAGCGGTAGGGACCATGTCCCACTTCACGGTAGCCTCCCTGATCTTCGCACCATGCATGGCGATAGGTTCCCGCCATGTTGCTCACTCTGCAGAGCCTGCGAGTCCCTCTCGGCGCTGTCCATTGCTAGCGCTATCTCCATGGCGCACTTCAGGTCTATCTCAGCTTCTGCAAGCAAACAATGCTGAATGGTGTCATTTATGCCACAAACCAAACAATTTCACAACGTCAATTAAAGTATCACCAAAGTCACAGTGTTAACTGTTTTAACCTCGCGATGTACATTGCGATCGACCCTTGCTCGAGAATTAAACTTGAACCTTTGCATGATCACAGAGGGTTTAGGCTGAAAATGTCCTTTCACAAGGTTTGACTAGCTCGGTGAAGGATTTGGAATTTGGCGCATTCGGAGCTGACTTGCTACGGATTAGGTTTTAGGTTTTGCTCCCGCAGACACTTTGCAGAATTGCATTTTGTTTTCTCCTCTGCCGTTATTTCGTTAGCTACAAAGTAGAAACCTAATCGCTCAACGTATTGAGTCCAGCCCTTTACAGATGAGTTGTACAGGTCAATTCTGCCAAAGAGGGGCATTGCTGGTGAGCATACTTCTTTTCTTCCCTTAAAATATCAAAATGCTCATAGTCACGAGGCGCTGCGTCAGCGCTATTTATTTTGGCTGCCAATTATAATAAACTTGGAGGGGCAGGATGGGTTTCTTGTAAGAAACAGTAAACTTTAATTACAGACACCTGATGAGATTACGTGCTTGTTCCAAGACCAAAGCTAAAAAGTTCTGCCCCGCACTTCGGGCTGATTCGTCTGTACAGTCACATGATCCCCCTAACAGTAAGAAATGATTTAACTTACAATTACCACAGGGGTGGTCTGTATCAAAATGCTATAAAACTGAAGCATAACTTTGTATTCCAAAACTCTTTGATTGAGTTTTCATCTGTCTGCTCGTTTTTAGCTCTCTGTGCCTGTGGAAACCCATATCCCTTTGCTCCTCCAGAGTTCCTAGTCTTTCTCTCTGTAACACAGCACTGTTAATCTAATATGGAATACCAGAATTTCACTTCAGGACCAACCTTTTAAATGTGCAGTGCCCAAAGCTGAATGCAGTACTTACTATTAGTACAGTAAATGAATCATGGTGGTGTTCTGCACTGTGCAACTTCAATGTGGAAAACAAAAACTATCTCAGTTTTGTTTATATCAGATGTAGCCTCTCTTGTTTTTGTTCTACTTGTGAAGTCTTTCCTGAGTTTCCCTATAATTTTGAGGCTTTTTTGTGGGCAAGATCTATTTAAAGGGATTAAAGCTTTGAAAGGTTCAGACCGAAACTGGTACCTTCCCTCTAATCAGCGGCAACCACATGTTCTTCACTCCCGTGCCATCCACAGCCTGTGGCTGCTCCATGAGCACTGCTCCCAGAATGACTGTTTGGGGGCATTCCAAGTGTGAAAGGCAAAAGTCACCCAGGTTTTACAGCTTCACCATCAAACATTTCCAGGACAGGTACAGCACAGGGTTAGATACAGGGTAAAACTCCCTCTACACTCCCCATCAAACACTCCCAGGACAGGTACAGCACAGGGTTAGATACAAAGTAAAATTCCCTCTACACTGTCCCCATCAAACACTCCCAGGACAGGTACAGCATGGGGTTAGGTACAGAGTAAAGCTCCCTCTACACTGTCCCCATCAAACACTCCCAGGACAGGTACAGCACGGGGTTAGATACAGAGTAAAGCTGCCTCTACACCGTCCCCATCAAACACTCCCAGGACAGGTACAGCACGGGGTTAGATACAGAGTAAAGCTCCCTCTACATTGTCCCCATCAAACACTCCCAGGACAGGTACAGCACGGGAATAGATACAGAGTAAAGCTCCCTCTACACTGTCTCCATCAAACACTCCCAGGGCAGGTACAGCACGGGGTTAGATACAGAGTAAAGCTCCCTCTACACCGTCCCCATCAAACACGCCCAGGACAGGTACAGCACAGGGATAGATACAGAGTAAAGCTCCCTCTACACTGTGCCCATCAAACACTCCCAGGACAGGTACAGCACAGGGTTAGATACAGAGTAAAGCTCCCTCTACACTGACCCCATCAAACACTCCCAGGACAGGTACAGCACGGGGTTAGATACAGAGTAAAGCTCCCTCTGCACTGTGCCCATCAAACACTCCCAGGGCAGGTACAGCACAGGGTTAGATACAGAGTAAAGCTCCCTCTACACTGTCCCCATCAAACACTCCCAGGGCAGGTACAGCACGGGGTTAGATACAGAGTAAAGCTCCCTCTACACCGTCCCCATCAAACACTCCCAGGACAGGTACAGCACAGGGTTAGATACAGAGCAAAGCTCCCTCTACACTGTCCCCATCAAACACTTCCAGAGCAGGTACAGCACAGGGATAGATACAGAGTAAAGCTCCCTCTACACTGTCCCCATCAAACACTCCCAGGGCAGGTACAGCACGGGGATAGATACAGAGTAAAGCTCCCTCTACACCGTCCCCATCAAACACTCCCAGAGCAGGTACAGCACAGGGTTAGATACAGAGTAAATCTCCCTCCACACGACCCCATCAAACACTCCCAGGACAGGTACAGCACGGGGTTAGATACAGAGTAAAGCTCCCTCTACACCGTCCCCATCAAACACTCCCAGGACAGGTACAGCATGGGGTTAGATACAGAGTAAATCTCCCTCTACACCGTCCCCATCAAACACTCCCAGGACAGGTACAGCACGGGGTTAGATACAGAGTAAAGCTCCCTCTACACCAGGCTTGTCCAACCTTTTCACTTCGGGGGCCATTTTCCATTTTTTTCTCACTCAAGGGGCTGATGAGCAAATTTTGGAAAGATAATGTTTGGCACAACATTAAATATGAATTTCAAAATAAAGTTGAGGTATGAAGAAAAGAAACAAAAGTAAAGCAATGTCAAAGCAATAAATTGATAAAGATCTCAATTAGAGTGTGAGAGGGACAGAGTCCATTTGTCTGGCTCACTCCCAATCTCTTAATGCTCACTCACTCACCCTCACCCACCATGTGAGTGGGTATGTTAGTGAGTTGGAATGTGGGGGTGAAGGTGTGTGTTATGGCACAGCCAATGGTAAATGCTGAGCTACTCAAATCCCAGATGGAACTTGAAGCAGCCACCACAGCTATTTTCAATTTGTACGTATTTTGAGATGCAGACTTTGAATTTAGTAGTAATAAGACCACTGAGTCTTACAGATTTCTTACAAAACTAAACTAAACCTTTATTAATAGGAGAAATGATTTGAAGTACATACATAGATCTACAAATTACTACTATGGTAACTTCTAAATCCCCTAGTTATTCTAACTCCAGTTACACTTTCATTAAGGCAACAGTAAGACACACAGATTTTTTAAAAAACCCAAGTAAAGCACCCGCCCTGGACAGTCGAATTCAAAGTGAGTTTTCTCAGCTTCGGTTCCTTGTAGATACCAGCTTGAGACTTTTCATACTTGTTCGATTCTAGAATACATTCCCTTACACACAGCCTTCTCTCCTTTATACATATTTTCCCCTTTCAATGCAAATTCCCATTGTTTCACTATGTCTTTGGACTTTACCTCTCTAATAATAATTAAAAAAATCATAGTCCCAAATTTACCAGTAATCTTTGGGAAAAATAAACACACTTTTTCTATTGGCTTGGTGAAATATTTTACCCCCTTCTTTTGAATTCAAGCTACTCTGGTTTATTTAAAAATGCAAATGTTCCCTTTACATCATATTTCCCTACATAACATTTCAAACCTAGCTTATCTTCTGACACATCAAAACCTTCAGGCCAGCTGCCTTTAATTCTATTAAGTCACATGCACATACAGACTATTACTCTATTTTACAATAAATTCCAATGACATCATGAAAATTATTATACCTTCCTGACAGTGAGTGGGAATCCTGAGACTGCGAGTGAGCCAGACACACAGACACACAGAGACACAGAGACACAGAGACATGCACTCCCACACTCATTCACTCTCTCTCCCACTCACTCACACACTCTCTCTCTCCCACACTCACTCACTCTCCCCCTCTCTCCCACACACTCTCTCTCTCCCACACCCATTCACTCTCTCTCCCACTCACTCACACACACTCTCTCTCTCCCACACTCACTCACTCTCCCCCTCTCTCCCACACACTCTCTCTCTCCCACACTCATTCACTCTCTCTCCCACTCAGTCACACACTCACTCTCTCCCACACTCACTCACTCTCTCCCTCTCTCCCACACACTCTCTCTGCAATCTACACATACTCTCTCTCTCTCCCACTCACTCACACACTCACTCTCTCTCACTCACTCACACACACTCACTCTCTCTCCCACACACTCTCTCTGCAATCTACACATACTCTCTCTCTCTCCCACTCACTCACACACTCTCTCTCTCCCACTCACTCACACACTCTCTCACTCACTCACACACTCACTCTCTCTCCCACACTCACTCACTCTCTCTCTCACTCACTCTCCCCCTCTCTCCCACACACTCTCTCTGCAATCTACACACACTCACTCTCTCTCCTACTCACTCTTTCTTTCCCCCATATTCACTCTCTCTCCCTCTCACGCATTCACTCTAACCCTCTCCCACGCTCACTCACTCTAACCCTCTCCCACGCTCACTCACTCTAACCCTCTCCCACGCTCATTCACTCTAACCCTCTCCCACGCTCATTCACTCGCCCACTCACACGCTCACTTGCTCGCCCACTCCTGCGCTCACGCGCTTACTCTCTCCCACGCTCTCACTCGCTCTCCCATGCTGGCTGGCCCGCCCGCTCGCCCTCTCCCACGCTCGCCCTCTCCCACGCTCGCCCTCTCCCACGCTCGCCCTCTCCCACGCTCGCCCGCTCCCACGCTCGCCCTCTCCCACGCTCGCCCGCTCCCACGCTCGCTCGCTCCCATGCTCGCCCTCTCCCACGCTCGCCCTCGCCCACGCTCGCCCTCGCCCAGGCTCGCCCTCTCCCACGCTCGCCCTCGCCCACGCTCGCCCTCGCCCACGCTCGCCCTCTCCCACGCTCGCGCTCTTCCACGCTCGCCCGCTCCCACGCTCGCCCTCCCACCCTCCCCCACGCTCCCACGCTCGCCCTCTCCCACGCTCGCCCGCTCCCACGCTCGCCCTCCCACCCTCCCCCACGCTCCCACACTCACCCGCCCGCTCTCTGGGCACCGCATTGTGGGTTCCATGGGCCACACGTTGGACGAGTCTGCTCTACACTGTCTCCATCAAACACTCCCAGGGAAGGTACAGCACAGGTTAGATGCAGAGTTATGTTTCTGATGCAATCACCTTGATCTCAGAAGAGTGCCCCCAAATGTGATTCTTCTGTGTCCCACATCTTTGTGGCCTCCCTGTGTGAGATTCTTCAGTTAGGGACAGATTGATGTGACAGGTTTATGCTGACCTGGGTGGCCTGCCTAATGTTGCTGTGGATGATCAGGAAGGGGAGACTGGACAGAGCTGGCCTGGTTTTGGAGAATGTGACAGTGATGAATGAGCTGAGTGACTGATTTAGTCTTCACTTAATGACAGCATTAATCAGATGGTAAGGAGTGGAAGCTGACAGAGTGACAGCTAATACCCTGGTGTTAACAACCATCCCAACTGGCTTAGAGTTGCTGGTATGGAATCTCCCATAGTGTCGACTGCAGTGACATTTTAACCAGCACCTAAACTATGATCTCAGTTTCCCTCAGGACTTAAGGCATGAGGCCTAATTATATAGAAATTAAAGCACAGACACAGGCTATTCAGCTCAACTGGCCTGTGCCAGTTTTATGCTCCACACAAGCCTCCTCCCAACCCACTTCATCTCACTCTATTAGCATATCCTTCTATTCCTTCTTCCTCATGTACTGATCTGGTTTCTGCTAAGTGCATTCCCTCTACTCACCCTGTGCATTTTTGAACTCACAATCCAGTAGTGACTCCTGCAAAGTGTCAGAACCCTCCCAAAAAGAAATGGACATTAATTCTTACCCCACTGACCTGAAGAGGTACAAGATGCAGAGAGGTTTGCACACTTAACAACCCCATTCCCTCTCCAGTTCCAATCTGCTTCACCCAGGTCAGCCTGGGCCAGCTCTGGGACTTACTGAATTATGCCGGGGGTGGTGGGGTAGGAAGCATTTTTATGTATTGATTTTCATTCAGCACCTCCCAGGCAGAAAACCTCTGCTGTACAATAATGCAAACCTAGCAACCCATTCTCCAAATGTTGAATTGGAACAGTGGACTGCACCCAATCATTGCTTTATTGTCTTGAGAAGATTAGGATCAGGAGGAGACCAGGCAGCCCCTTTTGCCATTCATTTAGATAATGGCTGGTCAACTCCAGTTACCTTTCTTTTCTTACTCTTTGACTACGCTTCCTCCTCCTCCTCTTTCAGGTACCATGCCCCAAGAGAGCATTGGCAACCATGGTCTTCCATTGGATTGGTCCATGATCCTGCTCAGCAAAGTACTGCAGTGGTTTGCTGTTGCCTTCTGACCATGAAACTTTCCCACTCTTAACTGCCTGCCAAGATTTACAGGTTGATAATCAATCTGTTTGGCCACATTATGAATATACCTTCCTGACCTTCAAGTCCTGAAGTGGGACTTGAACCCAGAGCTTCTGGCCCAGACGTAGGGACGATACCACTGTGTCACAAGACCTCCTGACTACCCTTACTGAGCTCAAATCCAATTGACTTTAATCTTGAAAGCTCCAATTGCCCCAGCATCTGTAGCTTTTTTGGGGAGAGAATTTCAAATTTTCACCACCTTTGTGCAAAAAAGCACTCCCTGATTTCACTTCTGAATGATGGACTAGCTTTAATTTTAAGATCATGTCGCCTTGCGTTTGGCTCTCCCAGCAGAGGAAATATTTTTTCCGAATCTATCCTGTTGAGCCCTTCACAACATTTTAAGCAATTTGATCAGATCATTTGTCTATTTTCTAAACTCAATACAAGCCACCACCTGTGCTCATAATTTATTTCTCTGAGCCTCAGTCTCGTACGTATGTGTCCAGACTGTTTCTCAAGAGTCTGGAATTCGCTTGCAGTAATAGAGAATGATGCAGCGGTGAAGTTACTGCATCTGTAATCCGGCGGCCTGGGGTATTAATCCAGAGGATGTGAATTCAAACGCTACTGTGGGAAATACACAATTTGAATTAAATATATTTGAAAAAATTGCATACCTCTCACATTGGAGAAGGAATTAGCTAAAGCTATTTGTTGATCTTTTTTTCTCTGGAATCTTGCTGTCTGCAAACTGGCCGGTGATTTTACCTCTGTAACAACAGCACTTAGTAAATGGCTTCTTGGCTGTCAAGCTCTTTGGGACATCCTGAGGTCATGATAGGACACTTAGCAGAGAGAACAAGAGAGATTTCTATCATCCTGCAGGATGACAGAGGCTATTAATAAAGAGACAGCCAAGTATTTAATGGGAAGGCAACACATTAGGGAAATGGCTTAGTCTGTGAGGAGAGGAATCTGCTAATCTCTTCATGATGAAGTCTTCAGCTGAATGGTTTTACCCTTCATTAACATGCGCATCACCCCTCTCTTCTCCAAGGGTTAGCCTGAACTTAAAAGCCTGGATTCCCTTCAGTTCTTCATTTGCATTATCTTTCATCTGTGCCAGTTCAGTGGCTACCAAGTGGTGCCTCACTCTCTCGGTCTGTCTTGTGATTCTGAGACCTTGGTGAAGAGCAGAGATGGGGGTGGGGATAGGGAGGGGGTGGGGGTCTCAGGAACTCCAGTTACTGTATTCTATGGAAGAGCTGCTCCTTCCCTGTCATAGGGTTTATGAAGCCTACTTAAACCACAGGGTGGTGAAGAGAGTTGTGAATATCTGCCCCTTAGCATTGATCAAATATTTCCCCTGCTAAGTGCTGTTAGGCTCTTGTGCCCATGTCCTAACCCACACCAACTCCCATCAACCTTGGCCTCATTGACCTGCATGGGCTCCCAATTCACCAACGCCACAATTTTAAAGTTTGCATCCTTGTTCTCAAATCCCTCCATGGTCCACCGCTCCCTATCTCAGTAACCTTTTCCAACTCTACAACCCTCCAAGATCTGAGTGCTGTTCTACTCTGGTCTCCAGTATACCCCTGACTTTTGTTGCCCCACCATTGGCCAGCCCAGCCCAGCCTCCTGGACAGACGCAGTCTCCTGGCATCACCTGGGCATGAAGGAAGCCGTGTGTGATTGAAGTTTCCACTTTCATTTCGAGTAACATTAATTTCAGCTGCCTCATCTCTAGAATCCCTCCCAGAAAGTCTTTAAGATTTTCCTTGAAACATACCGTTTTGAGTTCAGTTTCAGTTGAGGGAGAGAAGAGTGGGTCAGGACTAGTATTTTAAACTTAACTAAGGGCAATTATGAAGGCATGAAAGCAGAGCTTGCTGGAGTGAACTGGCAAATGAGGTTAAGGGATAGAACCATAGAGACGCAGTGGCAGACTTTTAAAGAAGTATTTCAGAATACACAGAATAGATACATTCCTTCAAGAAAGAAAACTTCCAAGGGGAGAACCCACCATCCATGATTAACTAAAAAAGTTAAAGGCAGCATCAAACTTAAAGAAAAAGCAGATAATTGCGCAAAGATGAGTGGCAAGTCAGAAAATTGGACAGAATATAAAGAACAGCGAAGAATGACTAAAAGATTAATAAGGAAGGAAAAATTAGAGTAGGAGCGAAAGCTAGCTGGAAATACAAAGACGGATAGGAAGAGCTTCTATAGGTACTTAAATAAGAAAAGAGTTAACAAGTGAGCCTTGGTCCTATAGAGAGTGCGTCTGGGGAATTCATGATGGAAAATAAGGAGATGGCAAACGAATTAAACAGGTATTTTACATCGGTCATCACGATAGACAATACAAGTAAAATCCCAGAAATAGTGTAAATCGGGAAATGGAAGGGAGGGAAGAACTGAGGAAAATTACAATCACCAGAGAAGTGGTCTTGAGCAAATTGTTGGAGCTGCGGGCTGACAAATCCCCCGGTCCTGATGGACTTCATCCTAAGGTCTTAGAAGAAGTGGCGAGTAAAATAGTTGATGTGTTGGTTTTAATTTTCCAAAATTCCCTAGATTCGAGTAAAGCTCCATTAGGTTGGAAATTAGCAAATGTAACTCCTTTATTCAAAAAGGGAGGGAGACAGAAAGCAGGAAACTATAAGTCGGTTGGTTACCTTAAGATCTGTCATAGGGAAAATGTTAGAAGCTATTATTAAAGATGTTATAGCAGGGCACTTAGAAATGTTTACGGCAATCAGGCACAGTTAACATGGGTCTGTGAAAGGGAAATAATGTTTAACCAATGCATTGGAGTTCTTTGAAGGAGTCACATGTTCTGTGGATAAAGGGGAACTGGTGGATGTGCCATACTTATATTTCCAGAAGGCATTTGATAAAGTGCCACATCAAAGGTTGTTGCAGGAAATAAAAGTTCATGGTATAGAGGGTAATATATTGGCATGGATAGAAGATTGGCTAGCTAACAGGAAGCAGAGGGTAGCCATGTTATTTTTCTGGTTGGCAGGAAGTGACGAGTGGTGTGACAAGGAATCAGTGCTGGGGCCTCAAAGTTTTACAATTTATATAATTACTTGGATGAAAGGACAGATAGTATGATGGCTAAATTTGCTGATGACACAAAGGTAAGTAGGAAAGTAAGTTGTGAAGAGGACATAAGGAGGCTACAAAGTGACATAGATAGGTTAAATGAGTGGGCAAAGATCTGGCAAATGGAGTATAATGTGGGCAAATGTGAAATTGTTCATTTTGGCAGGAAGAATAAAAAAAGAAGCATATTATCTAAATGGTGAGAGATTGCAGAGCTCTGAGATTCAGAGATATCTGTGTGTGTTAGTGCATCAATCACAAAAAGGCTAGTATGTGGGTACAGCAAGTAATTAGCAAAGCTAATAGAATGTTATTGTTTCTTGCGAGGGGAATTGAATACAAAAGTAGGGAAGTTATGCTTCAGTTGCACAGGGCACTGGTGAGACCACATCTGGAGCACTGTGTACAGCATTGGTTTCCTTATTTAAGGAAAGATGTAAATGCATATCAGAAGCAGTTCAGAGAAGGTTTATTAGGCTGATACCAGGAATGGGAAGGTTGTCTTATGAGGAAATGTTGGATAGTATCCACTGGAGTTTAGAAGAGTAAGAGGTGACTTGATCAAAACCTTTAATATCCTGAGGGATCTTGACAGAGTGGCTGTAGAGAGGATGTTTCTTCTTGTGGGAGAATCTAGAACTAGAGGTCATGGTTTAAAAATAAGGTGTCACTCATTTAAGACAGAGATGGGGGGAATTTTTTTCTGAGGGTCGTGAGTCTTTGGAATTCCCTTCCTCAAAAGGCAGTGGAAGCAGAGTCTTTGAATATTTTTGAGGCAGATCTAGATAGATTCTTGATTAACAAGGGGGTGAAAGGTTATTGGGGGTAGACAGGAGGTTACAGTCAGATCAGCCATGATCTTATTGAATGGTGGAGCAGGCTTGAAGGGCTGATTGGCCAACTCCTGCTCTGAGTTCGTATGTAACAAGCCTCTGGTCACCTGCCCTAGTGTCACCTTATTTAACTTGGTGACAATTTTTGTGAGGTTCTTGTGAAGTGCATTAGGACATTTTACTATGTTAAAGGCACTATGTAAATGCTAGTTATTTCTGGTGTACGTGCCCTCTAGAATATCACTCTAGTACTTCAAGAAATAAGTGTTGGCAGGGCATTTATGGGCAGATCACCTTAAACCATTGGGTAGCTGGTGAGGGGAAGGGTGTGGGTCCTCCATGAGGTAACAGGCAGTGTCATCCTCATTCAATGTGCACTTTCCAGCAGGAATCATTGAAAAGCAATCCGGAACAAGGAGCCTGTGATGTTTCTTGTCCATTCATTCCCTCTTCCCAGGTACTGAGGCCAATTGTAACATTTTCAATAGCATCCCTGGTTGGGATTGACTAGCTCAACACAGGCTGACCATTTTTTAAAATTCATTTTATGGGATGTGAGCATCGCTGGCTAGGCCAGCATTTATTGCCCATCCTTAATAGCCCTTGAGAAGGTTGCCTTCTTGAACCGCTGCAGTCTATATGGTGTAGGTGCACCCTCAGTGCAGTTAAGAAAGGAGTTCCAGGATTCCAGCAACAATGAAGGGACGGTGATATATTTCCAAGTCAGGATGGTGAGTGACTTGGAGGGGAGCTTCCAGGTGGTGGTGTTCCCATCTATCTGCTGCCCTTGTCCTTCTAGATGGTAGCGGTTGTGGGTTTGGAAGGTGCTGCCTAAGGAGCCTTGGTGAATTCTTGCAATGCATCTGGTAGATGGTACACACTGCTGCCACTGTTTGTCAGTGGTGCAGAGAGAGAATGTTTGTGGATGGGGTGCCAATCAAGCTGGCTGCTTTATCCTGGGTGGTGTTGAGCTTCTTGAGTGTTGTGAGAGCTGCACTATCTAGGCAAGTGGGGAGTATTCCATCACACTCCTGACTTGTGCCTTGTAGATGGTGGACAGGCTTTGGGGAGTCAGGAGGTGAGTTACTCGCCACAGGATTCTTAGCCTCTGACCTGCTCTTGTAGCCACAGTATTTATATGGCTAGTCCAGTTCAGCTTCTGGTTAATGGTAGCCCCCAGGATGCTGATAGTGGGGAATTCAGCAATGGTAATGCTATTGAATGTCAAGGGGCAATGGCTCGATTCTCTCTTGTTGGAGATGGTCGTTGCCTGGCACTTGTGTGGTACAAATATTACTTGCTACTTGTCAGCCCAAGCCTGGATATTGTCCAGGTCTTGCTGCATTTGGACATGGACTGTTTCAGTATCTGAGGAGTTGCAAATGATGCTGAACATTGTGCAAACATCAGCAAACATCCCCACTTCTGACCTTATGATGGAAGGAAGGTCATTGATAAAGCAGCTGAAGATGGTTGGGCCGAGAACACTACCCTGAGGAACTCCTGCAGTGATGTCCTGGAATTGAGATGTTTGAGCTCCAACAACCACAACCATCTTCCTTTGTGCTAGGTATGACACCAGCCAGCGGTGAGTTTCCCCCCAATTCCCATTGACCCCAGTTTTGCTAGGGCTCCTTGATACCACACTTGGTCAAATGCTGCCTTGATGTCAAGGGCAGTCACTGTCACCTCACCTCAGGAGTTCAGCTCTTTTGCCCATGTTTGAACCAAGGCTGTAATGAGGTCAAGAGGTGAGCGGCCCTGGTGGAACCTAAGCTGTGCATCAGTGAGCAGGTTATTGCTAAGCGAGTGCCGCTTGATAGCACTGTTGATGATCCCCTTCCATCACTTTACTGATGATCGAGAGTAGACTGATGGGGCGGTACTTGGCCAGGTTGGATTTGTCCTGCTTTTTGTGCACAGGACATACCTGGGCAATTTTACACATAGCTGGGTAGATGCCAGTGTTGTAGCTGTACTAGAAAAGCTTGGCTAGAGATGCAGCAAGTTCTGGAGCACAAGTCTTCAGTACTATGTCACGTGGAGTGAATTAAATTGGCTGAAGACTGGCATCTGTGATGCTGGAGGCCTCCAAAGGAAGCCAAGATGGATCATCCACTTGGCACTCCTGGCTGAAGATTGTTGTGGATGCTTCAGCCTTAACTTTTGCATTGATGTGCTGGTAGAGTGGGGGATATGCTGGGCTCCTCCATCATTGAGGATGGGGATATTTGTGGAGCCCCCTCCTCCAGTGAGTTGTTTAATTGTCCACCACCCTTCACGACTGGATGTGGCAGGACTACAGAGCTTAGATCTTATCCGTTGTTTGTGGAATCACTTAGCTCTGTCTATCACTCGTTGCTTATGCTGTTTGGCATGCAAGTAGCCCTGTGCTGTAGCTTCACCAGGTTGGCACCTCATTTTTAGGTATGCCTGGTGCTGCTCTTGTCTTGCCCCCCTGCACTCTTCATTGTACCAGTGTTGATCCCTGGCTTGATGATAATGGTAGAGTGGGGGATATGCTGGGCCATGAGGTTACAGATTGCGGTTGAGTACAATTCTGCTTCTGCTGATGGCCCACAGTATCTCATGGATGCCCAATCTTGAGTTGCTGGATCTGTTCGACATCTATCCCATTTATCACGGTGGTTGTGTCACACAAACATGATGGAGGGTATCCTCAATCTGAAGATGGAATTTCACAAGGACTGTGCGGTGGTCACTCCTACCAATACTGTCATGGCCAGATGCATCCGTGCACAGGCAGGTTGGTGAGGATGAGCTCCAGTATTTTTTTCCCTTTTGTTAGCTCCCTCACCACCTGCCACAGACCCAGTCTAGCAGCTATGTGCCTTGGGACTCAGCCAGCTCGATCTGTGGTGGTGCTACCGAACCACTCTTGATGATGGACATTGAAGTCCCCAACCCAGAGTACATTCTGTGTGCTTGCCACCCTCAGTGCTTCCTCCAAATTGTGAGAATGACTATGTCAGGCTGTTGCTTGACTAGTCTGTGAGACAGCTCCCCCCAGATGTTAGTAAGGAGGACTTTGCAGGGTCGAAAGGGCTGGGTTTGCCATTGCTATTTCTGATGTCTAGGTCAATGACTTTGTAGCGGTTTGACATAACTGAGAGTGGATTGCTAGGCCATTTCCGAGGGCATTTAAGAACCAACCACATTACTGCGGACCTGGAATTACTTGTAGGCCAGACCAGGTGAGGACAGCAGATTTCCTTCCCTAAAGGATATTAGTGAATCAGATGGGTTTTTACAACAATGGTTTCATGGTCATCATTAGACTTTTAATTCCCTGTTTTTATTGAATTCAAATTCCTCCATCTCCCATGGTAGGATTCAAACCCGGGCCCCTGGGGTATTACCCTGGATCTCTGGATTTTCAGCCCAGTTACAGTACCACGACGCCATCACCTCCCCATGCAACCAGAGACCTCTCTCCCGCTCACTCTCTCTCGCCCTCATTCGTTCCCTCTCTCTCTCTCGCTCTCTCTCATTCGCTGTCTCTCTCTCTCTCTCATTCACTCTGTCTCTCTCTCTCTCATTCACTCTCTCCCTCTCACTCATTCGCTCTCCCACTCTCCCGCTCGCGCTCTCTCGCTCACTCTCTCTCGCTCTCTCTCTCTCTCTCGTTAAGTGTAAGTTGATCTCCAAAAGCCTGTGAAGAAATTTACAATGCTTCTTGCATTTAGAACTTGCCTTTCTACAGTACATTTCACAGCCTCACGATGCCCCAAAGTGCTTTACAGTCAATTAAGTACTTTTGAAGTGTAGTCACTGTTGTAATGTAGGAAACTCATCAGCCAATTTGTGCACTGCACGCTCCCACAAACAGCAATGTGATCAGGTCATCTGTTTCAGTGGTGTTGAGGGATATATATTGGTCGGGACACTGGGGAGAACTCTACTCTTTTTGAAATATTTGGTGGAATCATTCTCATCCACTTGAGAGGGCAGATGGGGCTTCAATGTAAACTGTTTTGTCTAAAATACAGCACTTGCAACAGTGCTGCATTTCTACAGTTTTGCACTGGACCATCAACATAGATTATGTGTTCAAGGCTCTGGAGTTTGATTTGGACTCATGTCAAGAGCCAGGCATGCTTCCAAATGAGCAGAGACTGACACCAATTTATTTCCCATTTATCTCTCTTCTCCTTGTTTCCACACATCACCCCCACCCCGCCATTACCAAGGCATGAAGTATTTGAGACAAAAGCAAAAAAACTGCGGATGCTGGAAATCCAAAACAAAAATAAAAATACCTAGAAAAGCTCAGCAGGTCTGGCAGCATCTGCGGAGAGGAACACAGTTAACGTTTCGAGTCCGTATGACTCTTCAACAGAACTAACTAAAAATAGAAAAGAGGTGAAATATAAGCTGGTTTAAGGGGGGGGATTTGGACAAGAAGAGCTGGATAGAGGGCCAGTGATAGGTGGAGATAACCAAAAGCTGTCACAAACAAAAGGACAAAGAGGTGTTGAAGGTGGTGATATTATCTAAGGAATGTGCTAATTAAGGGTAGAAAGCAGGACAAGCAAGGTACAAACAAAAAGCTAAAAGCTACTGCGGATGCTGGAAATCCAAAACAAAATAAAAACAGAATTACCTGGAAAAACTCAGCAAGTCTGGCAGCATCGGCGGAGAAGAAATCAGTCAACGTTTCGAGCCCTCATGGCCCTTCGGCAGAACTGCAGCATAGTTTCAACAAGGGAGAAATATAAATTGGTTTAAGGTGGGTGGGGTGGGGGGGGAAGAGACCCATTGAGGGTGTGGTGTGAGCAGATAATCAAACGATGTCAGAGACAAAAGGGTCAAAGAGGTGTTGAAGGTGGTGGTCTTTGTCTGAGAAAAGTGCTAATTAAGAATGGAAAACAGGATATTTAAAGTACAGCTCTAGTGGGGGTGGGGTGGAAAGACTAAAGGTTTTAGTTTTAGATTTAAAAATAATGGAAATAGGTGGGGAAAGAAGAATCTATATAAATTATTGAAAAAAAAACGGGTGGGGGGGGGGAAAAGAAACGGGGTGGGGATGGGGGGAGGGGGAGTTTAAGATCTAAAGTTGTTGAATTCAATATTCAGCCCAGAGGGCTGTAAAGTGCCTAGTCGGAAGATGAGGTGCTGTTCCTCCAGTTTGCGTTGGGCTTCACTGGAACAATGCAGCAAGCCAAGGACAGACATGTGGGCAAGAGAACAGGGTGGAGTGTTAAAATGGCAAGCGACAGGGAGGTTTGGGTCTTTCTTGCGGACAGACCGCAGGTGTTCCGCAAAACGGTCGCCCAGTTTGCGTTTGGTCTCTCCAATGTAGAGGAGACCGCATTGGGAGCAACGAATGCAGTAGACTAAGTTAGGGGAAATGCAAGTGAAATGCTGCTTCACTTGAAAGGAGTGTTTGGGCCCTTGGACGGTGAGGAGAGAGGAAGTGAAGGGGCAGGTGTTGCATCTTCTGCGTGGTCTAAGTTAGGGGAAATGCAAGTGAAATGCTGCTTCACTTGAAAGGAGTGTTTGGGCCACTAAGTTAGGGGAAATGCAAGTGAAATGCTCCTCTACATTGGAGAGACCAAACGCAAACTGGGCGACCGTTTTGCGGAACACCTGCGGTCTGTCCGCAAGAAAGACCCAAACCTCCCTGTCGCTTGCCATTTTAACACTCCACCCTGTTCTCTTGCCAACATGTCTGTCCTTGGCTTGCTGCATTGTTCCAGTGAAGCCCAACGCAAACTGGAGGAACAGCACCTCATCTTCCAACTAGGCACTTTACAGCCCTCTGGGCTGAATATTGAATTCAACAACTTTAGATCTTAAACTCCCCCTCCCCCCATCCCCACCCCGTTTCTTTTCCCCCCCCCACCCGTTTTTTTTTCAATAATTTATATAGATTCTTCTTTCCCCACCTATTTCCAAGCAAGGTACAGATAGTCCTAGTGGGGGTGGGGAAGGGATCGAAATAGGCTAAAAGGTAGAGATAAAACAATGGATGGAAATACATTTAAAAATAATGGAAATAGGTGGGAAATGAAAAATCTATATAAATTATTGGGAAAAAAGGGGGATCGGAAAGGGGGTGGGGATGGAGAAGAGAGTTCATGATCTAAAATTGTTGAACTCAATATTCAGTCCGGAAGGCTGTAAAGTGCCTAGTCGGAAGATGAGGTGCTGTTCCTCCAGTTTGCGTTGAGCTTCACTGGAACAATGCAGCAGGCCAAGGACGGACATGTGGGCATGAGGGCAGGGTGGAGTGTTGAAATGGCAAGCGACAGGGAGGTCTGGGTCATGCTTGCGGACAGACTGAAGGTGTTCCACAAAGCGGTCACCCAGTCTGCGCTTGGTCTCTGTATGTATGTAAAATGTATTTCCATCCATTGTTTTATCTCTACCTTTTAGCATATTTCGATCCCTTCCCTTCACCCCACCCCCACTAGGGCTATCTGTACCTTGCTTGTCCTGCTTTCTACCCTTAATTAGCACATTCCTTAGATAATATCACCACCTTCAACACCTCTTTGTCCTTTTGTCTATGACATCTTTTGGTTATCTCCACCTTTCACTGGCCCTCTATCCAGCTCTACCTGTTCCACCCCCCCCCACCCCTTAAACCAGCTTATATTTCACCTCTTTTCTATTTTTACTTAGTTCTATTGAAGAGTCATATGGACTCGAAACGTCAACTGTGTTCCTCTCCGCAGATGCTGCCAGACCTGCTGAGTTTTTCCAGGTATTTTTATGAAGTATTTGAGGCTGAGTTATGTCAGTTATAAAATAACTGTGTTATTTCAGCTCAGGATAGAAGTGTTTTACCCTTTCCCCTGCATGCATGTTTACAATGAGAATATCGCCAATGGTTAAGCTGAAAAGACGCAGCAGGTATGAGGGAGATGCATCCTATTTCTAACTGAAGACTCTTTGGTTAAGTTGACTGCTTTGGCATTCCATGAGCATATTGAATTCATCAGGCTGTCCCAGGTCTACGACATTGCTACCCCACTATGACAGGGAAAAAAATGCAGTGGAACACTTTCAAAATTTTATGTTAGAATTTTAAATATATATACATGGACAAAAGTATCAGTTGACGATGTATCAATTAAAAATCTAATTTCTCATCTACAAAGACTGATTGATTGGCCAGCGTGTGATGTCATTGATCACAAATGGCTGATGGCTCTATTTATTGTGGGGTGTAACACTACAGTGCTGCTGTTAATGGTGAAAGTCACTTATCGTGTAACTGAACACATTGTTTCTTCAGCATGGTAAGTTTTAGTCACTGTGTAACTGTACGGAGTCACTTTATTCAGGGTAAGGGTTACTCACTGTGAAACTACACAGAGCAACTGTTTATTCAGGGTAAGGCTCACTCACTGTGTAACTGTACAGAGTCACTTTACTCAGAGCAAGGGTTACTCACTGTGTGACTGTACAGAGTCACTGTTCAGGGTAAGAGTTACTCACTGTAACTGTATAGATTCACTGTTTATTTAGGGTAGGGATCACTCTGTGTGAGTGTAGAGTCATTGTTTATTCAGGGTAAGGATCGCTCACTGTGTAACTGTGCAGATTCACTGTTTATTCAGGGTAAAGGTCACTCACTCATTCACTGTGTAACTGTATAGAGTCACTGTTTATTCAGGGTAAGGATCGCTCACTGTGTAACTGTGCAGAGTCAGAGTAAAGATCACTCACTGTGTAACTGTACAGAGTCACTGTTTTTTTTTATTGTAAAAATATACTTTATTCATAAAAAATCTTCAATCACATTCAAAACCATTTCAAAAACAACATTACAAGGGTACAATCCAGGTTAAACTTTTACAAAATGTATCACCAGGTGCATCAGTACAAACAATATTACAATCATTTACAGCCTTTCATTTTGATCTGTACAGCCCGAGGGGCTCTAAACAGTTCCCAGTCTCTCGGTGCGCTGTGGTAGAAAGGTCTTAGACAGCGACCCTTCCCCATTGCGCCTTTGCGGCAGCTGCCCCAAGCTTTAGTGCGTCCCTCAGCACGTAGTCCTGGACTTTGGATTGTGCCAGTCCGCAACAATCGGTCGGGGACAACTCTTTGTGCTGGAAGACCAACAAGTTTCGGGCAGACCAAAGCGCCTCTTTCACCGAGTTGATGATCCTCCAGCTGCAGTCGATGTTTGTCTCGGTGTGTGTCCCTGGGAACAGCCCGTAGAGCACAGAGTCCTGTGTCACAGAACTGCTCGGGATGAACCTCGACAGCAACCACTGCATCTCTCTCCAGACTTTCTTTGCAAAGGCACAATCCACAAGGAGGTGAACAACGGTCTCTTCCCCACCACAGCCACCTCGAGGGCATCGTGCAGAGGGGGTGAGACTCCTGGCGTGTAGGAAGGATCTGACGGGGAGGGCCTTTCTCACCACCAGCCAAGCTACGTCTTGGTGCTTGTTGGAAAGTTCTGGCGATGAGGCATTCTGCCAAATGACTTTGACAGTCTGCTCGGGGAACCATCCCACAGGGTCCACCCTCTCCTTATCCCTCAGGGCCTCTAGGACGTTACGTGCTGACCACTGCCTGATGGACTTGTGGTCAAAGGTGTTTTTCTGCATAAATTTTTCCACCAGGGACAGGTGGTACGGCACGGTCCAACTACTTGGAGCGTTCCGCGGCAGCGTGGCCAGACCCATCCTTCGCAACACCGGGGACAGGTAGAACCTCAGCACGTAGTGACACTTGGTGTTTGCGTACTGAGGGTCTACGCACCGCTTGATGCAGCCACACACAAAGGTGGCCATCAGTATGAGGGCGATGTTGGGCACGTTTTTTCCCCCTTTATCTAGAGGCTTGTACATCGCGTCCCTGCAGACACGATCCATTTTCGACCTCCAGATAAAGCGGAAGATGGCTCGAGTGATCGCCATCGCGCAGGAGTGTGGAATGGGCCAGACCTGCGCCACGTACAGCAACAGCGAGAGTACCTCACACCTGATGACCAGGTTCTTACCCGCAATGGAGAGGGAGCGTCGCTCCCACATGCCCAGTTTCCTTTTCACCATAGCCACTCGCTCCTTCCAGTTTCTAACGCATGCCCCGGTCCCTCCGAACCATATCCCCAGCACCTTCAGGCCGTCAGCCCTGACAGTGAAGGGGACAAAGGATCGGTCAGCCCAGTTCCCAAAGAACATGGCCTCGCTCTTCCCACGATTTACCTTGGCTCCCGAGGCCAGTTCGAACTGGTCGCAGACGTGCATCAGTCTGCGCACCGACAGCGGATCCGAGCAGAAGACGGCGACGTCGTCCATGTACAGGGAGGCTTTTACCTGAGTGCCTCCACTGCCTGGGATCGTCACTCCTCTTATGCCCGGATCCTTCCTGATGGACTCGGCAAAGGGTTCTATGCAGCACACGAAAAGGACAGGCGAGAGAGGACAGCCCTGCCTGACTCCAGATTTAATCGGAAAGCTATCTGTTTCCCACCCATTGATTGAGACTGCGCTACTGATGTTAGTGTAGAGCAGTTGGATCCAATTTCGAATTCCCTCCCCAAAGCCCATTTTGGAGAGCACATCCCCCATGTAGGTGTGCGATATTCTGTCAAAGGCCTTCTCCTGATCCAAGCTGATGAGGCAGGTATCCACACCCCTGTCCTGTACATAGGCAATCGTATCCCTGAGCAGCGCCAGGCTGTCAGAGATCTTCCTGCCTGGCACAGAGCAGGTCTGGTCAGGGTGAATCACCAATTCCAGAGCGGATTTGACCCGGTTGGCGATGACCTTGGACAGAATCTTATAGTCCACATTCAACAGTGAAATGGGTCGCCAATTTCTAATTTCCTCCCTTTCCCCCTTGTGCTTGTAGATGAGGGTGATGATGCCTTTCCTCATGGATTCTGACATGCTGCCGGCCAGGAGCATACTCTCGTACACTTCTAGCAGGTCTGGGCCGATCAAGTCCCACAGAGCCGAATACAACTCCGCCGGCAGGCCGTCGCTTCCGGGGGTTTTACTCTTCTCGAAGGACTCGAGGGCCTTAGTCAGTTCGTCAGGAGTTAGCGGTTTGTCTAGGCTCTCCCGCGTACTGTGGTCTAAGACCTCCGTGATAGAGAACAGGAAGGACTGGGAGGCCGTGCTGTCCGTGGGCTTCACGTCATACAGTCCGGCATAAAAGGATTTGCTGATCCTCAGAATGTCGGACCGTGATGACTTTACTGAGCCGTCTTCTTCCTTCAGGCTGCTGATCACAGAGCGCTCTCTGTGTACCTTTTGGAAGAAGAAACGTGAGCACGTCTCATCCTGCTCCACGGATCGGACTCTGGAACGGAAGATGATCTTGGAGGCCTCCGAGGCAAAGTGCGAGGCTTGCTGGCCCTTCACCTCTTGGAGCTCCTCCTTGACATCGACCCCCATCGACTGCAGCCGGAGCAGATTCTGCATCTTTTCCTGGAGTCGGGACATTTCCCTCTGTTCCTTTCTAGCTTTCTGGGTGCCTTTGCGGATGAAAAACCTCTTGATGCTTCCCTTGATCACTTCCCACCAGTGTGTCAGGGACTCAAAGAGGGGTTTCACGGTTCTCCAACCTTTGTAATCCCTCTTGAGCTCCTCAATGTTCTCTGGGGTCAGCAGTTGCACATTTAGCTTCCATGCCCCCCTGCCCACCCTCAGGTCTTCCTCCAAGTGGCAGTCCGCCAGTAGGAGGCAGTGGTCAGAGAAGAACACCGGCTTGACGTCGGTGGATCTGACTGTGAATGCACGGGACACAAACAGGAAGTCTATCCTGGAACGAATGGACCCGTCTGGCCGCGACCAGGTGTATCTACGCTGCGCTCCGTCTGCAGGGTTGCTGAAGACGTCGTGCAGCTTGGCATCCTTAACTGTTTCCATCAGGGATCTGGACGTAGCGTCCAATCTGCTTCCGGCCCTGCCGGATCGTCCAGCCGCATCGATGATGCAGTTGAAGTCCCCGCCCAGAATGACCGGCCTGGAGGTCGCCAGCAGCAGTGGGAGCTGCTGAAAAACCTCCAGCCGCTCAGCCCCTTGTGCCGGGCCATACACGTTAATTAACCGGAGTGGAGCGTTCTTGTACATTACGTCTGCTACGAGGAGTCGCCCGCCCACCACCTCCTTGACCTCGGAGACGGTGAAGTTGCCTCCCCGCAGCAGAATACCCAGGCCGGAGGAACGAGAGTCGTTTCCGCCCGACCAGATCGATGGCCCGTGGGACCACCATCGTGACCATTGCCTGTAGGAGCTGAGGTGCGGTATCGCACACTCCTGCAGAAACAACAGGTCAGCTTTGACCTTGGCTAGGTAGTCCAAGGTCGCAACACATCGCGTAGTAGATTTAATGCTACGCACATTTATGGATACAATCTTTAAACCCATTTTAAAGCATTTATTCTCCTACCAAACCCACTGTCTCTGAGAGTCCCAGACCTTTAGTCTGCTCCTTCATACCCGTAGTGAGCTCAAATTCCTTCACTTTGGATGGGCTGAGGTAGATCTCCTTGGCCGTGTTCTGCTCCAGTGGCATCTGGAGGTTCACGTAGCGAGCGGGTTTTGAGATGACCTTTGCTGGAGAAGCTTCTCCAAAACTCACCCCCTCTGGGGGGTTGCTGTTCCCGGCTTCCTGGAGCTGGGGTGCGATGATTGCCTCACTGCTCCCAGATTCCAGGGGCTGTGGTGCACTGGCCTCCTCAGGTTGCAGGCAAAATTGGGGTGTGCTGGGCTCCTTGTTGTCTCCAATTTTCTGGAGCTCGGGTGTCTCGTCCTCCAACGCCCTGGAGCTTTGCCGCCTCTTCTGTCGGTGCCGCTCTGGCACTTCATCATCCGAAGAGCTGCTGCCCTTGTCATCCGTGTCGGATGGGAGACGCCTCTTGCCGCTTCTCTGGGAAACGCCTTTGCTTCTTCTTCGCTCCCTCTTACTTTTCTTGTTCTTCACCGTCCGCCACTCCCCCTGCTGCTTTTCCACTGCTGCCTCCTCCTCCATTGATTCGCTGTCCTGAGGACTGGAAGGTTCAGGGGGTAGTGCTGTTGATTGGCTCTCTGTTGCCTCAATCTCTTTCTCCACCTTGTCTCTCTCTGTGTCCTCCTTTGTCCCGTTGAGCTCCCTGGGGGCCTTGGTGGTTGGAGTGACACGGACCCTTTCTTCTGCTTCCCCCTGGTCGGCTTTGGCTGCCTGTGCGTAAGTACGGCAGCGTTTGGGGCAGGTCCTGTAGAGGTGACTTGCCTCGCCACACAGGTTGCAGCACTTGGCCTGTTTGCAGTCTTTTGTCTGGTGCCCTTCCTGTTTGCAGATCTTGCAGAGGGAGGCGCTGCAGTTGGCCGCCACATGGCCAGCCTTGCCGCATGAGCGACAATGCTTGGGTTGCCCAGCGTAGACCAGGTAGCCACGGTTTCCCCCGATTGCGAAACTGGAAGGAGGGTGGAAAATGGCTCCCTTACCATCGGTCTTTAGCGTGACCTTAAACAGGCGTTTGCCTGTCCAGATCCCCAAGTCGTCTCGAATCTCGGTGCCGCTCCCCACCTTATCGAAGTACCTGGTGAGGAAGGTGACCACGTCGGCGACAGGGACGAAGGGGTTGTACACATGCACCATCACCTCACGTTCCCGTTGCAACGGCAGAGAAAAGTGCGGCTCCGCCGTCAGGATCTTCATCTCCGGCAGGTCTCTCTTCTCCTCGAACACCCTCAGGAGCCGGACGCAGTCTGCCACTCGCTTGAAAGTCACGTCGAAATAACCACCTTTGCGGGAGTCGTGCAGGGTGAAGATCTCCGTAGCTTGGAAGCCGCACGCCTTCAACAGGATCCTCCTGGTGAAGAAGCCCCGATCCATAGGTGATCCTCCTTCGCTGTGGTTCACCGTGACTCGGACGGTGATAGGTAACCCACGGTATAGATTTGGATTGCGATTGGTTATCGCCCTTCCATCCCGACCTTGCCATGGCAGGACCATGGTGTCGCCCCTGCAACACTTGATCTTAGCCAAAAGGCCGAGAAGCGATCGTCACTGTTTTTTTTTTTTTTTTTTTGTAAAAATATACTTTATTCATAAAAATCTTCAATCACATTCAAAACCATTTCAAAAACAACATTACAAGGGTACAATCCAGGTTAAACTTTTACAAAATGTATCACCAGGTGCATCAGTACAAACAATATTACAGTCATTTACAGCCTTTCATTTTGATCTGTACAGCCCGAGGGGCTCTAAACAGTTCCCAGTCTCTCGGTGCGCTGTGGTAGAAAGGTCTTAGACAGCGACCCTTCCCCATTGCGCCTTTGCGGCAGCTGCCCCAAGCTTTAGTGCATCCCTCAGCACGTAGTCCTGGACTTTGGATTGTGCCAGTCCGCAACAATCGGTCGGGGACAACTCTTTGTGCTGGAAGACCAACAAGTTTCGGGCAGACCAAAGCGCGTCTTTCACCGAGTTGATGATCCTCCAGCTGCAGTTGATGTTTGTCTCGGTGTGTGTCCCTGGGAACAGCCCGTAGAGCACAGAGTCCTGTGTCACAGAACTGCTCGGGATGAACCTCGACAGCAACCACTGCATCTCTCTCCAGACTTTCTTTGCAAAGGCCCAATCCACAAGGAGGTGAACAACGGTCTCTTCCCCACCACAGCCACCTCGAGGGCATCGTGCAGAGGGGGTGAGACTCCTGGCGTGTAGGAAGGATCTGACGGGGAGGGCCTTTCTCACCACCAGCCAAGCTACGTCTTGGTGCTTGTTGGAAAGTTCTGGCGATGAGGCATTCTGCCAAATGACTTTGACAGTCTGCTCGGGGAACCATACCACAGGGTCCACCCTCTCCTTATCCCTCAGGGCCTCTAGGACGTTACGTGCTGACCACTGCCTGATGGACTTGTGGTCAAAGGTGTTTTTCTGCATAAATTTTTCCACCAGGGACAGGTGGTGCGGCACGGTCCAACTACTTGGAGCGTTCCGCGGCAGCGTGGCCAGACCCATCCTTCGCAACACCGGGGACAGGTAGAACCTCAGCACGTAGTGACACTTGGTGTTTGCGTACTGAGGGTCTACGCACCGCTTGATGCAGCCGCACACAAAGGTGGCCATCAGTATGAGGGCGATGTTGGGCACGTTTTTTCCCCCTTTATCTAGAGGCTTGTACATCGCGTCCCTGCAGACACGATCCATTTTCGACCTCCAGATAAAGCGGAAGATGGCTCGAGTGATCGCCATCGCGCAGGAGTGTGGAATGGGCCAGACCTGCGCCACGTACAGCAAGCGATCGTCACTGTTTATTCAGGGTAAGGATCACTCACTGTGTAACTGTGCAGAGTCAGAGTAAAGATCACTCACTGTGTAACTGTACAGAGTCACTGTTTATTCAGGGTAAGGATCACTCACTGTGTGACTGCTGAGTTACTATCCCTGTGCTTGACGTGTCTGTCACAACACTTGTTGCAATAACTGTACAAGCTTCCTGTTTATTCTGGTGGAAAAGTAATCATGAATGAGCTCCTGGTGATGACTGACATCCAGGGAGTGATGCAAACTTTGCCAATCGCTGCCAAGCCAGTGGAGCGCCCCTCCCCCGCCACCATCTTCCTGAATTTCAAACACAGGCTCTTTTACAGAGACTGGGCTGCGGGCCAGCGCTGGGGCCTTAGAAAAGTGGCCTAGTAACGAGGCTCCACTTTGGTCCCTCCACGGTCCTTTCACAACTAAGTGTCAGTGAGTGGCCATAGATCAATGATGTCATGGGCCTGGCAGTTCATTGAGAACTCTGAGACTGTAACCGGAGGAAAGGCCCTTTGCTAACTATGGAAGCTGTATGCCATTCGCAGGCTAATGTGACACCTTCAGGCAATGAAGTTGTTTCAACTCCAAAGTTCACCTGGAATTCCCAAGCCTAACCCAGATTCTGTTTCACTTCGAGCTGCGCTTTGCTCAGTTCCGAGAGCTATTGTCAATTTACAATAGCGTGAAGGTGCATTGTCTGTGGCTGGGGTTCACATTACGTCATCCTCTTATTCAGGAGAGTCTTTCCCAGCCTCTGGGTAGACACTGATTGGCCCTGTGCTCTTAAGAGTATGCGCAGAGACAGTCCTGCTCCTTTGCTGAGGTGTCAGCTTGGCCCGGTTGATAGTGTACACTTAAGCCTTGAGTCAGAAGGAACAGGAGGGGACCATTCTGCTCCTCGAGCCCTCTCTGCTATTCAATCATGGCCGATATACCTCAACTCCATTTTCCTGCCTTGGCTCCATATTTCTTGACACCCTTAGCTAACTAAAATCTATCGATTTTCAATCTTGAAGGCTCTAATTATCCCTTCACAATCTACAGACTTTTTGGAGAAAGAGTGCTTCCTGATTTTGCTCCTCTGACTGGCCTAGCTTTAATTTTAAGATAATGTTCCTGATTCTCATACAACAGGAAATAGTTTCTCCCATTCAAACCCTATCCGGGGCTTGTCATTGAAGGTGGCAAGACAGGCTGAGAGTTCGGTTAATAAAGCATATAGTATCCTAGGCTTTATTATTCAAAGCATTGAGTTCAAGAGCAAGGAGACTTTGTTGAACTTGTACAACACACTAGTTCAGCCTCAGCTGGAGTATTGCATCCAGTTCCGTGTCCCGCACTTTAGGAAGGATATGAAGGCATTGGAGAGACTGCAGAAAAGATTCATGAGAATGGTTCCAGTGATGAGGAACTTCAGTTATGAAGATAGATTGGAGAAGTTAGGACTGTTTTCCTTGGAGAAGAGATGGCTGAGAGGAGATTTGATAGAGGTATTCAAAATCGTGAGGGATCTGGACAGAATCGATAGGATGAAACTGTTCCTATTTATGAAAGGATCGAGAACGAGAGAGCACATATTTAAAGTAATTGACAAAAGAAGCAAAAGCGACATGAGGTAAAACTTTTTCACGCAGTGAGTGGTTAGGATCTAAGATGCACAGCCTGAGAGTGTGGTGGAGGCACATTCAATCGAGGCATTCAAAAGGGAATTAGACAGTTATCTGAAAAGGAAGAACTTGCAGGGTTACAGGGAGAAGGTGAGAGAATGGCACTAAGGGAATTGCTCATTCGGAGAACTGGTGCAGGCACGATGGGCTGAATTGCCTCCTGGGTTATAACAATTCTATGGTTCTGTGACTTGAGCACAGGCTGACACACCAGAACAACACTGAGGGAGTGCTGCATTGTCAGAGGTGCTTCTCTTCAAATGAGACTTCAAACTGAGGTTGTGTCTGCTCTTTCCCCAGTAGAACAGGAGCTTTACAGAGAAGTACCATTATACAAAGAAGATCAGAGAATTTGTTTGCGATTGTGGTCAGCATTCACCCGCACCTCCACCGCCCCCTACAATAATCTGGCTAACTGTTCATTCATCTCATTGGGATCTTGCTGTGCACAAAATGACCACTGTGATTTCATCGTGTGTGAATGGCTTTGTGATTTCGATGCACAATGTTTTTTGCTGAATCTGCAAGCTATCTAAAGTACCTTTTTTTAAACCATGGTTGTGGATTATGTTCAGTGTTACTGTATGTTAAGACTGCTCAGATGTAATGAGCACATTACTCCTTTTAATCTCGTACCTTATCCATCGTGTTGGAGGCTGCCAGTATTGGGAACGATTGGCACCTGTGCCCCCATTTTCCCTGCCCTCCGTACATTAGCATATATAAAGGATTGGGTAGCTAATAGAAGACAGAGAGTTGGGATAAGGGGGGCATTTTCGGGATGGCAACCTGTAACTAGTGAAGTGCCACAGGGATCAGTGCTGGGGCCTCAATTATTTATAACATACATTAATGGCTTGAATGAGGGAAGTGAATGTACTATCGCCAAGTTTGCGGTTGATAGAAAAATAGGTGGGAAGGCAAATGGTGAGGATGACACAAGGAGTCTACAGAGGGTTATAGACAGGTTGAGTAGGCAAAAAAGTGGCAGATGGAATATAATATGGGAAAATGTGAGGTTAGGCACTTTGGCAGGAAGAATAGAGGAGCTGAACGTTACTTAAATGGAGAAAGACTGCAGAAGGCTGCAGCACAGAGAGATTTGGGAGTCCTTGTGCATGAATCACAAAAAGCTAACATACAAGTTCAACAGGTAATAGGGAAGGGAAATGGAATGTTGGCATTTATTTCAAAGGGAATGGATTATAAAAGTAGGGAAGTCTTGCTAAAACTATAGAAGGCACTAGTTAGACCACACCTAGAATACTATGAACAGTTTTGGTCCCCTTATCTTCTTATCTTAGGAAAGATATACTGGCATTGGAGGCAGACCAGAGAAGGTTCACTAGGTTGATCCCGGGTACGGAGGGATTTTCTTATGAGGAGAGGTTGAGTAGGTTGGGCCTGTACTCATTGGAGTTTAGAAGAATGAGAGGCGACCTTATTGAAACATATAAGATTCTTAGGGGGCCTGACAGGCTAGATGCTGAGAGGTTGTTTCCTCTTGTGGGAGAGTCTAGGACCAGAGGGCATAACCTCAGAGTAAGGGGCATCCATTTAAAATGGAGATGAGGAGGAATTTCTTCTCTCAGCAGATAGCGAATCTGTGGAATTCTTTACCGCAGAGGGCTGTAGAGGCTGGGTCATTAAGTATATTCAAGGCTGAGATAGACAGATTTTTAATTAGTAAGGGAATCAAGGGTAACGAGGGAAAGGCAGGAAAGTGGAGTTGAGGATTATCAGATCAGCTATGACCTCATTGAATGGCAGAGCGGACTCAATGGGCCGAATGGCCTACTTCTGCTCCTATGTTTTATGGACAGGTGTGCGTTTATCCTATGGGGTTGACTGGATAACATTTGTATTTCTTGTATATTATTATAATATTATATTTTATTATTAAACATTTTGACATCTGCACTTCCTGTCAAGTTTCTGCATTATAAATTCCTGTATCCACATTTATACCTTTTGACTTGTCACATTGTAATTACAGCCTTAAGGTTGATAACTCGGTGAACCCAGCAATTTGCATTTATGTTATCTGTTTAACATTGACAATTCCAAGGTGCCTCCTGTTGCCATAATTTTGTAACCTATTTTTGAGCTGAACAGTTATATCATCTGAAACTGGGCCTGGCTTGGAGGGTCTGAGCCAGGTGGTGCAGTGAAGCGGCCTCTCGCTTCAGAGGCTTCAAGAAATGTGCCATTGTTGTGCTTACAATGTGTTAAATTCCCTTCTGGAGAATAATTCCTCCAGCCTCCATTTCACATGATGACAGTAATCATTGAAAGAAATAGCTGCTCCTTCATTGGTGATGAATGGCTGATTTGAGCCAGGGCTGTGATTGGAGCTCTGTGATAGGGAGAGAGAAAATACCAATCAGTTCATGTTTCCGATCCTTATTCAGTGCCTCCTGCCTCATGTGTGGGCCAGGATGTGTGGTTTAATAGCTTTGGGTGTGATTGTTATTTCTGCATCTTCCCCCACTTGGGAGGGCGCAAGGATCCTCAGGCGGATTTAACAGGACCTGAACATTTCTTCAAAGGCTGCAACCATCTTTATAGCAGCGAATAGGATATCTAGTCCGATAATGGTGTGAGGATTTTATGGGCACCCATAACCTATATGATGAGGAGGCCACTCACACTCGCCCTCCCCTTGTATCCCACTCACACTCGCCCTCCCCTTGTATCCCACTCACACTCGCCCTCCCCTTGTATCCCACTCACACTCACCCTCCCCTTGTATCCACTCACACTCGCCCTCCCCTTGTATCCCACTCACACTCGCCCTCCCCTTGTATCCCACTCACACTCGCCCTCCCCTTGTATCCACTCACACTCGCCCTCCCCTTGTATCCCACTCACACTCGCCCTATCCTTGTATCCCACTCACACTCGCCCTATCCTTGTATCCCACTCACACTCGCCCTATCCTTGTATCCCACTCACACTCGCCCTCCCCTTTTATCCCACTCACACTCGTCCTACCCTTGTATCCCACTCACAGTCGCCCTACCCTTGTATCCCACTCACACTCGCCCTCCCCTTGTATCCCACTCACACTCGTCCTATCCTTGTATCCCACTCACACTCGTCCTACCCTTGTATCCCACTCACACTCGCCCTATCCTTGTATCCCAGTCACACTCGCCCTCCCCTTGTATCCCAGTCACACTCGCCCTCCCCTTGTATCCCAGTCACACTCGCCCAACCCTTGTATCCCACTCACACTCGCCCTGCCCTTGTATCCCACTCACACTCGCCCTATGCTTGTATCCCACTCACACTCGCCCTATCCTTGTATCCCACTCACACTCGCCCTATCCTTGTATCCCACTCACACTCGCCCTATCCTTGTATCCCACTCACACTCGCCCTATCCTTGTATCCCACTCACATTCGCCCTATCCTTGTATCCCACTCACACTCGCCCTATCCTTGTATCCCACTCACACTCGCCCTATCCTTGTATCCCAGTCACGCTCGCCCTATCCTTGTATCCCAGTCACGCTCGCCCTACCCTTGTATCTCACTCACACTCGCCCTACCCTTGTATCCCACTCACACTCGCCCAACCCTTGTATCCCACTCACACTCGCCCTATCCTTGTATCCCACTCACACTCGCCCTATCCTTGTATCCCACTCACACTCGCCCTATCCTTGTATCCCACTCACACTCGCCCTACCCTTGTATCCCACTCACACTCGCCCTACCCTTGTATCCCAGTCACACTCGCCCTACCCTTGTATCCCACTCAATCGGCAGGCCTAAAGCTCACCCCTTGGGTGAGGTATTGGAGTGTAATGCGTGTCTGTGGAACCAAGCTTCAGTGTGGAAATGTCAACTCTGGTGTATTCCAGGAGGTGGCATCAGATAATCTCCTGCCATTTGGTCATACAACACAGCAATTGGTCAATAATTCACTGGACATTCGGTGTAGTAGTTATTATTACTGGACGACTAATCCAGAGACGTGAGTTTAAGTCCCACCACGGTAGCTGGGGAATTTAAATTCCATTAATTAAATAAATCTGGAACAAAAAGTTACTCTCAGTAATGGTGAAAGTGAAACTACCGGATTGCCAATGTCCTTTAGCAAAAGAAATCTGCTGTCCTTACCTGGTCTGGCCTATATGTGACTCCAGACCCACAGCAATGTGGTTGACTCTTAACTGCGCTCTGAAATGGCCTAGCAAGCTGCTTGGTTGTCTCCACTGTCTTCTCAAGGGCAATTGGGAAGAGGTAATACCTTGCCAGTGATGGCCACACCCCATGAATAAATAAATAACGCTGGTTAGAATATTCACAATCCCCCTGCACATAGAAAATAGTAAACGCATACAAGAAACCGCTGTACCCTTTGCGTGGTTTTGCCAGAGTGTGCATGCACTAGGGATACCTTGCCTCCAGGGTACACTGCGGCCACTGCTATTTTGTTGTGAGTCTAGTCTGGGGAGCAGGAATAGAAAATGCACCTATAATCTTTTTCTCCAGGTTTGCCCACAGAGCATTGTAGAAGTTCATCTTTAATTGCAGGAGAGGCTGTGATGGGATCAGCAACCTTGGGTTATTAGGAATGGGGTGAAATCCAGAAAAACAAAACAGGAAAAATGGGAAATCCAGCATAAACGAACAGGAAAAATGGGAACTGGATATTAAGGAACTCTTGTTTAAATTAAAGGGAGCAAAATGGCATTTGCAGAGATTGGAGGAGAACTCATTGTTTCAGGGAGACCTCGAAGATGCTTTTTTCCATTTCCAACACACAAAGTTTTGAGTCAAATACGCCTCTCCTTCAGAACTCCGAATTAATGTTTCAGGTCTGTGACCTTTCCCTCCACCGGTGCTGCCTGACCTGCAGAATATTTCCTGCATTTTCGGTTTTTATTTCAGATTTCCAACATCTGCAACATTTTGTTTTTGTAGAACCCCCTAACCTCCCACAGCAGATTGGATCGTAGAATTGTACAGTGTAGGAGGAGGCTGTTCAGCCCATTTGCCCCTGTGCTGACTCTCTGCAGGCGTTATCCACTGAGTCAGTTTTCCTTCCCTTTCCCTGTATCCAAGGTGCCATCCATGACTCAGCAGTTAGCGCACACACTTCTGAGCCAGGATGTTGTAGGTTCACGCCCTACCTCTGAGACTAGAGATCTAGGCTGACACTTCAGTTTAGTACTGGACCCGTCTTCAGTCTTACATGGATGCAAGAGATCCCGTGGTACTATTCAAAGAGCAGGGGGAGCTCCCTACAATGTCCTAGAAAAACAGAATATCTTTTAAAAGGTGGGAGGGAGACTAGTAAAAGTTGATACACTTGAGGCATTTGGACATCCTTGTACACATCACAGAAAGTTAACAGGTACTGCAAGCATTTGTGAAGGCAAATAGCATGATAGTTTTCATTGCAGGTGATTATCAGTATTTGAGTAAGGATGCCTTGCTGCGATTATTTAGGATATTGATGAGATGTCATTTGAAGTACTGTTTAAGTTTCCTAAGCAAGGCTATACTTACCTTAGCCAGTGCAGACTCGATGGGCCGAAGGGCCTTTTTTGCACTGTGTGATTCTGTGATTCAGTGATTAGCGAAGGTGAACCAGATTGATTCCTGGGATGAGAGATGGAGTAGAATGGGCCTATATGCTCTGTAATTTAGAAGAATGAGGGGTGATCTCATTGAAAGGTATAAAATTCTTCGAGAGTCTGACAAGATAGATGCTGCAAGAATGTTTCCCCCTGGTTGGCAAGCCTAGAACTAGGGGTCATCGTCTCAGTATAAGGGGTAAGCCATTTAAGACAGCGATGAGGAGAAATTTCTTCACTCAAGAGGGTTGTGAATTTTTGGAATTCTCTACACAAAGGGTTGTGAGTGTTCAGCCATTGAGTTTATTCAAGGCCAAGATTGATAGATTTTTGAGCACTAAGGGAATCAAGGAAAATGGACTTGTTGCAGAAATTCAGCCATGATTTTATTCAATAATGGAGCAGGCTTGAGGGGGGATATGCCCTACTCCTGTTATTTTTATTATGTTCTTATATTCAATAGTTACCTCTCAACCAACATCACTAAAACAAAATATTGTATGTGGTCATATTTTCCATTGCTGTTCGTGGGAGCTTTCTGTGCACTCATTGGCTATCTGTCACATGCTCTACACCAAAGCGGTGACAGCACTTCAGTATTTAATTGCATGTGAAGCTCTTTGCAACATCCTGAGGCTGTGAAAGGCACTATGCAAATGCAAGTCTTTCATTTTTCATTGGCTGGATGTTTCTTTAAGGGCACAATGGCAGTGCTTCTGAAGGCTGTGCGTGTGACAGACAGAGCTTGGCAAGTGGGGGTGGAGGGGCGGTGCTCAGACGAGAGGACATGTGAAGAGAATATAAAAAAGGCTTCATTTACATTCAACAGACAAACTTCAATCCAGCTGCACGCAAGCTTGCAAAAAAGCTTTGAGAGCAGAAATAACTTTGATAAAGTGCAACTTCCTCACGTGGTCCTGCTCCAGCAGGTTGCTTGCTACACTTCCGAGCAATCATGTGGGAGCGCCTACAGCCTTGGTCATAAACCTAATAACTAGTGACCTTTTTAAGATAACAATTGAACAAGGATAGTGCTGTCCACTACATGAGCCACATGTGGCTAATTGGGCAATTCTGATATGGCTAACTGCCCGTTTCTCATTAGTAAATAAACAATGAGTAATAGGCACAGTCATTGGACAATATTCATGTTTGCTCGGTGGTGTAAACTTAACCTTTCTGTCTGTCAGTAAAATAATAAGAGGAAAAGCAGAGTGTGTGCGTGTTTTGTGGTTGTTGTATGTGCTTTAAGAACATAAGAGAAAAGAGCAGGCCATGTGGTCCCTGAGCCTGTTTCATCATTTAGTGCGATCATAGCTGAACTCATACATCAGTTCCATTTTCCTGCCCTAATCCCATGCTCCTTAACTCCCTTAATGCCTAAAATCTATTGATAACTGTCATAAATATACTCGTCGACTGAACAACCCTCTGGGGTAGAGAACTCCAAAGAGGCAGAAGCCCCTGAGTAAAGAAATTTCACCTCGCCTTAGTCCTAAATGGCCAATGCCCTATTCTGAGACCATGACCGCTAGTTGTAGACTCCTCAGCCTGGGGAAACGTCACCATTGAAGCACCAGCAATATAGCATGAAGAGCAGAGCTGCCATCAGGATTGCTCAAACAAAGAGAATAACTCCAGGCCAACAAGCTTAAAAGGAAAGCAGCTCCAGCAGGGCATTAGAGGGCAAAAGGCAAGCTGGATTCTGGGTGGAGAGCGGGAGTGCGTCCTGCTGGGGGATGGGGGCAGGTCTGGCTGGAGTCTTGGCTCCAATGACTGTGTGGAACCTCTTGGTTCTTTAGCATGTGCTGTCCCAGTTAACAGCCCCCAGTATGACCAAGTTGCAGAATGCAGTTCCTGTCAACCATGGGAGAAGCTGTGGGACACAGCTGTTTCCAGCTGACACTCAGCTTTCCTCGGGCTGAGCCCTGGTAAGTTTAATTTTGATGCAAAATCCAGAAGCCACATGAGAGTTAAGGTGCTCGTTAAGGTGACGGGAGACTGATTTGTGGAAGTGAAGTTACAGAAAGTTGAGGGTTCAATTCTCACTCAGGGGGATTGAACAAATAGCCTGACATTCCAGTGCAGTACTGAGGGAGTGCTACATTGTTGGAGATGGCCTCATCCAAAAGGAGGCCTGAATGACCCCTCAGGTGGGCTATTCAAAGAAGATCTGTGGAATTCTCCCTGATGCCCTTGCCAATATTTATCCGTCAACCAACATCACTAAAAAGACTGGTTATCTGATTTCATCACATTGCTGTTTGTAAGACTCTTGCTGTGAATGAACTGACTGCCTGTCTCCTACAGTATAACTCCGACATTTCAAAAAGAAGCTTGTTGGCTATAAAGTGCTTAGGGGCATCCTGGGATAATGGAGGCACTCTACAGTGCAAGTCTGGCTTTTTTCCTGAGGCAAAAGATGCTGGTGTCACCTCCCAGGGGGAATAACCAGGCCACTTGGATGGTGTTGTACCTGAGATGTGGGAGGTAGGGAGGCAATTTGCTGAGCTGCTGTGGGCTGGAGTCCTGTCATTCAACTCTGCTGGTCTCAAAGCATCTTAACGATCCAGTAGGGGGAACACTTTACAATCGTGGAGCATCAGGGTCACAGAGCATTCTTTCTGGTTCATCAACCCACAGACATTTGTGTACACAGCATTGCGTTTCATTTTTAATCTCCTTCCAGACAATGATAATTTTGGGCTTTACCAAATATCAAATGAAATTAATACTACACCTTCATTCACAGAAACAGCCTGTCTTGTGATCTCCTTATTCTTGTGTCAGAACCTGCAAGCTATTAATTATAACATGCACAAAGCTGTGTTACTGTTGAGAAACCCACAGAGATGCAATTCGGGATAACGTGCGGTGGTTCAGCTTGGTATTTGATGCCTTTCATTTGAGACGTTAAACTGAGATCCTGTCTGCTCATACAGGTGAAACATCCCATGATACCTTTTCCAAAACAAAGCAGCTGGTATCCTGCCAAAACTAAAACTGCTTAAACAGATTGTCTGATCATTCATTGCATTGGTCTCTATGGGATCTTGCTGTGCACAAGTGGCCTGCCATATTTACAAACACTGCAACAGTTACTGCCCTTCAGAAGCACTTCATTGGCTGCAAAGCGTCCTGGGACATCCTGAGGATGTGAAAAGTGCCATATAAAGGCAATGCTGTGTTCTTGCTAGATTCGGGGTGTTGGCATTTAGCAAGCATTGCCAGCCTTCTTGCTGTTGGTGTCAATGCGGCACCTGGTAGTGGCAACAGAGATACACCAACAACAAAATTACACCATGTGTCACCTTTGTTGTGTGCAGTTTGAGGAAAGAAAGGCCTGTATTTATAATAGCACCTTTCACAGTCTCAGGAATTCCGAAAGTGCTTTGCAACCAATGAAGTACTTTTTGAAGTGTAGTCACTGATGTAATTTAAGAAATGTGGCAGCCAATTTGTGCACAGCAAGATCCCACAAACAGCAAAGTGATAAATAAGCAGCCAACCTATTTCTGTGATGTTGGTTGGGAAGTAAATATTGACTTGGGCACCAGGGAAAACATTGCTGCTTTTCTCCAAAATAATGCCTGGCGTTCCCTTACGTCTACCTGGTGGGACCTTGGTTTATCATCTTGTCTGAAAGACTGCACCACCAGCTGTGTAGCCATCCCTCAATACTGCACTGGACTGTCAGCCTAGGCTATATTCTCAAATTTCTAAAGAGAGGGTTTGAACGCACAATCATCTGGTTTAGATGTGAGAGTGCTAGCCACTGAGGAAATAACTGGGTACAAAAGAATCATTTCCTGGCATCCACCTTGGTTCACAGTTTATCTGGCTGTAATAAATACCAGCTGAGCTTCATTTTGGTGATTTAAATTGATGAAGGTCAGCAGGGTGCCCTTTACTCACTGTGTAACTACACCTCTGGTATATTTTACAGCTGACCTGACTTAGGGGCTGTGCTTGATTTATCCCTTATTGTGTTAATTTAGTTTATTGTTTTAACTCTGAAAGAGTTACACCTCTGGTATGCTGTGCCAGGTGTTACTACCACACCACTCTTACACATCCTCAGCAACTGACACTACTATCAATTGACCACAATTGGTTATGGTGAGTGGAAGCAGACATGGTGTCTGGACCATTTGCAGTGGTGGTGGAGAGGGGGTGGGGGAGGAATCATTCCAACATGTGCTCCTGGTGAACCTCCTATCCTTCCCTTCCCCGCCCCCCCAACCCTCCACCCCCAGCCCCATAAACTTGAGCTCATCCAAAACTCTGCTGCCCATATCCTAACCCACGCCAAGTCCCATTCACCCAACACCCCTAACTGGACAATGGAGTTAGACCGTGTCTAACCTTCCATTGCGGCTCATTACCTTAACACTACAGCTAGTGGCCACACCTTTCCCAACCTATCTCTGTTCCCTTTGAAGAGCGGAGAATTGAATTGTGTGCAGTCCTCTATGTGTGACCCGCCTAGTCACACCACATCAGACTTCCACTGTCAGCTGGAGCCCGAGCCTTGCAGCGAGGGTCATTGCTTATTTATCTGTGCCAAGAAACACCAATAACTCCTAAAGCCAACAGTTTCAAATAACACTTGCACTCAGCAGGTGGAAGAAACAGGAAAGTGAAGATTGTTCATTTCTGTTAACTGCTTGTGACTGCCAGTTGTTTCCTGGCTGTGCAGATATTGGAAACTTCTCGACTTACTTGACTGTGCTTTTTTGACACAGGGCATGGAATGTTCAGCACAGAAAGAGGCCATTCTGCCCAACTGCTCCATCCCTGATTATGCTCCACATGAGTTTCCTCCCCAGTTCCTTTTCATCTCACCTCATTAACCTATCTTATTCTTTTCTCATTCATGTGTTCAACTTCCCTATAAATGTATCCGTGTTATTCACCTCAAATACTTCTTATGGCAGTGAGTTCCACTTCTTGCCACTTTCTGTGTAAAGATGTTTCTCCTGAATTCCCTATTAGTGACTGTCTTAGAGTTAGAGTTATGGACCCTAGTTTTGGTCTCGCCCACAAGTGGAAACATTTCTATGTCTACCCTGTCAAACCCCTTCATGATTTTAACAACCTCCAGTAGGTCATCCTTCTAGAGATAACTGCCTCAGCCTGTTCAGCTTTTCCTGACAGCTACCATCTACAAGATGCACTGCAGGAACTCACCCAGGCTCCTGCGGCAGCACCTTCCAAACCCCTGACCACTACCATCTAGAGGGCAAGGGGAGCAGACACACAACCACCTGGAAGTTCCCCTCAAAGCCACTCACTATCCTGACTTAGAAATATATTGCCGTTCCTTCACTTTCATTGGGTCAAAACCCTGGAACTCCCTTCTTAACAGCACTGTGGGTGTTCCTACACCACATGGACTGCAGCAGTCCAAGAAAGCAGCTCACCACAATCTTCTCAAGGGCAATTAGGGATGGGCAATAAATGCTGGCCTTGCCAGCAACGCCCATATCCCATGAATGAATAAAAAAAGCTTGTAAATCTTTTATTACACCTACTCCATTCTCTCTATATCCCTTTCATAATATGGAGACCAGCATTGGCATAACGGGTCAAAAGGGTGGCTCCCTCAGCTATTCTCCTTTAGCTCTTTGGCCGAAGGCAGGTCTGACCCATAGCATCATGATCTTCACCATGGGTAGGGCAAGGGGGCAGGTCCCGAATCCACCCCAGCTTTTCCTGAAATGTATTAATGATCTAGATCTTGGTGGGCAGGGGACAATTTCAAAGTTTGCGGATGATACGAAACTTGGAAGCATTGTAAACTGTGAGGAGGACAGTGCAGACTTGATTGAAACATATAAGATCCTGAGGGCAGTTGACAGGATGGATGTGGAGAGGATGTTTCCTCTTGTGGAAGAATCTAGAACTAGGGGTCACTGTTTAAAAATAAGAGGTCGCCCATTTAATACGGAGATGAGGCAAAAATTTTTCTCTGAGCGTCGTGAGTCTTTGGAGCTCTTTTCCTGATAAGGCGGTGGAAGCAGAGTCTTTGAATATTTTTAACGCAGAGGTGGATAGATTCTTGGGAAGCAAGGAGGTGATAGGTTGTTGGGGATGGGCGGGATGCAGAATTGAGGTTACTATCAGATCAGCCATGATCTTATTAAATGACGGAGCTTAGCAGAGCTTCGAAAGGACATAGACAAGTTGGTGGAGTGGGCAGATAGGTGGCAGATGAAGTTCAATGTGGAGAAGTGTGAGGTGATGCATTTTGATAGGAAGAGCATGGACAGTCAATATAAAGTAAGGGGTACAATTGTTAAGGGGGTACAGGAATAAAAGCACCTGAGTGTAAATGTGCATAGATCATTGAAGGTGGCAGGACAGGTGGAGAGTGCAGTTAATAAAGCATATAGTATCCTGGGCTTTATTAATAGGGGCATAGAGTACAAAAACAAGGAGGTTATGCTGAATTTATGTAAGATACAAGTTAGACCTCAGCTGGAGTATTGTGTACTGTCCTGGACACCAAACTATAGGAAGGATGTGGATGCATTGGAGAGAGTGCAGAAGTGGTTTACAAGAATGGTTCCAGGGATGAGAAGCTTGAGGTATGAAGATAGATTGGAGAGGTTGGGACTGTTCTCCTTGGAGAGGAGAAGACTAAGAGGAGATTTTATAGAGGTGTTCAAAATCATGAGGGGGCTGGATAAAGTAGGTAGGGAGAAACTGTTCCTGCTTATAAAAGGATCAAGAACGAGAGGTCACAGATTTAAAGTTATTGGCAAAAGAAGCAAATGTGACATGAGAAAAAACTTTTTCACTCAGCGAGTGGTTAGGGTCTGGAATGCACTGCCTGGAAGTGCGGCGGAGGCAGGTTCAATCGAGGCTTTCAAGAGGGCATTAGATGATTATTTGAATAGAAACAATGTGCAGGGGTACGGGGAAAAGGCAAGGCAATGGCACCATTACTCATTTATACTCTCCAAATACTCATTTGGAGAGCCAGTGCAGATACAATGGGCTGAATGGCCTCCTTCTGCGCCTTAACAATTCTGTGATTCTGAACGGGGATCAAGCCTGTTGGCACCAATCTGATCCATACTGGTCATCTGGCCAACTAAGCTAACCGACCCTGGCCCTGGAGTCCGGGGTGCTGTGACAACATGCACTTTTACATGCAGGTTGTAGTTTGGAGCTATGGGTAGTGATGGTAGAGGCTCCAATTTCTTTCCATTACATGGCTGATGGGGAATCTCTCTTGCTCTTACCACCTGCTATTGGCATGTGTCAGAAGGGTTTGCAGATTGATACTCAGCCTGTTTGGCCACATTATGAATACACCTACCTTGGCCAGTAAGTCCTGGAGTGGGACGTGAACCCGGTGCTGCTGGCTCACTGCACCACATAACCTCCTTCCCAGGCTGTTGCTCAGTCCAATATTAAACTCAAAGTTTCACCTTACATCAATATTTCAAGGTCCTGATCTAGAATCTTGCCCTCATCCATGCTCTCACCCAATCCCATGAGGTGGCATCTTCCCAGTGTCAGGAGTTGCAATAGTTGCGCAAGTAGCAGGGTTGACTAGTACTTCAGGCCTCTTTCCGCCCAAGGAAAGTTGATGCATATTTGTTGTCCTGTGTTGGTTGACCAGTGGAGTATTGGTTTCTCTGCGCTGGTCTGTGATCCTGGGACATCCCAGTTTACTAGTTCAAGCATGGACAGTATAGTTAGAACAGCTACGGGCCCGATTCATCGACAGGTACCTCGTCATTTTGGCCACCTGTAGGCCTCAGGCTGTAGTCAGCATTTTAATGTATTTTTTAAATTTGCTTATTTGTTCGCCTTTGCTCTTTTGATCTACCTGTGCAACACACCCTTGTGAGGTGGAAGTCAACCTGGCCCCATTAACTACTAGATTGTCAGTACTATTGCCAGCAGCCTGGGAGTAGGTTGCCTGTTTGTTGGTGACTTGAGGAGGAATGTATTTCCACCACACCCCCACCAGAAAAATAAAATGATCGTAAGGTGTGAGTTGTTGATTTTCTGGATTTAACTCTCTCCTCACAGGGTAACCGAAAGGATTTTTTCAGGCTTGTTACCATGCTGGGCACTGCTGTTGCTGTTGGCAACTGGTTAGCTCAGGTTACAGTGAAGCCATCATCATTTACCTCTTCCTGTATAAGGGGAGAGGGGCAGGGGGCCAGGTTTCTTTGAATAGGCCAAGAGTAAATGTCTTTGGAGATTCCAATGGCATCAAGCATGCCGGAAGGATCGGGGCTCACCTCTGAGGTTGCTAGACAGAGTGACAGGCCTGGGTACTTGCCTCTGACATTCCTGAAACCCTGCCAAACCTGGAGACAACACCTAACACTGAGTGAGTCAAACTATTCCCTGGAGTGGAAACAATCTGGTAATAGAGTCATTGTTTTTCACCTCACACCGCTGCTGAACCAGGATGAGGTCATCCTTGTTCTAATGGCAGCCATGCTGACTCCAAAGCTTTTACCAGCGGGGGCGGGGCTGGGAATGTGAATATACCATAGACTGACTCAGGCACAGACAGCGACAGTTTATTTTTGGCTGGAGAAAGGGAGTATTGTAATTCGATTCTTTGCCTGAGGTTAAGTAAGGGAGCTCAAAGATTTCATTGAAGGTGGGGCTGGGAGCTAGACCGCATGGCGTGTGAGGTTTGATTATTTTCTTCAGAGCATGGTGAGAGTAGCATGTTTGGGAGGACCAGGTGACTTTGAACCTACGGTTCACAAAGCTTTGCACCGTTGTCAGGATGCCAGTTGACAAAGATTAGTCAATCACTCCATTATCATTATGTCGTGTGAATACCAGGACGAGAACTTGATGGATATTGATCTTTTAGTCGTCCTGTAACTCTGGCCCTGATGCTTTCCCAAGGCTGTCGGAATCCTCATTTACATGTGCATCATTTACATCATGGTTTGGTGATGTCATCAGGACCTGACAGTGAGTTGAACATCAGTCTGATTGGCCGTTTGGCCGGCATGAAGAGACTCTGGTAAGTTGTTTTTTTTGCTTCCCTTTGTGGGGTCCCAGGAGAAGCAGGAGTGCCCTGCCCCAGACACGCTCCCCATTTCCTTGTGAAAGGAGGTTGATAAATGCAAGTCGGTTCGTTCCTGGTTTGATGTGAGGTTGAGTCTTTGCGATCCCAATTTTTTTCTTTGGAGCAGCTAACTGCTCACTGCTCTACCTACTGAGCGCATTCACTTGCTTGGATCTTTTCCGTAGGCAAGCTATGGCCCCATGCAGTGAGCTCGCTGTGTCAACTGCATTGCTCAAGCTCCTGTTTCTTTCTTCTCTACCTTCCTCTCCCCACTTCCCCCACCATCCCCGAAGTGTCACTGTTTTATAATTAAAAATAGGCTGGCACTCAATGATTGGATTCTCTGCACCCTGGTGTTACCTCACACCAACCTCACCGTAGTAAAGGAAGGAGTGTCAGGTGTGACCTGAGAGATGAACACACTGGTCTCAGGGTGGGGGAAGGGGAGCGAGCATTGTGTAAAGCTTAGAGGATGATATCCAAACTGGGGCCTAGCTAGCTGAACCACCCTGCTGCAGTACCTGATGGTTTAGCATACCATTCCACTGTCCTGTGTCAGAGTTTGAAATGTTGACAGCTGTAGCTCACTGGGTAGCACTGTCATCTCTGAGTCAGAAGGTTGTGAGCTCAAGTCCCACTCCAGAGACTTGAGCACAAAATCTAGGCTGACACTCCAGTGCAGCACCGAGGGGATGCTGCCCTGTTGTGGTGAGGCCATTTTTCAGCTGAGACCTTAAACCAAGGCCCTGTCTGCTCTCTTAGGAGGTTGTAAAGGATCTCATGGCACTATTCTGAAGAAAAGCAGCAAAGGACTCCCAGGTGCCCTGGCGAATATTTACCCATTAACCATCATCACTTAAAACAACAGATTATCTGGTCATTATCAGATTGCTGTTTTGTGGGATCTTCCTCTGCACAAATTGCCACATTTCCTACATAGCAACAATGATTAAATATACCTTCAGAGGTCTATAATTGGCTGTTCATGCTTTAGAATGTTCTGAGGTTGGGAACGGCGCTAGATAAATGCAAGTCCACTTGCCGGAGGAGACAGTGTGTGACGCTTCACTTCTGGGGCCCCTTAAAGACAGAATAAAATTAAACAAGTGGCTCCCTTTGATCCCAGATCTGTGACCAAGTGAAACAATGAGGGGAGGCCACTCCTATTTAATCCGGATACAGGATCTGACTGCAATTTCTACCCTAGTCTCTGTCCACAGCCCCGTTCGCTCTCTCTGTAACTTTATCCATCTTCAAAAATGTCGAACTTTAGTTGTGATCCATGTTCGTTGCAGCTGCAGTTCCCTTCCTGCTCCCCACCCCCATTTGCTTGTTCAGTTCTCTCTTGTTCCTTGTTTATATCGCTGGTTTGCAGTATTTCTGCTGCAGCCCCTATGTTTTGCCCCACTACTGCACAGGTGCTGACTTGTGGATGAACTGTAAAGCCAAAGCCCTGTCTGTCCCCTCAGGAAAAATCCCATGGCACTCTTTCAAAGAAGAGCAGGTGAGTTACCCCTGGTGTCCTGGCCAATATTAATCCCTCAATCAACACTGTTTAAAGCAGATTATCTGATCATGATCGTATTGCTGTTTGTGGGAGCTTGCTGTGTTTTTTTTAAATTCGGTGTTGGAATGTGAGTATCACTGGCCAGGCCACTATTTATTACCCGTCCCTAATTGCCCTTGAAAGGGTGGTGGTGAGCTGCCTTCTTGAACCGCTGCAGTGTCTGTGGTGTAGGTACACCCCCAGTGCTGTTAGGGAGGGTGTTCTAGGATTTTGACCCAGCGACAGTGAAGGAACGGTGATAGTTGGTGAGTGATTAGGAGTCCACGCAGTGCTGGTGTTCTCATGAGCCTGCTGCACTTATTCCTCCAGGTGCTGGTGGTTGTGGCTTTGGAAGGTGCTGTCGAAGGAAGTTTGGTGAGTTTCTGAACAAATTGACGGCTGTGTTTCTACATTACAACAATCACTACACTTCAAAAAGCACTTCATTGGCTGCAAGCACTTTGGGGCATCCTGATGTGGTGAAAGGCGCTATAGAAATTCAAGCATTTTCTTTATTAAAGAGACAGAGAGTGTTACTGAACCTGCAGAGGGAGAATAGTTACCAGCCTGTTTGTCACAGCGCCAATTGCGCAGTTTGTGTGACTCCAGTACATGGTGACAGTGATATTTCAACCTGCCACTACTCTGCCCTAAATGCAATGCCCTTGCTGTGCCAAGACTGATGGTGTGCCTGTGGACTGCTGGGGCAGACTGTATCCCACATTCTACCCACCTTGAGCACAGGGTGCAGTGGCTGATGGCGAGGGCCAGCTATCTAACCTGCACTCTAGGTGAGCCAGGAATGATTCAGATCAGGAGGCACTGGAAGGAACATTTCTCTCCTGATAAGTTCATAGATCAAATTAAAAACTTCACATCCTCAAAGAGTCTAAATGCGTAATTTAAAAATAAAGCTTACAGCTCCTGTCAATGAATCTACCAGCATAGACACCACATTACAGGGCAGTTTAGTCTTTAGATTCATTGTCTCTGCAACAGATGTAAAACTCATTTCCTGCTTAGACTGGCTCTTGTAATCCTGACTCCCCTGTTCTCTTGCTCTGGGCTGTACACTCAGCACAATAAACACTCCGACTCCTCTTATCCGCCTGATTCCTTGTCTCGTATCTTTTTTTAACCTCCTTTGTTCCCCTGGGATCAACTCTGTCCTCTTTGTGCTTGGATTGGAGCTTAGTGACTTCTCTGCACCATGCCAGTGCATCTTTCTAAATCTGTCCTCCCATCGCTATCTCTCTCACCCTTCTCTGGGGTGAAGAGTGCACTATTGCAAGTATAGCCTCTTCGATGTTTGGTCCACACTCAGGGTTAACTCTGACCTTGAAAGGAGCGTGAGTCACCACTTAACCCATTCTATACCTGACAGGAGTGCTTGATGGGACCACTTGAAGCTGCATCTCAACTATGCTGTACAAAACATGGGAGTGTTTGGTGGGACGGTGTTGAGGGAGATTTACTCTGTATCTAACCTGTACTATACCTATCCTGGGATTGTTTGATGGGACAGTGTAAAGGGAGATTTACTCTGTATCTAACCTGTGCTGTACCTACCCTGAGAGTGTTTGGTGGGACTGTGTTGAGGGAGATTTAATCTGTATCTGACATGTGCTGTACTTAAAAAAAAACAAAAACAAAAATACCTGGAAAAACTCAGCAGGTCTGGCAGCATCGGTGAAGAGCACAGTTGACGTTTCGAGTCCTCATGACCCTTCAACAGAACTAAGTAAAAATAGGAAAGGGATGAAATATAAACTGGTTATAATATACAGCAATGTGCTGTACTTACCCTGGGAGTGTTTGGTGGGACAGTGTTGAGGGAGATTTACTCTGTATTTAACCTGTACTATACCTATCCTGGGATTGTTTGATGGGATAGTGGTGACAGAGATTTACTCTGTATCTAACCTGTGCTGTACCTACCCTGGGAGTGTTTGATGGGATAGTGTTGATGGAGATATAATCTGTATCTGACCTGTGTTGTACCTGCCCTGGAAGTGTTTGGTGGGACAGTGTAAAAGGAGATTTACTCTGTACCTGACCTGGGAGTATAGTCGGGATAGAAAAGGACTTTGTTGGCCAGCACTAATGTCAGTGCCTTGATTAGTTGAAGATGTATCCTCCTGCTGTACCTTTGAGCTCCTCAATAATCCCTGGACAGTAAAGTACTGGATTACATTTTGCTAGAATTGATGATAAACCTGTAGAAGTCCAAAGCAGCAGAGTTGCATTGCCCTTGTGACCTTTCGTGTAAATTGTCATTCATTGCTCACGCACTGTTTATGCTCTGAGTGTGGAATGTATTGCCACTGGCTTCAAAGGAAATGCATCAAGTATCCCAACACTGTGTACTTGTTAATCTTGCACAGAGTGTAGAGCGGCTGCCAGTGATACAAAGGAACATTACACAGAGGTGTGGCAAGGGACCTTTTACATTTATTTTTTGATAAATGGCACTGATGCCTGGGGCCTACATTTGAGTCACAAGCTATGAATCTGCTCTCAGCTCAGAGGAAAACAGTGATTTTTATCACTGTGACTCAGTCTAATGTTGGCTCTTCATTATTTTGCAACTTGTCTTTTCCTGACCCCATGAGTTGGGTGTCTCTTTGCCATGTACTGTCACAATCTGAGAGTGGGTAGCTTACGCTCCAGGGATATGCAGTTCTGAATTTGTATGCTAGGCTATCTCTCTCTCTCTCTCTCTCTCTCTCTCGTGCGCTCTCTCTCATCTCTCATCTCTCTCTTTTCCTCTTCCTCCCCCCCTCAGCCTGTCATACAATGTCTCTCCCCCTTGCTCTGTCATATGACCTCTTTTTCTCTCTCTCTCTCTCTCTCTCATCCTCTCTTCTCTCTTCCACCCCCACCGACCCTTGATCTGTTGTACGATCTCAGTCTCTCTTAGTCCATGTGCAGAAACTAGCGGCCCTGGGGCTTATTCACAATGGCGTGGTTAAGATTTGAAACTTGACAGGAGAAGGAATAGGTTGGGAAGGAAGAACTCGAACTCCGCTCTCCCATAGCACTCCCTTCAGTGCTCCAAAGAGCTGCTTATGAAGAAGCTTTATTCTGTGTCTAACCTGTGCTGTACCCGATGTGGAGCAGTACAGCAGCAGTAGGAACAGGCCCTGTTTGACAGCATCCTGAGCCGCCTGAAAATGTTCTGCTTCTTTCTTCCTTTGTTGCCCCCAGCTCAAGTAAAACCTTTGAATGATTCATTAGTCAAAATGGCACCAAGGCAGTAAGGCTTTGCAGTCCTTACGAACTATTGTATGCATTGTAACAAACTGTTAAATCACTGACAGTGATTGGGGAATGTGTTGTCATTGGCCTCACCAGCCCTGAAAGGATTAAAAGACAATTCTAGGGTCGCCAACTCTGCTTGGGCTGATTTAGGGAGATGCCTGCCCCACCCCCACGTTCCTGCCATTGGTGGTGTGGTACGTCTGTTCCTCAGCACCCTGCCTTCTCACACCAATTGGACTGCTCGTAAGCTGATAGAACGATTGGGAGTCAGTGAACAGAAAGCACACAATTGTCTTTAATGCTTCTCTGATTTTTCTCAGGTTTGCTCACAGCAGGTGTCAGGGCAAAATGCCAACACAATTAATCCAGGAGAGTTAGCAACCCTAGACACAGCAAGTGTGCTAACACTGTAAATGTTACGCTTGGTGTTAAATAGCCACCTGTGAAGAAAAACAAATTACTTACAGACTGGTGTGGTAATCAAGGCTTCGAATTTGTTTTTAGTGTGAAACTGAAGCCTGAGGCCAACATGAACTATGCAGGGTGAAGCCTGAGGCCTACATGAACTATGCAGGGTGAAGCCTGAGGCCTACATGAATTATGCAGGGTGAAGCCTGAGGCCTACATGAACTATGCAGGGTGAAGCCTGAGGCCTACATGAATTATGCATGGTAAACTTGGTCTCAGTGCATCATCATCCTTTTCTTTCAGGCTTCAGAATCTCTAGGCGTTGTGTCTCCGACATACTGAACTGATCTGTTCACACTATTCTCGGGTTGGGCCTTGCTTGAAGCTGACTGAATGGAGGCCTTTAAAATTATGAAAAGTTTTGACAGACTGGGTACAGAGAGAAAGTTCCTTCATTTGGGGAAGAGCATAACTAGAGGCCATCAATATCAGATGGTCATCAAGAAATCCAATAGGGAATTCAGAAGAAACTTCTTTACCCAAAGAGTGGTGAGGATGTGGAACTCTGAAGCAAACTGTACAGATGCATTTAAGGGGAAACTAGACAAGCATATGAAAGGTAGGGGATCAGGGGGTTACACTGGTAGATTTAGAGGAGGAAAAATGGGAGGAGGCGCGAGTGGAGCATAAACACCCGGGTGGACTGGTCGGGCCGAATGGCCTGCTTCTGTGTCCTAAATCCTATGTAATCTTACATAACCCTCTAGGATTGCTCTGAATCCTCCAGGCTGTGAGAAAATTTGGAATAAAAAAACCATAGGGGCTTTACTTTGAACACTTTTGATTATTATTATAAAAAGGTGATCTCATTGAAGCATGCAAGGTTCTGAAGGGGCTTGACAGGGTAGAGACTGAGCAGTTGTTTCCACTGGCTTGAAAATCTAAAACATGGGGGAATGATCTCAGGATAAGGGGGTGATCCTTTAGTACTGAGGTGAGGAGTAATTTCTTCCAGAGGGTTGTGGATGCTCCATCATTGACTATATTTAAGGCTGGGATAGATAGATAGATTTTTGGTGTCTCAGTGACATGTGAAAATGGTGGAGAAGTGGAGTTGAAGCCCAAGATATTGAATGGTGGAGCAGGTTCAACAGGTCGTAGAGTCTTCTCCTGCTCCTCTGTCTTGTGTCACTGTCGTAATGCAGGAAACGCAGCAGTCAATTTGCTCACAGCAAACTCCCACAAACAGCAATATAATAATGACTAGATAATTTTTGTGATGTTGATTGAGGGATAAACATTGGCCAGGACACCGGGGAGAACTCCCCTGGTCTTCTTCAAAATAGTGCCATGGGATCTTTCACAACCGCTCAAACAGGCAGATGGGGCCTCGGTGGAAAGTTTCATCCAAGCGACAGCATCTGTGGCAGTGCAGTACTCCCTCAGTACTGCACTGGAGGGTTGGCCTTGACTTTTGTGCTCAAGTCCTGGGGTGGGACTTGAACTTTGTGACTCAGAGGTGAGAGTGCTACCAACTGAGCCACAGCTGACATAGCGACAGTAAAGTGAAACTTCATGGTACTGCTGCTAGAATGGCTATGTTAATGCAGCACTTTTATTTTAAATTAAGGATGGCCAAGACCTAGAACGAGGGCATTTGGATCTCCCTTTGTCTCAAGATTTCATAATTGCTCATCCTTTTGTTTATGATCTTGCACTGAGCAACCTTCACCAGCCAGCACCCGGTGTTCCTCCGACATGTTTGTTGCTTTTACTGCTCCAAGGTTAGAGATCACAGGCACCCCTGTCCTCAACATCGCATCAGATCCGCTTCTCTCTTGCTATCTATTTCCCTTGCCCTCAAGAGCCTCCTATGGAAAGAATTTGAGGTTATATAGCTCCTTTCACGGCCTCAGCACATCTCAAAATGCTTTACAGCCAATTAAGTACTTTCTGTTTTTCGATGTAGTCCCCGTTGTCATGTAGAAAAACTCAACAAAGCTCCCACAAACAGCAATGAGATGAGAGGCCAGAGCATCAGTTTTAGTGCTGTGGCTTGAGAAATCATTGTTCAGTCAGGATACCAGGCGATTTTCCCTTCCCCTTTGCCAATGGTGCCATGGGATCTTTTACCTCCAGAGTCCACCCGAGAGAGCGGACCGGGCCTTGGTTTAACATCCCATCCTAAAGCCTCACCCTTGGTTACTTCAGTGAACAAGCAGTCTAAATTTTGTGCTTAAGTTTCTGGAATGGGTCTTGAATCCATAACGTAGCTAAGGCAGAGCTCTTAAAGACCTGCACCCTTTGTTGTGCCTTTGACCACCCCCCATCCTGTCCCGTCCCAAAAATTCCTCCTACACCTTTGCAGTGTTATATGCCCTGAGAGAGGGAGCTCAACATGGTTTGTTGCTGTTTGGTTTTACTCCTGCGCGGTGCTGCCACCACTGTTCAGACATGAAACAGCAGCAGAGGTAAAGCTGCAGTTCCCCGACTGACCTGGGGTGTCGCTGCAGGGCAACCATCATCAAATTGGAGCAACATGACCAGAGAGACCTGGAAAAACTGAGGGGGGGGTGGGGGGAAACAGAAGAGGGGCAACGGGGGTGAGGTGCAAGGAGGGGCAATCGGGATGGGGTAACAGGGGTTGGGGAGCTGGGGGAGCAGCAAGGAAGGACAACAGGAGTGGTGGAGCAAAGGTAGGGAGGTGCAGGGGTGGGGGTGAGAGAGTGAGGCAGAAGGTTAAGGTGGCTGTGTGGAACCAGGGGGGCCAGAGAGAAAAGGAAACCAAGTCTTATGAACCCAGCTGATGTTAATACTGGAGAAGTCAGATCCCAGAGTGGAACCTGGCTTGATGGGTCATAACGTTTTTTTAATCTTGGAGGGCAGTTACTGCACAGATTCACAGGAGTCTGTTGATGAATTTTTAACAGAAGAATAACACATTTATTAAGCAAGAAGAATGAACTATATTACACCAGACAAAAAGGTTGGAAAGCTTTTAATACAGATACCAGAAAATGATTCAAACTCACACTATTCCTTATCTCCCAGCGACTCTTACAGACACAAAAACCCAGTGAAGATTTACCACTGCCTCAATACCAAGGTTCCTGGCCTTGGTTAGCTCAGTTTCAAGTCGTTTTGTTCTGGCGGACATCTGAGCATTCACTAGATGCTGTCTTGAGTTAGAATTTCTTCCTGAGACACCCAGAAACTGAAACCTAAACTCACTATTGCTTTAACTTCAGAGCAAATACATGAGCTCCTTAAACTCAGTTCCTCATCAAGCTTCTTGAAAGATTTCTTATTGGAGACTTCAGACCTTCTGCCTCCACTTTCTGGTGCGCACACACTGACTGTGTGTGGCTCCCATGGTTTCTTCTAACCCTAACTTTTTCCACAACATGGAACCACCAAACAGCTCCCGGGTCTTCTCCTGAGTCCCAGTTGCACAGCCAGCCCAGCAGCCTTGCTTCTTGGAATCTCTTTGCTGACTGACTTGTTTCTCTGCTCCTTTCTTTTTTCTTAACTTAACTAGGGCCTGTTTCTGTCCCCTGTCTTTTTCCCTTTCTCTGGGACACTTCTTGGGACCTCTCCCTGACTCTATTCCTTGTACCCTATCTGGGACACTACTCTTCAGATTAAAAACTGACTGACTAGGAAATGACTGCCTAAACTTGACACACCCTTGAACTGGTCTGGGGAATCCATCAACACACTCGCAGTGGGTCCCACCCTTGTCACTAGGCAGAAACCATAGTACCAGTATTGGAACATGCTGTACCTTAAACCCACAGGAATGGATTTCTCTAATATAAATAATAGAGCTGCAATAATATAAAAGTGAAATACTGCAGATGCCGAAAAAAAAACTGTGTTGGAAATACTCAGCAGGTCTGGCAGCATCTGTGGGGAGATACAGAGTTAACGTTTTGAGCTAACTATGGCCCCTCTTCAGAACTGCCGAATAGAACTACAAACCATGTTTAGTAAGGAAATAGCAAGTGTAACCCCACTATTATAAGGTTGCCAAAAAAGTAGTAAGCCTGAAAATTGGGAGCAATTTAGAATTCAGCAAAGAAGGACCAAGAAACTGATAAAAGAAAGAGAAAATAGAATATGGAAATAAACTAGCAAGACACACAAGTATGGACGGTAAAAGCTTCTACAGGTTTGTAAAAAGGAAAAGGTTAGCAATGACAAATTACCGGCAGAGAATAGAGAATTTATAATGGGGAATAAGGAAATGGCAGAAAGATGAAAGAAATACTTTGGTGTCTGTCTTCACAGAGGAAGATACAAGAAACCTCCCAGGAATACTAGAGAATCAAGGGACAAGCGAGAATGAGGAACGGAATGAAATTAGAATTAGTAAAAAAGTAGTACTGGAGAAATTAATGGGGCTAAAAGTTGGTAAATCCCCTGGAGCTGATGATCTACACCCCAGGGTGTTGAAAGAGGCGGCTGTAGAGATAGTGGATGCATTGGTGGTCATCTTCCAAAATTCTATAGATCCTGGAATAGTTCCTGCAGATTGGAAGGTAGCAAATGTAACCCCACTATTTAAGAAGGCAGGGAGAGAGAAAACGGAGGAAGAGTGCAGAAATGCTCAAATCTGTTATAAAGAATGTAATAACTCAACACTTAGAAAATAATGGTAGGATTGGGCAGTGTCAACATGGATTTATGACAGGGAAATCATGTTTGATAAACCTGTTGGAGTTTTTTAAGGATGTAACTAGCAGAATAGAGAAGTAGGAACCGGTGGATATGGTATATTTATTTTCTCAGAAGGCTTTTGATCAGGTCTCACACAAGAGGTTAGTAAAAAAAATTAAAGCAAATATGATTGGGGATAATATACTGACACAGATTGAGAATTAGTTAATGGACAGAAATGTAGGAATAAATGTATCATTCTCAGGTTGGTAGGCTATAACTAGTGGGTACCACAAGGATCAGTGCTTGGGCCCCAGCTATTCACAATATATATCAATGATTTGGGGAACAATGTAATATTTTCAAGTTTGCTGATGACACAAAACTAGGTAGGAATGTCAGTTGTGAGGAGGATGCAAAAAGGCTTCAAGGAGGTTTAGAAAAGCTGAGTGAGTGGGCAAGAACATGGCAGATAGAATATCAGGTGGAAAAACATGAAGTTATGCACTTTGGTAGGAAAAACAGAAATGCAGAGTATTTCTGTAGCAGTGAGAGATTGGGAAGGGTTGATGTCCACAAAGGACCTGAGTGTCCTTGTTTATGAGTCACTGAAAGCTAATATGCAGGTGCAGCAAGCAAATAGGAAGGCAAATGGTATGTTGGCCTTTAGTGCAAGAAGATTTGAACACGGAATAAAGATTGTCATTGTACAGAGCCTTGGTGATACCGCACCTGGAGGATTGCGTACTGTTTTGGTCTCCTTACCTAAGGAAGGATATACTTACCATAGAGGGAGTGCAACCAAGGTTCACTGGACTGATCCCTGGGATGTTGGAATTGTCCTAATGGGTGAGATTAAGGAGACCGGGCCTGTATTTCTCTGGCGTTTAGAAGAATGAGGGGTAATCTCATTGAAACAAAATCCTTACAGGGTAGATGCAGGAAGGATGTTTCCCTTGGTCGGGGTGGGGCGGGGGCAGTGGTGGGGGGTGGGGGAGGGTCGTTGGTCCAGAATCAGGGGACACAGTCTCAGGATAAGGGGTAGGCCATTTAGGACTGAGATAAGGAGGAATTTCTTCACTCAGAGGTGGTGAATTTTTAGAATTCTCTATCACAGGGGCACATGGAGACTCAGTTATTGAATATGTTCAAGACAGAGATCGATAGATTTATAGATATTAAAGATATCAAGGGATATGGGGATAGAGCAGGAAAATGACATTGAGGTAGAAGATCAGCCATGATCTAGTCGAATGGTGCAGCAGATTCGAGGGGCTGAATGGCCTACTGCCCCAATTTCCTAGGTTTCTATGAGAGGGGAAACAGAAAGTAAGAAGTAAAGAGGGAATAGAGAGTAAGGGGCTCTGTGGTACTGAACAACAATGGACTAAGAGGTGCAGAGAGCACGAGGCTCCTATTGAGCAAAGCGTGATGGACCCCAGAAGACTGAAGAGCAAGAATTTGGAGAGCAGGGGGCCAAGGAGGCCTAGAGAGTGAAACGACTGATCATGATTGAGTAATTCTGGAGACTGGTCAATGAAAATATGATAACCCTTTACTTCCTGAGCAAATGGAAAGGGGTGTTAAGCTGACACAGGGAAGTAGAGGTGGAAGTAGCAGTAGGATGACAGCTCCTCCAATTTCTTTCTGTTTGCTGTCTCTTTCTGTCTCTTTTCAGCCTCACTCTACACTCCCAGACTGCAATGATGCAGTGTGTGAACTTCCGCTGCTGTCAGTCAGAAGTCCGAGATCAGCCTCTGCCCTGCAGCACACGAAGTCGCTGTTGTTTATTTCCGACAAGGTTTCGAATATCCATTTTCTGTGGTGTTCCTTACAGGTTGAAGGGAGGAGGCCATGGGGTGTGTGTGTGTGTGTGTGTGTGTGGGGGGGGTGAATTCAGTGACCATGGGCTAGGCCGAGGACAGGGGCATGTATCACAGCACAAGTCCAGAGATTAGGATTGAGACAAGGATGAGCAAATTGAAAGCAATGTGCGAATGTTCAAAGCCTCCAGGGGAAGAGCTGTCAGATGGCTGGTCTATAAGAATGGAGAATAGTAACAGTCATGATGTTGGAAAGAGGAGATGGCACTTTTTCTTTCTTTCAAGAATCTGGATGATTGTAACACTGAACGATCTAAAATCCTGAACGTGAGGCCTTCAGAAACGAGAAGGCATTAACATAGATTTATAGTTCAATTTATATAATTATGGGACTAGCTCAAGGGCATTACGGAGCCTGGAGATGTGAGAGTGCAGAACTAACGTCAGAATTGTGAGCCTAGAAATGGCTACTTGTGATATTAGCATTCCAGAATAGCATTCTGCTGTCTGCTGCTTTAATAGGGGCTTTAACCTTTTTATTTTAAATGGGTTAGCTGCTCTGTTAAACTAGCTGATGGTGTGTGAATGCACTGAGCATCGCTGCACTAATATCGCAGTCATTTCTCCGTTGTAATGATTAAACTGGCAGATGGATAAGGGGGAGTCGGGGGAGGATGCCTAGGAATAATTGGAGGAGAAAAGACCCTGGCCTGTTTAGTTCGCCTTCTACCATCTGGGTTGTCACGTGATAGAGATACGAACACCATCGACTGTGCCCAAGTTAATTCTGCTCCCTCACATTGGTGCAATCATTAAACCCTCCAAAGTTGCTCCAGAATGATGCCTTTGGCAGTCACTGTCAGCTACAATTAGCAGAAACTAACAGAAGCTCATCTTCCTTATACCTCAACACCTTTATTGTGAGCGAGTTGCTGTAGTGTGTCCTGTACACAGAGCCACAATATGCTGCTGGTGGTAGGGCCGGGCTGGATTCTTAGTGCGTGTTGGTAGGCTATGGTGTGTGGAGGATGTCAATCTTGGCTTGTGGGTTGTGGGGGTGGGGTGGGGGGGGGTAGAGAATGTTGGAGATCGTAATCTTTAAAAAAGAAGGTTATTGAATATTGGAGATTGAGATTTCATTTGCCCCCTTTGACAACTGGTTAGGGCAGTGAGCGGCACAGAGAAACAAAGCCGCTAGTTTGAGAAGGCCAATCTCAGCCAGTGAGGCAGCAGAGGGATCACCAGCCTGGATTCTAGTGATCCTTTCTGAGCATTGGGAGAGGACCAGGTAAAGCCACTTAAGAAGGAGCCACCATTCCATTCAGGGGGTGCAGCATTTCTCTGTGACCCGCTCTTGCTGCAGTTGCTGGCCCAGCATTGCCAGCTGATTGTATTGCATTCCCTTCCTCCCAGAATTCTAATGCAGTTCATTTGGCTTGGGGTGTTGCCTGTGAGGTGTCCTGTTGCCGGGGTAACCAGGGGGCAGCTTTTAGCAGTTAGCTAACATGGTGCTGATTTAAACAGACTACACGACAGCTCTCCCTCACTGCCCTGATTTCCTGGGGCGGAGGGGAGAAAACAAGACAAGTGATGATTATCATTCAACAGGTCATCTTCGGAGGAAGTTTTAATATTTTGACAGGCCGTGGTGCCTGGGCAAGCCACCGGCAGCTTATTTAAAGGACTTTCAGTGAAGTCGCGAAAGGATTCAGCAAAAAAGCGCCAAATGGTCATTCCGAGAGCAGAACTGTCTGTTTAACTGGATTGTGGCAGTCACCAGCTTGCAGCAACTTGTCAAGAGAATTAGCCTGATGTGCAAGAGTAACGGCAAAGTGCTGATGGTGTTGCTGGCGGACATCACTGGTCTTAGTGAGGAGAAGTGACATGATAAATAATTAAACCTGGGCTCCTGGCGATGCAGGGTCTGATTTAGCCCTCTGTGATTAACCGTTCAGATCGTTTGTCTTCATTTATTCCTAATTCCGATCAGTCTGTGTCAGGCCGGAAATAAAAACAGGAGGAGTGTGAGATATGCTTCAGGTCTGTGAAGGGAAAGGACAGGCTAATGTTCCAGGCAGAGACCCTTCATCAGGACCCCATGCCCAGAGGGGTCAGAGGGCAGCTGTGCAAACTGTGACCCACATTACCCTCTGTGCCCTCAGGTCAAAGGGAAGGCAGGTGATCTGCACCACACACACATGCATCATCCTGGGCTCAAGGGACAGACAGGTTTCCTGCTCCTTCTTTCTTCCTATCCCTCCCTCATTGCACACAATCCTGGGGTCAAGGGGCGGCAGGTGACCTGTGATCTGTGCCACACACTGTAGTGCGAGCAACTTCAAACTATGGGGAAAACGTGTCAGAAGGGCAATTTTCTATGTCAGATTTCTCCCCACCGGTAACCAGAGATACACCCTCCCAAACTCATTTCATTTTGGATACCTGTACGTCAAGGGGACTTCCATCCAATCAATCAAGGCTGGAGTTAGATCCATGCCCAAGAGGTGAACTGGCTGTATATCTAATCCACTGCCCCTCTCAGTCCTCTCCTCAGACACGGAATCCAAACGTGGGAAAAGACTTCTAAGTTTAGGAAGGAATAAGAAACAAAGTCAGAGGAGAAATGACCATAATATCAATGAAATAGAGGGGTGAGAAAGATTGTAATGGAAGGAGAGATTGGGGGTTAAAGGTGAGAGAGGGGGCACGCATCAAATGCGCTTCTCGTATCCTGTATACTAGACAGCAGGATGTGGGTGAAGTGAGATCTGGGTCGGTGTATAAGGCAGGGACATACTGTCTTCCTCAGTGGCTTCAGTGATTGTGGTTACCATGACCTCAGTGATAGCTGTGCCAATAATGCTGAGCACTGCCTCCACCAATAAGATGAGGACATGCAGCTGTGTTTGTTTCCCTTGTTCGTTGTTGCTGTGTCTTGTTATGGGACCTTATCCTCCGAGAGAGAGGGAAGTGTGTCAGTGAATGTGTTGCAATGTGGGTGATGTGCCTGTCAGAGCTGAATAATTGGAAATATGCAGAAACTGAGATGTGGCTTTGAGGCTTGCTGAAGTGGTAACTGTGTGAAGGTGAAGTGGAACATTTGAATGTTAGGCATGAGCCTGATTGTTCAAGATTGCTGTTGGGTGGCTGAGTAGTGGGGGTGTGGTGCATTGAGCAGTGTGTGAGGGCGATGGTGTGGTTGGTGGGAAATTCCATCACTTGACTGCTTGTGTGAGGTCATTGAACTTTTTCTGGTGCTACATCCAGGTCCTCAAGGCCAGACTCCTGACATTGGCTCTGTGGCTATTTGCTCCTCCTGCCTTCATCACGTATGTCTGTAGGGCCTCCTTGGCCCCCGCAATAAGATGATCTCTCTCCTGCTTTCCACCTGCTGCACTATGGTCACCAAGTGCTGCATCTGAGAATCTAATGCAGAATTTTACATTTCCCCATCGACGGATGTGTAGACAGGGAGTGACCATAAAATTCCTCGGATGGCCTTCCCACCAGGTTCCCGCTCGCCCCAACCTCTCCGCAATTTTACGCTGGGTCGGGTGAGGCCTAGCCCTTGTCTTAATTGAGGCCCTTAAGTGGCCAATTATTGACCTGCCCAGCCTCAATTTTCAGGCTGGCGGGAAGAGTTCAGGGGTAGGGAGGAAGCCCAAATATTAACCCTGTTCAGGCCTAGGTTGGGAAGGGGGGGCCTCCATCAGCAACCTCCTTTTAACACTGGGCTACCCCTCAAAAGGTCTGACCCATCCAGGAGCTCCCTCCCCCCAACCTGGCCTCTCCACCGACACCCCTACCCCCTCTGCCCACCCCTCCAGGCCTCATCTGCTCTCCCAGCCCTGAGACCCCCAAAGCTTACCTGGCCCTATACTCCTGGAACTTGGACTCTGGGACTGCTTGCAGTCCCAGTTCTATCCACTGTAGCTCCTGGCGCTGTAGGGACTAGAGAGCTGCCGGCCAGTCATATTTCCTCCCGACTGAGGGCGGGAGTCCTGCCTCCAGCCCTAGAAATGACATTTTAATTTGATTTGTTAATTTTCCTTTGAAAGTCTTTTGTTTTTTTGTCACCTTTTAAGGAGCTTTCAATTAGCTCATTAGTTTATATTTGTTCATTTGTTTTTCAAAAGAGAGTATAAATAGGGTATAGCTGGGACACTGGATTGGGTGGAGAGAGAGCTATAAGACTGAACGAGTCAATAAAATCTCTCAGTAAAGAAAAGCTCTGTGTCTTGATTTCGGTTTCATCAGCAGGCTTGGATCCTATAAACAGTACAGCATAAAACATAGGGTGTAATGGTGAATCTATATAAAACCTTACTGAGACTACATTTGGAGTATTGTATATAGTTTGTGTGCTTCAATGATAGGAAGGCTGTTGAGGCAATGGGAGGGAATGGCACAGATTCACTGGGATCGTAAACAAAAACAGAATTACCTGGAAAAACACAGCAGGTCTGGCAGCATCGGCGGAGAAGAAAAGAGTTGACGTTTCAAGTCCTCATGACCCTTCAGCAGAACAGATGCTGCCAGACCTGCTGAGTTTTTCCAGGTAATTCTGTTTTTGTTTTGGATTTCCAGCATCCGCAGTAGTTTTTTGTTTTTTTCACTGGGATCTTGCCTAGTCTGAGGAAGTCAAAAAACAAACTAAGACTTGAAAAATTGGAGCTGCTTTTTTCAGAGCAGAGGAAGATTCAGAGATACTTAATAGAGATGGTTAACACTTTGAAGGGATGTAACAGAGTGGATAGAAACATTTTGGTTTCCAGTGGTTGAGGAGACATAGATATAAGATTTAAATGTAAGAGCTACGACAAAGAGGAGAAGAGAGCTGTGAGGCTGTGAATGAACAATGGGAGTTAGTGATGAAAGTGTTGCCATTGAAGAATCAGTTTGATAGATAGCTGAAGGAAATTGGAGAGAAAGGAATAAGGGAAACAGGTTGGACACATAAGATTAGATTGCATGGGATTAACTGCTTGCTGGGAGGCTGAATGCCAGCACAAACTAATCAGGCCAATGATTTGCTTTGTTTCTCTGTGAGTAGCTGGTTCGGGAGCTTTTAACTGGAGCTGGTATTCTGCCCTTCCCCCTCCTCTGCCTCCGCCCAGTTATCAAATGCAACAAAGAATTTTCTTGGTTAACCCCCACTGCAATGACAGGTTTGAAAAGGTTTGCGGGGAGGGGGTGGGGGGGGGAGAGTGGGGATTGCTTGCACTTATTTAAATCCAAGGCCTGTCACTTTACGAACGCTGTTTGCTTTTCAATGTGGTAAAAGTTGGCGTGACTGGTGGGGGTTGTGATGTGCTCAGGCTGTTGTGCACTCATAATTCCAAGAATCCCACGCTCAGACTACAATCTGCACCCAATTCCAGGGAGAAATGCCTGGAATCTTGGCCCAGGCTGCCAGATACATTCCAGCCATGCCTCTCTAGCACAGTGAAAGGGACGGACAGCTTACAGCTTCTGGCAAGGGGTGGCGCTGGGTTTTCCTGCAGGCCTGGGTTTTTACCCATCTCCGATGCCCTGCTGGGTGAGTTCAGAGAGATGGCACCGACATGGGGCACATGCATAGTTGCCCAAAGGCACAAACATGGCTTTGTTTTTAAGCCTGCCCTCTGCCCGGGAAAGGGACCCCATCCCATGTGATTCCAGAAATCATCCAGGTAGGCAGGTTCAAAGTGGCAGCCCGATCACAGGGGACTTGGGGGAGGGGCTAATAGCCATCTTCTTTTGCCATCAGAGGCGATACCAGAGGAACTTCCTGCTCTTGAATGCCACCGTTGGCACGGGCATTGAGTCATGTTCTGCCTCTAATGATGAGCTTGCAGTGGAGGCACTGAGGAAGCTAAACCCACCGGAAGGTGTGTGGCCTGGAGGGGGGCTTGCAGGTGGTGGTGTTCCCATGCGTCTGCTGACCTTGTCCTTCTAGGTGCTGTCGAAGGAGGCTTGGGGAGTTACTGAGATGCATTTTGTCGGTAGTTCTTTGTGAAACAAGGAGTTGTTGGACCTGCAGGAGGTATTTATCCATTATTTAGTGCTGTCCAATACACCAACCACATGTGGTTAATTGCCCTTTTCTGATTGGATTAAAAAATGTAATGGACATTGTCATGTGATCTTAATATTAACATTTGGATGGCATATGCTCTGAACTTGAAGACTTCTTTATGTTTGTTGATAACTAACAGGAAAGGTACAATGTGAGCGTGTGTTATTTTGTTGTGAGAGCTTTACTGTGTTAGTTATTGCTTATTGGTTATCTGCTAAAAGGGTTTGGAACATGGTGAAAACCGGCAGGTCTTCAGCACCAGTATGGAGCTGGTGTAGTGTGGAGAGGGGAGCGGTGGTCAGGACAAGCACAATCAATTGGAATATCTGCTCTGGGCCAGCAGCAGAATGAAAACCAAACCAATAATGAGTGGCTCCAACAAAACAAGGGCAAGTGGCATCCAACCATCTTCTGGCTAGAGAGTGGGGGTTGGGGAATGTGTCTGGATGGAGAGCTGAGAGAGGGGGTTCTGGACAGAGAGCTGAGAGAGGGGTTTCTGGACAGAGAGCTGAGAGAGGGGGTTCTGGATGGAGAACTGAGAGAGGGGGTTCTGGACGGAGAACTGAGAGATGGGGTTCTGGATGGAGAGCTGAGAGAGGGGGTTCTGTATGGAGAGCTGAGAGAGGGGGTTCTGGACGGAGAGCTGAGAGAGGGGGTTCTGGACGGAGAGCTGAGAGAGGGGGCTCTGGATGGAGAGCTGAGAGAGGGGGTTCTGGACGGAGAGCTGAGAGAGGGGGTAATGGACGGAGAACTGAGAGAGGGGGTTCTGGACGGAGAGCTGAGAGAGGGGGTAATGGACGCAGAGCTGAGAGAGGGGGTAATGGACGGAGAGCTGAGAGAGGGGGTTCTGGATGGAGAGCTGAGAGAGGGGGTTCTGGATGGAGAGCTGAGAGAGGGGGTTCTGGATGGAGAGCTGAGAGAGGGGGTTCTGGATGGAGAGCTGAGAGAGGGGGTTCTGTATGGAGAGCTGAGAGAGGGGGTTCTGTGTGGAGAGCTGAGAGAGGAGGTTCTGGATGGAGAGGTGAGAGAGGGGGGTTCTGGACAGAGAGCTGAGAGAGGGGGTTCTGGACGGAGAGCTGAGAGAGGGGGTTCTGGACAGAGAGCTGAGAGAGGGGGTTTTGGACGGAGAGCTGAGAGAGGGGGTTCTGGACGGAGAGCTGAGAGAGGGGGCTCTGGACGGAGAGCTGGGAGAGAGGGTTCTGGACGGAGAGCTGAGAGAGGGGGTTCTGGATGGAGAGCTGAGAGAGGGGGTTCTGTGTGGAGAGCTGAGAGAGGAGGTTCTGGATGGAGAGGTGAGAGAGGGGGGTTCTGGACGGAGAGCTGAGAGAGGGGGTTCTGGACGGAGAGCTGAGAGAGGGGGTTCTGGACGGAGAGCTGAGAGAGGGGGTTCTGGACAGAGAGCTGAGAGAGGGGGTTCTGGACGGAGAGCTGAGAGAGGGGGTTCTGTACGGAGAGCTGAGAAAGGGGGTTCTGGACGGAGAGCTGAGAGATGGGGTTCTGGACGGAGAGCTGAGAGAGGGTGTTCTGGACGGAGAGCTGAGAGAGGGGGTTCTGTATGGAAAGCTGAGAGAAGGGGTTCTGTATCGAGAGCTGAGAGAGGGGGTTCTGGACAGAGAGCTGAGAGAGGGGGTTCTGGACGGAGAGCTGAGAGAGGGCGTTCTGGACGGAGAGCTGAGAGAGGGGGTTCTGGACAGAGAGCTGGGATGGGGGTTCTGGACGGAGAGCTGAGAGAGGGGATTCTGTGTGGAGAGCTGAGAGAAGGGGTTCTGTATCGAGAGCTGAGAGACGGGGTTCTGTATGGAGAGCTGAGAGAGGGTGTTCTGGACGGAGAGCTGAGAGAGGGGGGTTCTGGACGGAGAGCTGAGAGAGGGGGTTCTGTATGGAGAGCTGAGAGAGGGGGTTCTGGACGGAGAGCTGAGAGAGGGGGTTCTGGACAGAGAGCTGGGATGGGGGTTCTGGACGGAGAGCTGAGAGAGGGGATTCTGTGTGGAGAGCTGAGAGAAGGAGTTCTGTATCGAGAGCTGAGAGAGGGGGTTCTGTATGGAGAGCTGAGAGAGGGGGTTCTGGACGGAGAGCTGAGAGAAGTGGTTCTGGACGGAGAGCTTGGATGGGAGATCTGGACGAAGAGCTGAGAGGGGGTTCTGCACGGAGAGCTGAGAGAGGGGGTTCTGGACGGAGAGCTGAGAGAGGGGGTTCTGGACGGAGAGCTGAGAGAGGGGGTTCTGGACGGAGAGCTGAGAGAGGGGGTTCTGTATGGAGAGCTGAGAGAGGGGGTTCTGGATGGAGAGCTGAGAGAGGGGGTTCTGGACGGAGAGCTGAGAGAGGGGGTTCTGTATGGAGAGCTGAGGGAGGGGGTTCTGTATGGAGAGCTGAGAGAGGGTGTTCTGGACGGAGAGCTGAGAGAGGGGGTTCTGGACGGAGAGCTGGGATGGGGGTGGGCCTGGATGGAGAGCAGTGAGGAGTGGTTGGTGGTCTGGTGAGACTCACTGTGTGATTGAACATTCTCAGTCATCACTCTAATGGTGGCATTATAGCTTGGCTACCAACTGCTCGACACAGATCCAGAAATGGCTCGAATGCGTGTGTCTGAAAATTAACACTGGAATTCCAAATGCTGTGAAAGAGACTGCAAAGTTTAGCATGGCATGTTGCTCGATGTTTGAATAAATATATACATGAAGTACGTTTACCTGTAAGCCATTTTCATAGCATCATCGAAAGGTTACAGCACAGACAGACTCAGCCCAACATCTCCATGCTGGCTCTCTGCAAGAACATTTCACCTAGTGCCACCCACCTACCTTTTCCCCATAGCCCTGCAACTTTTTCCTCTATGGATAATGATCCAACTCTCTTTTGAAAGCCACAATTGAATTGGCCTCAACCATACTCATAGGCAGCGCATTCCAGATCCTAACCACTCATTGCATGAAAAATGTTTTCCTTATGTCATCATTGTTTCTTTTCCTAACCACTTTAAATCGGTGTCCTCTGGTTCTCGATAGTTCTGCCAATTGGAACAATTTCTCTATCTACTCTGTCCAGATCCCTCATGATTTTGAATACCTCTATCAAATCTCCGCTCAACCTTCTCTTCTCCAAGGAGAACAGCACCAGCTTCTCCTATCTCTCTACATGACTCTACATAAATCTTAAAAATGTGGCCAAAGCAGTGTTGCTTTAGTCACGTTTGAAGGTGGCTCTATTAGCACTGAATCAAAAGAAGAAATAGCATTAATAATAACTGCACATTGGCTCCAGAGCTCCACCCTTGGGTCCCTCTCATTTGTCATTGCCCTGGTAACATCAAAAGCAGACACAGGATTAGCACTTAGCTCCCAATTGTCAGCTGTGGCTCAGTGGGTATCACTCATGCCTCTGAATCAGAGGTAGTGGGTTCAATGTGGGCACAAATACTGAGGCTGAGATTCCAGTGCAGTACTGTGGCAGGGCTGCACTGTCAGAGGTGCTGCCTTTTGGAAGAGATGTTAAACTTTGAAAAAGAGCAGCGGAATTACCTCTGGTGTCTTCCCAACATTGATCCTTCAATCAACATCACTAAAACAGATTATCACCTTGGTGCTGGTGGAGCTTCCTGCATACAATTAGGTTGCCACATTTCCTACATTGCACCAGTGACTATGCTTCAAAGTACTTCATTGGCTGTGAAGCATTCATTGGAATGTCCTGAGGCCATGTGGAAGGCGCTATATAAATGCAGGTATTTCTTTTTCTAGTTATAGGGAGATGACCAGCAATGTTCCCTGTCTTCTGTTAAGTCAACAGGTGTTAGTCGAGGAGGTGTTAGATGGGTGTGGAAGGGTGGGCGGATACACCTTGCTTCTATTTCCCTGGGTTGGGGAGAGGGAAAGAAAATTAGCCCAGGTTCCTGCTCCTGACCAGAGATTGTTCTGGAAAGTGGGTGAGGTGATTTTGGATGGACTATGAAAAAGTTTGACTGTTCGCCCCTCAATGATTGTGTACCTCAAAGACACTCACTCCCTCAGCTCAATGTTTATGTGCCGAGGAGCTGACATCGTTTGTGGAACTGTACAGAGTTCAGGGGGGATTTTGAGCCCAAGCAAGTTTTTCTTTGTCAATTTTCTTCCCTTTTCTTCGGCTTGCCTTTCATTGACTAACTGACAGAAGGAGAGATGAATTAAGATAAAGGGACAGAAGGTTAAGATATATGTTTTACCAGATGAAAACCCATTGGGCCTGAAAAGTTACAGGAGGCCCTTTCCTGGGATGAATGCCGAGGCAGCCCATCTGCGAACTGACCTTGCTGGAGTTTGTTGCATCAAGAGAAAGAAGCCTTTGGCCTTTAAGGGGGACGTCAGGGGCATCCCCCAGCAGAAGAGGCCACTTTCCCCAATGTAACTGGTCAGCTGGGCATTCCCCTCCTCCTCCTCCTCCTCCCCCTCCATCTACCCAAAAACTAAGGAGTTCCCCCACACCTGCCCTCTGAAAAGCTGCTTGTTTTCAATATTGAACATATTTCAGACCAGCTCCAGGCTGGGGCCCAAGCCTGAAACTCCCAACTGGGGGAGCGGAGATCAGGGAATTATCGCTGGAAGTACAGGCAGACAGCAGCCCCAAGACCTGACTGAGGGCAGGGGCTTGTGGATTCAAACCAGCCTCACTACCTCTGCATCACTAAGAGATGATGGAGGCTCTGCCATTTACAATGCCTGGTGACAGCTCTGCTGTCAGGCAGGGACTTTGATTACATGGCCCCAATGGAAGTTACAGTTGTCCCAGTGGACTTGGGCTCCAGTTTTGGCGGAAGTCCACTAGAATGACCAATGATAGTCAGCGGAGAAGTTTATTGGACTGGCAAGCTATACACTGGCATGATCTGAGGGCTTAGGTAATAGAAATTGGATGTGATTGATAGCACCCATGGCATAAAGCCGCTCAGCCAATTAATTCAGATTGACAAATTCTATGGGGAGGCAGTGGTGTCTCAGTATTTTTACAAATGCTGTATAAAACTGGATGAGATTGATGAGAATCCTCGGGCAGGAAACCCTTCAACTGAAGAAAAGCCATTGTTTGAGCTCTCCACTGGCTTAAGGCTCCATCCATTATGGTTTGAACCCTGGGCTGTGCTAAGATAGATGAATTGAGTTGGGGCGGTTACAACAGTCCTATAGTCACTGTAATGCTTCAGGTGGGGGAGGGGAACTAGTATCAGCCAGGAGATGGTCCTCCTGATTACCATCCTGCCTGATTCCTATCTTCCCCTGATTGCTGTGTCCCCCCAGTTGCTGTTTACTGACACTTAATGGAAAATATAGATCTGTGAGAATGGGATTGGTTTCGTTTTGATATTTCGTCCCCATTGTTGAAGAGCTTAAACGGCTGAGCTTTTTAGCTCATTTGTCGCACCATTCATCAATTCCCTCATTCCGTCCCTTGCTCCGTCCCTCGTAATGTCCCTCGTTCCATCCATTGTTACGTCCCTCTGTACACCCCTTGTTCTGTCCTTCGTTACATTTCTTGTTATGTCGCTTGTTACACCCCTCTGTACATCCCTAGTTACCTCTTTAGTTATGTCCCTTGTTACGTCCCTTGGTACATCCCTCGTTCTGTCCCTCGTTACGTCCCTCATTACATTCCTCGTTACACAACTCCAACTACCTCATTACCTCCCTTGTTACTTCCCTCATTACTCCAATCATCAACCCCCTCATTACCTGCCACGTTACCCACTCATCGCCCAACCCTTGTTAACAATCACTTGATCCCAGCCCAGGTGTATTGAACTCCGGGTCTCCATGGTCTCACCCCACCTTACCTTTACCACCTCCTCCAGCCCTAGGTTGCAATTTGCTCCCTCTTCCTGACGTGAGGCGCAAAGGTATGTTGGCAGGAAGACAAAGGTGGCAGTCATTTTGTGGGCAGCATGATCCCAAGAGCTGAATGACCGGTCGAAATGTATCACTGCTGTTGGTCACGTGAATAATATCAGCCAAGACTCTGGGAGAACTCCCCTGCTCTTCTGAGGGTGTGGGGGGCTGGGGGCTGGGGTCTGGGGGGGATGTTGGACAGAGAGTGGGCAACTCCCAGCAATCAGAAGGCCATTGCAGGGACGGGGCCTGGTCTTAACAGTGCACTTGCCTTTGGACACAATTTAAGAGAAGGAGAGAGCAGAATCTAAAAAGAGAAACTTTAACATCTGACAGTAGATTTAAAAAGTTGTGCTAAGAGAGCTTGGGGACTGTGTCTGAAGGAGTGGGAGAGATGAAGAAGGAATAAATTAAGTTGCAGCACAAACGAGCGATTCAGCTTTCTGTCATGCCCGGCTGGAGTTTTGAAATGGTCTTACAAGAGAGAATTGAGTTAAAACATTTTCTTAAAAACCTGTAAAGACGGTCCCGTGCAAGTTTTCTCTCTGAATGAAGAGGCTGGTTGTTCTTCAAGCTCCACCTTTATCATTTTTATTCAACAGATCTGACAGCTCGATGGAATTGCCATGTGTGAGCAGTGTTTAATTAGCCCTCTCACACACTGTTAATCAATGTTATCTGGAAGTGGCGTGGTTGGGGGGAGGGAGGATGAGCGGCACTGTTTTGAACAGAGTGACTTTATCAAGAGTCACAATTTAGCTGTGGGCTAGTCTTGGCAGCTAGGAGGCACCGGGCGCTTTGAAAGTGCAGCTCCTTTACTTGGAAGGCGACTGCTAAGCCGAGTGTTCACACTTGTCCTTTGGTGTCTTGAGCCTCTCCCTCTCCCGTGTGAGCTGGCTTCCCTCCATCAGGGACTTGGCACCTCAGAGACCCATCAATCGCATGAAGGCAGCAGAGACACGAAGGGGAGATTGGCAGCCCAGAGAGGACCTTTGCTGGTAACTGGTGCTTTGTACAGGACGCATAAGCAAACAGTCACGTCAAAAGGATTCATTCTTGAAGACTTGTTAAAGAAGTGGCTTTTACTCGGGCATGAAACAAGCCCTCAAACCTTTTGGCAAAATTGTTTTGACCCCAAGGAACGTGGATTCCTGCGAACGTGGACACGTTGATGTGTAACGATGGGTCAGTGTGTTTTCTTTTAAGCGGCAGAGAATTTCAGAGTTTCTGAGGGAGGAAGGTGAGCTGTGTCAGCCCAGCAGTGGTGAGTGCTTTTCTCGCTCCCCTTCCTGGAGCTTAGGCGAAGAGGGAGGAAAGTGAAATTCCGACAGCACGTCCGAGCGTGACTGGGTTCTGAATCTACTTGTCACAGCAGAGCAAGCTTCCCTTTCAAATTCCCTCTGAGAAAACACTTTGCTCAGAATGAAAAAGTGGGGAAAGGAAGCCAGGTGCAGACTGGAAGCTGCTGCTCCCTGGAGGCTGTAGGGAGACGGAGGACAAAACAGAGAAGGATGATCGGACAGGCATTTCTCTGAGGAGGAGGGTTCAATGGGCGCTATCAGATTAGGGGCTCATCAAGCAAGGCCTGGAAGCTAACGCGATCAGAATTGACAGTTGAAGAAGCCGCTTTTTGCTATTAATTCTCAAGAAAGTTCAGCAAACAGCCATGGGTCAGACAAGTTCCTGCACTCCGACAGGTTGGTGTGGCTTAACCCTTGACACCTGTGTTGACTGATATATGAGCTGGGTCCCTTTCTCTACGTTGCGTCTTCATTATTTTCGTACAATTAGAGGGAAACTCTGATTTGTGCTGGTGCCACTGGTGCCCACTGCCTGTGGACATCTTGTCTGTGAGATATTGAGGGCGAGGTGGGGGTTAGGGCAATCGATGGGACTCCACAACTCAGCTGAGCTCTGTTTGATGTCCACAGGTGGGCATTTTCCAGTAGAGTTCATTGGACAATAGCCAGGAGCAACAACATTGGCATCCTATTTGATAGCATACTGAGGACCAATTCTAGCAGCACCTATTACCACAGCACGGACGGGCACTATGAGTTAGGAACTGAATGAGATAACGTGTAGCTAATGTCTGAGGGAATAAGTGGGCACAGACTGGGAACAAAACCTAAAGCTCAGGTGGTACATTTGCCATCTAAAGTCATTGGAGAAAGTACTTCATTGTAAGTAACTTGCTTTGGAGGGATGAAATGTGCCAGGGTGTGGCAAGTGACCATGACGCTGTGGGGAGTTACTGGCAGCAGCCTTGCCACTTCTACAGTGTGGAAAGTCAGGCAGAAGTCAGGCTTGGGCTGCTCAACCTTGGAACTTCAATCCCCACTCCACACAAACCCCATTGTGGTGCTAAGAGAGCGCGGCATCTATTCAGACACTGACTTTTACTGACACTGTTTTAACACTGTTTCTGTAAGTCTGATATACCTGTGGCTCAGTGAGGAGCACTCTAGCCTCCCAGTTAGAGACTGCACTGCTGGAGGTGCCATCAATGTAGTAAATCTCACAAGGCACTTCACAAAGGTGTCATCACAAAAATTAGCAGCGAGCCACATAAGGAGATATTAGGATATGTGACCAAAAGCTTTGTCGAAGGAGTGAACTTTATCGCCTCAGTAGTCAGGTGAACCAGTGTAGGGGCCCTAGTGCTGAGACCAGCACAGGTCAAGGGCGGAATCCTGTGACCTGCATGAAAGATGTGAAAGGACTTGCATTTATATAGCGCGATTATGACCTCAGGATGTCCCAAAATGCTGTACAACCAATGATCTACTTTTCTAAACTGTTGGATTGCAGCCAATTTTCACACAGCAAGATCCCACAAAGAACAAAAGATAATAGCCAGATTGTTTGTTTGTGTGATGTTGGTTGAGAGGCAAATATTGACCAGGTCACTGGGAGGGGGCGGGGGTAATAACTCCTTTGCTCTTCTTGGAAATAGTGTCATGGGATCTTTGACATACATCAAAGAGGGCAGACTTGGTGTAATGTTATCTGTACTGATTTCTTTAGCCAATCGTGCATTTACTCACTGAGCAAGTGAACTCAGGAGTGGGACTTGAACCCACAATCTTTTAACTGAGAGGCTAGAGTACTATTCACTGGGCCACAGGTATATCGGACTTACAAAAACAGTGTTAAAACAGTGTCAGTGAGTAAAAGGTTACTCGAAATGGATAAAACTGCACAAGTCGATGTACACATACACACACGCACGCACACACTCACACACACACACAGGATGACTGATGTGGCGTGTGGAACGCTACTTAACCAAACAGGAAACCACTGACTGACACAGGGCACTTATTACTTGGCTGGATTCTGCTTATTAAGAGTGTGTTCAGTTGGTTTCTATTAAACAGCTGTTTCGCTCCTTTGAAAGAGGTCAAGCATTCAAATGCATTCCCGTTTCCCATTGGGATAGCTTCTGTAGACAGCGAGGGAGCTGTCATTGCCCTTGGGGGATCCAAGCCACCAGCAACAATACTGCGGTAGGCCTCAGCATCCCTGCACCTTGGAGGATGTGTAGCATCTCCCACAAACAGCTGAGAGATAAATGACCAGATCACCTTTTTTTATTGATATTGGTTGTATCTACTCTGTTGAACTCCTTTATCATTTTAAGCACCTTCATTCAATCATCCCACAATCTTCTACAATCGAGGGAATAAAATTTAATGCAACCGATCCTCATAGTTTAACCCTTTAAGCCCTGATATTGTGCTATTATTTTCTTCATTTTATACATTTATCTTTGACAGAAAATATTGCTCTTTGTCAGCAAACTGACCATTAGAAAAAAAGAACTTGTATTTCAATAGTGCAGCCGCAGGATATCACTCGGCACTTTACAGACAATGTAGTACTTTTGAAGAACAAAAACAAAAATACCTGGAAAAACTCAGAGAGGGATACAGTTGACGTTTCGAGTCCGTATGACCCTTCATCAGAACTAAGACATATAGAAATGAGATGAAATATAAGCTGGTAGAAGGGAGTGGGACAGGAGAGTGTGATAGGGGGCCAGTGGAGGCCAAGAAGAGACTGCCAAAGATATCATAGACAAAAGGACAAAGGGGTGTTGACGGTGGTGATATTTTCTAAAGGATGTGCCAATGGGGACATTAAGGGAAGCAAGCTAGTGGCAGATGGCCCTAGTGGGGGTGGGGTGGGGGGAAGGGATCGAAATGGGCTAAAAGGTGGAGATGAAACAATAGATCGAAATAAATTTAAAAATAGGAGGGAAAAGAAAAAAATAAAAAAATATAGCTGTAAAAAAATTATAAATTATTGGAAAAAGGGGGATCGGAAAGGGGGTGGGGATGGAGGAGAGAGTTCATGATTTGAAATTGTTGAACTCAATATTAAGTCCGGAAGGCTGTAAAGTGCCTATTCGGAAGATGAGGTGCTGTTCCTCCAGTTTGCGTTGAGCTTCACTGGAACATTGCAGCAGGCCAAGGACGGACATGTGGGCATGAGAGCAGGGTGGTGTGTTGAAATGGCAAGCGACAGGGAGGTCTGGGTCATGCTTGTGGACAGACCGAAGGTGTTCCGCAAAGCGGTCACCCAGTCTGCGTTTGGTCTCTCCAATGTAGAGGAGACCGCATTGGGAGCAGCGAATGCAGTAGACTAAATTGAGGGAAGTGCAAGTGAAGCGCTGTGTTTGGGCCCTTGGACGGTGACTAGGGGGGAAGTAAAGGGACAGGTGTTGCACCTTCTGAGGTTGCATGGGAAGGTGCTGTGGGAGGGGGTTGATTTATTTCGATCTATTGTTTCATCTCCACCTTTTAGCCCATTTCGATCCCTTCCCCGCACCCCACCCGCACTAGGGCCATCTGCCACTAGCTTGCTTCCCTTAATGTCCCCATTAGCACATCCTTTAGGTAATATCACCACCGTCAACACCCCTTTGTCCTTTTGTCTATGACATCTTTGGCAGCCTCTTCTTCACCTCCACCTATCACTAGCCCCCTATCAAGCTCTACCTATCCCACCCCCTTCTACCAGCTTATATTTCATCTCATTTCTATGTGTCTTAGTTCTGATGAAGAGTCATACGGACTTGAAACATCAACTGTATCCCTCTCCGCAGACGCTGTCAGAACTCCTGATATTTTTGTTTTTGTTCTCGATTTCCAGCAACCACGGTATTTTGCTTTTATCTTAGTACTTTTGAAGTGTAGTTACTGTTGTAATGTAGGAAATGCGGCAGCCAATTTGTGCACAGCAAGCTCCCACAAACAGCAGTGTGATAATCCCAAACAATCTGTTTTTTTTTGTAACGTTGGTTTCGGGAGAAATATTTATCCTTTCCCTATGCTTCAGACAGTTCGGCACTCCCTCGGTACTGCACTGGGGGGTCTCAGCCTAGGATTTGTGCTCAAGCCTCTGGAATGGCAATCGAATCTTCTGTCTCTGACTCAAGAGTGCTACCCACTGAGTCATACCTGCCCACCCATACCATGATAAGCTCTTCAGAAAATGCAGACAAGCCTTTCTGACTGAAGATGATCATCGTTTTTTTTTCATCCTGAGGAATGTTGCTTCCCAACTGACTAGGAATTCCAACTGGGGAAGGGAAAGGAGGGAGGTTAACCAAGAGAGATCACAAAACAACATAGTTATTGTACAAGGGACAAAGGTTGGGGTGGGGGAAGAGAAATTTGTCTTGAATAGAACAAGGCAGGAATCTGCTGGTGGGTTGCTCACAATGTGGACGCAAAGTGTTTGAAACAAAACAAACTTTGTGTAAGAAGGAGGACCTTGCTCCCCTCCCCTCGGTCACATGGAGGCTATAGCGAAAGCCTCATTCAGCCTAGCTCCCTTTGTAACTGAGACTGCGAACACTGGCTGCTTACTCATCAAAGCTACAAACAAGTGACTTTGGTTCCCAACGCCAGGCTTAATGCCAGGACCTGATAGCAAGTTTCGAAGGAAAGCCTCAGGACATCCCAAAGTGCTTCACCGTAAATGGAGTGCTGTACTTTGTGAAGTGGAGTCACTGTTTTAATGCAGGAAACATGACAGCCAATTTGCACACAGCAAGCTCCCACAAACAGCAACATGATAATGACCTGGTAATCTACTGTCAAGTGATATTGGTTGAGGGATAAATATCATCAGGGTGGAATTCCCCCACTCTTCTTTGAATAGTACCGTGTGAATCTTTTACACCCTTAAACTGAGAGGACCTCAGTTTAACCTCTCATCTGAAAGACGGCACCTCTGACAATGCAACACTCCCTCAGTACCAAGCTGAATTGCCAATCTGGATTATCTGCTGTAGAAGGGGTGCATCATTGTCAGTGCAAAGTGCCTTGTTGGAAAGACAGTCCCTGGGAAACTCTTGCTTTCGCATTGTAGAAGGAAATCCCTGAGCAAGGCTGGAGTTTAAGATAAATCAAAATAATTAAGCATGCTCAACACATACCGCTCCCTCGGGATCCCTTCGCAGTAACCTCACTGCAGTATGGTACTCTTCTCCTTTGAATCCCCTGGGACTCCCAATAATCCACTTAATATCGATGGTGCTTAAACTCTGCAGGCACAGAGTAAATAAGATTATAGTTGAAGTGCTCTTAGCTTAAAGAAAGAGGGATGGTATAGGCTACAGTGGCATGTGTGGTTGATTGGTTCCAAAAGTCTGTGTATTAAATTCCCAAGATTTCTTCAAACTATTTTATTCTGAGTCTAGCTTCTCTCTCCCAGTTGTGATTTTTCACACTGTTTGAGAGGGCAGTGTTCCCTCTATATTTTATTACAGAAGGAAGGAAAGACTTGCATTTATATAGTGCCTTTCACAACCTCAAGACATCCCAAAGTGTGTTACAGTCAATTAAGTGCTTTCGAAGTGCTGTAATATAGGAAATATGACAGTCAATTTGTCCACAGCCAGCTCCTACAAACTGCGATGAGATATATGAGTGGATAATCTGTTTTGTGATGTTGGTTGATGGAATTATTGGCCAGGGAACCAGGACAACTCACCTAGTCTTCAAATAGTAGCGTGGGATCTTTTACATGCGCTAATTAGGGCAGATGGAGCCTCAGTTTAATGCCCCATCCAAAAGATGGCACTTCTGACAGTGCAGCACTCCCTCAGCACTGCAATAAGAGTGTCAGCCTGGGTTTTTGTGCTCAAGTCTCTGGAGTAGTTCTTGAGTCCCACAGCCCACTGACTCAGAGGCGTAAGTGTTACCCCTTCAGGCACAACATTTCAAGGATCTTTTCCGGAAGGAGGGGAACCTGTTATGAGGGGCCGAATGGCCTTCTTCTCCTATTTCTTACGTTCCTACGTTCAATTAACTTTTGACAAAGGACGATTGCTTTCTGCCCACAAGCACACAAACCAGAGCGCACAGTATGGGTGGCGCAATTGGCCTCAGGGCCCCTGGAGGGTAGAGAACTCTCACTCCTGGTCAATAAAAGGTCACTCCCGATCGGAGGTGCGGAGCAAGGAGCTGGATCCCGCTCAGCTGCAATGCACTTAACAGCTGAATAGCCCAGTTACTCACACACGAAGAATGAACACACAGATGAGATACAAGAGGGCAGCCAGTACCCATGGGACCCATACCCAGGCAAGACCCAGCACTTTCAGGACAGGAGCAACATAGAATGTTGTTGTACTTTTGGGATCTATTTGCAATTGACACTTCAATATAACAGCGTGGGGAGAGGGGAGAATGTAATGGCAGGAATTGAAAGCTGCCAAAGCATACGTTGCCAAGGCTGGCATTGGCTATACTCTCAGAGGGTCAGTAGGAGGCAACTTTCTGCCGCTGAGGAGAGGGTAGATGCTCCCAAGTAGAGGGGGAAGGGTAGTTGAAATAACAGTAGAAAAATTGCAGAGACAAATTTCAAAATGATTAAGTAGCGTTTGTCTGAGAGACCAGATGTGATTAAGTGGCCATCTGCGGCCACCTCTCCCAGCCTGGCTTGTGGCTTATCAAACCACTCACCATCCCCTGTTGCTCTCTTTCTCTATGCCCTGACCCCTCAGTGTTCTGGAGCTGAAACTAAAAGCTTTCAGAGTGTTGCCTTAATTCTCAGGTTTTGCACAGTCAGTGAATTTCTGCAGTCCCTTCCTGGTGTCTCTAATTAATCTGCTTCACAAACTACTTTCTCAGAGCTCTGACATTTCTCATACAAATTCAACTGCCCTAAGTCTTTACAGCTTTTAAATCATTGTTAAAGGGGCATAACCCACACTAAATCATTAGTGAAGGAACATAGCCTACTTTCAATCATTATTAAAGGGACAGAGCCAATTAAACTTCCCCATTAGCTGCTGAATAGATTGTGGGTTGTCTCAAAAACCTGTTCTGTATTTTGCTTCTGTCCTTTAGAGTTATGGAAACAAGGTGGGTGGATGGATTAAGATACAGGTCAACCATGATCTAATTGAATCATGGAACAGGCTCGAAGGGCTGAATGGCCTCCTATGTTGCTTTCTGTGAGTCAGACGTACAGTTATATCATTAGCACATATACTGTGTTAAAGACACATATGACATGTCACAGGCCTGTGTACAATATCACATGTATATGTCCAGTGTGAAAGGAGCCTGTGCAGTGTTATACCTACGGTTACAAGTATTACTGAATCAAGAGACATGTGTCAGCTTTTTGTCTTGCATTCTTCAGGACACTTGCAAGAATACCAATATAAGGGGAAAACAACAACTTACACCGTATGTGAAGAGAGTGCTGATTGATTGGCAAGTGGCTTTGCCATAGAGAATGCACCACTGATGGTGGCTGACACTTAACTGCCAAGCATTGTTTGAAATTTAAACCAGGCAGCTTGATCCCAGTTGGTCAAGGCATTGCCCTGAGGAATGAGTCAGCGAATAGCTGTTACTTATTTTGTTTAGCTGAAACAGGTGCAATGTGTGTACATGTTCTTTCTGTCTGCAAAGAACAGGGCCCTGTGTATTAATATATAATCCAGTACACACAAATGCACCACACCGAGAGTCCAACTGATAATCTTCAATTGGTTGTCAGCGTAACTCTTGAGGATTATTTAGTAAATGTTTTCCAATGACGGAATTACATCTAATGTTGGACACTGTGTTTTGAGTTTTGCAAGCACGGGCTGCCTGGATACGGCCTGTACCCATTGCGAGCAGCAGCTGGGACATGCTGTTTGATACAATCTGCCAGTCTTTGGGACGTATGGCCTACATACCTGGCATCTCACTGGCACTGAAATTCATAACCAGGTTACTCATTTGTGTCATAGGCAGAACGTATTTTTGACTTGATGGCAGCATCCTGTTAGTGGTGAACACCACGTGTGTTGCTACTGCATAGTGGCAGCGTGAAACAGTTAGCTTCACCTGTTGCTCAAATTTTTGAGATACCTTGCCCTTCCAGGGTAATCTGAGGTAGACTGGGCATTTTTCAGGGCTGAAAGTGACGGCCTTAGGCCCGTTCATGAGTTTGAGCGATATACCGCGCAAAATGATCTGATCAGGGTAGCCATTGTCCCACAGGATGTCTTTGATGTGCCCTATTTCAGCATCAAGCTTGCATGGTGAGCAAATGGCTAGGGCCCTGTTTGGAAGGTTGTGAGAAGGCCAATCTTATAGCTCGTGGAGCTGTAAGAATCCCAACATGTATATTGACCAGTGAAGACAGGTTTGCGGTAAACTGTAGTCGAGAACACCATGGCAGATTTCTCAACTAGTACATCAAGGAAAGGGAGTTGATTTGATTTGACATTTCAAAAGGTGAATTTGAACGCAAGATGTAGCCCATTAAGACATGCAAGGAAATTATTACATGCAGCTTCGGTTTTAAATACAGCAAACGTATCATCCACCAATCGGAAATATGCAAGGGGCAGGAGGTTGGGTGTTATTCCATCGAAGACACATTTCTCATGGAACCCAACAAAGATGTTTGTGGGAGCTGGGCCTAGAAGGGATCCCATGACAACACCATCTATTTGGGCATACATGGTGTCATTAAAACTGAACTCAACTGCGCGAGTAGCCGAGTTCATAAGCTCAATGAATACTGATTCACGCAATGGTGGTGGGTCTAGATCACCATGATATAGTGCTGCAGCACAAATATCTATAGCTTCCTTAAGTGGAACATTGGTGAATAGGCTAGCAATGTCAGATGAGGACATGGACACAGCATTACTATCAATATGCAAACCCTGTATGCTCTTCGCAAATGTGAAGGAATCCTATGTGGAAAACATGGTCAAAACTGGTTGTAACAATTTGCCCATCTATTTGAAGCATGTGAGATTGGGGCACACGAGTTTCCCTGTGTGACTGGGGTGCCCGGGTTTGCCATGTGTGTCTGGGGTGCACGGTGTGTGTCTGGGGTGCACGGTGTGTGACTGGGGTGCACGGTGTGTGTCTGGGGTGCACGGTGTGTGACGGGGGTGCACGGTGTGTGGCTGAGGTGCACGGTGTGTGATTAGGTTGCACGGTGTGTGACTGGGGTGCACGGTGTGTGTCTGGGGTGCACGGTGTGTGACTGGGGTGCACGGTGTGTGACTGGGGTGCACGGTGTGTGTCTGGGGTGCACGGTGTGTGACTGGGGTGCACGGTGTGTGTCTGGGGTGCACGGTGTGTGACGGGGGTGCACAGTGTGTGGCTGAGGTGCACGGTGTGTGATTAGGTTGCACGGTGTGTGACTGGGGTGCACGGTGTGTGTCTGGGGTGCACGGTGTGTGACTGGGTTGCACGGTGTGTGACTGGGGTGCACGGTGTGTGACTGGGGTGCACGGTGTGTGTCTGGGGTGCATGGTGTGTGACTGGGGTGCACGGTGTGTGTCTGGGGTGCACGGTGTGTGATTAGGGTGCACGGTGTGTGGCTGAGGTGCACGGTGTGTGGCTGAGGTGCACGGTGTGTGACGGGGGTGCACGGTGTGTGGCTGAGGTGCACGGTGTGTGACGGGGGTGCACGGTGTGTGGCTGAGGTGCACCGTGTGTGACTGGGATACACGGTGTGTGACTGGGGTGCACGGTGTGTGACTGGGATACACGGTGTGTGACTGGGGTGCACGGTGTGTGACTGGGATACACGGTGTGTGACTGGGGTGCACGGTGTGTGACTGGGGTGCACGGTGTGTGGCTGGGGTGCACGGTGTGTGACTGGGATACACGGTGTGTGACTGGGGTGCACGGTGTGTGGCTGGGGTGCACGGTGTGTGATTAGGTTGCACGGAATCGCTGTGTGTAAAAAAATTGTCAAATCCTGGAATATGCTGCACTTGAAAGGTCATTGATCCCTGTCCTTGTAGTGGTTTGATATGCCTGTTTGTGGGGCTGTCTCTCCTTCTCTCGCTGTTACTCTGTTTTTCATTGCTTGAACACTTCAAAAATTTTAGAGATTGTGGTGACGGTGGTGGATGGGGTGGGAGGGGGAGATGGCGAGAGAACTTTTAGACCAGGCAAGGTGGTTAAAGGTGGGAGGTTATGTGAGACAACCTTTCGGCAAGTGTCTAACCAGAGTTGACAAGCCTGGAATCTAGAATTTTTTTCACAAACCAGTTCTCCTGCCTTTTATTGTGACTAGAAGTTCAGGTCAAAGATTTGGTGCGCAATTTTTGCTCCATTCTCTCTGATCCTTGTTCCCATTGAATGAAGGCCTGCACAGTGTATGGGGTCCGGCAATAGTCACTGAGTCCTCTACCTGCCTCCCTGACGCTGGCACTTGTCACTTTACTGGAGTACAGCCTGCAGCCTCATAGAGGCCACTCCCCATTGTTAATACATTAGAGGCACAAAGGTTAGGGTTGAATCTTAAGCAGTTCTGATTTTTTAATGAATGTCAGATTCTGGAAATGTTTCTCATGGTTTCAGGTTCTGTCCAAAGTCACTGCGAGAAATGGCCACAGTTAGTTCCCAGAGAGAGAGTTATTAAAAACCGCCAGCAGCTCAGTCAGTAGCTGAGAAATAACAATTGCAGCGCTATCAACTTAGAAACGGTGAATGAGCTATTATGAATTTACTGGATCAGCAACGAGGTGTGACCTTTCAAGTCCTCGTTGTCTTAGTAACCATATAGGCCTCCGTATAGAATGGCACCAGACTGGGTTGCTGATGATCGACAAAGACTGACTGCCTTTCACAATGACAATTGATAAACCAGCAATGGTGTTCCTGAGTGATTAGTGAGGGAGTGTTGAATTACTGCAACTTAATCTTTTACTGATCCACCAATATTGAGGGCAGTCTGTCCAGATTACTGTGGGCTGATGTGAGAAGCCACTGGCTGTGAAGAGGATTCTGTGCTCAGTTTAATTTTCAGTAGGGTGGCGTATTGTTACTTAGCTGTGTACCTAGCTGGCTCTCAAGCTTTTTAAGTCAATGTCTAACTAGCAAGAGTGACCTCAGACTGGTGCGGTGAGCACCACTGGCTTCGCAGTCACTCCCTCCCTGCGCAGGATGAAGACCTGAGCTGCCCACCATGTGTCGTAACATTGTAAATGTGTTCACAAAGATTCCCTCTTCTGGGTTTTTCCAATAAAATCATGTGTTTGTAACATCTCCACTATTTTCTCAACGGAAAAAGTGTCCGTGAACATAATTGCAATGCCACTACAACAACAACTTGCACTTAAGTAGCACCTTTAGTGTAATAACAACGTTGTACGGTGTTTCACAGAGCATTATCAATGAAATTGGACACCGAGACACTTATAGAGGTATTACGGTGATCAAAAACTTGGTTAAACAGGTAGGTTCTAAGGAGCGTTTGAGAGGAGAGAGAGGTGGGGAGATTTAAGGAGGGATTTCCAGAGCTTAGGCAATTGAAGGCACAGCCGCCAATATTGGAGAAAAGAAATTTGACGATGTGCAAAAGGCCAGAATTGGAGGAGCGCAGAGATCTCAGGGGGCGGCAGGAGATTATAGAGTTGGGGTGGGTGGGTGCACAGGGGTGAGGCCATGGACAGATTTGAAAACAAAAGATGAGAATTTTAAAATCAAGGCATTGCTTAACTGGGAGCCAATGTAGGCCAGTGAGCACAGGGGTGATAGGTCAATGGGATTTGGCGTGAGTTAGGATATGAGCAGCAGTGCTTTGTTTGCAGGGGGCGGTAGAGGAGAGGTTGGCCGAGGATTGGAATAGTTGAGTCTTGAGGCATGAATGAAGGTTTTGGCAGCAGAAGAGTTGATACACATGGTGAACATGAGTCCCTCCCCAGCAGGATCTTTTCAGCCTAGTGAAGGGGAAATGGGGATTGTTGCTGTTCTGACTCTCATCAGCTGACAGTGAATGTGCTGTGGGATACAGCTGTGTTAACTCCTTCCTTCCTAACCCGTACAGCAGAGGGGATGGACAGGAAAGAACCAGGATAGAATAGCTGGACCAGAGATGGCAGATTGTTAGACAAGGACAACTGCAGAGTGGGACGATGCAAGTTCATGCTTATGGCTCACACATCTGGGGCAGAATTTTACACCAGCGGGATTTTACGGTTCCACTGAAGTCAATGGGTTTTGAATGGCTCGTCACATGTTACAGTCCTGCCCCCGCCACAACAGGGCGGTAAAATTCCACCCCTGAAGCTCTCTAACTCAATTATCCTGCCTAACAGAGGATGCCAAATAAAAGGAAAATACTGCGGATGCTGGAGGTCAGAAATAAAAACAGATAATGCTGGAAAAACTCAGCAGGTCTGGCAGCATCTGTGGAGACAGAAACAGAGTTAACGTTTCGAGTCTGTATGACCCTTCTTCGGAAGGTCAGACCTTGTTAATCCTTGCATTACTGGAGCTTACAGTACAGTTGCAACAGTCAGGACTTGCATTTATTTAGCGTCTTTCACAAGCTCAGGCAATTCCAAAGTGCTTTTTTTATGGCCAATGAAGTGTACTCATTGATGTACAAAATGTGGCAGCCAATTTCTTTGCAGCAGCTTCCCCAGGCAGTGCCGAGATAATGGCCTGATAGCCTGTTTTGTTAATTGAGGGATGAATATTGAGCAGGGCACCGGGAGCACTCTCCCTTCGTTTGTTCAAACCGTGCCATGGGATCTTTTACATTCACATGGAGACAAGCACTAAACTTGGCTCAGCATGCTTCAAGGACCATCGACATCAAACTCGCAAAATCTGATGTGCCCAGAGGAAGGCTCAAGGTGGCACAGCTCCCCAACAATGACGATACGAACTGCTGTTCTGTGGACGTCCATGCTGATCCCGCATCGGACTCTAAATCATGAGAGAGGACCCACAGGAGATGATGAAATGAGCACGATGACATACTCGAGCAACGAGGAGCCTACCACAAATTACATTCACCTGAGAGGGCAGTCGAGGGCTTCGATTTAACCTCTCATCCAGGGTCTATAAACAGACATGGAAGAGGATGAGGGTGGGTTTGGAGGGGGAGGGGGGTGGTTTGGTGGGTTGGGGTGAGATTGTGGCTTGAGTTGCAGCACTTTCTCTTCTACTGGAGAAAGTCCAGTGAGTTCACTGTCAATGGGTCAAAATCCTGGAACGCGGTAACAGCACATAAACTGAGGCAGTTCAAGAAGGCGGCTCACCACCACCTTCTGAAGGGCAACCACGGATGGGCTACAAATGTTGCCCTTGCCAGCTCATGCCACAAGAAAGAATTAGAAAGAAAAGAACACCATGATAAAAAGCATCAGAAAACAAGAGCAAGAGGTGGGCAAGAAATGGGCTTCCATTTTATAGATCAAACTTTTGGCTTCTGGTTGATAATTTAAAAAAAAACTCTGAGGCAATTTGTTGATTAAAAAACTGGAGATTCAAGTCCAGACTTGGACAGATGGTGACCCAGGAACTAGGTGTAGGTGATTTAGCTGCTCTTTGTTTGCAGCCAGTTCACTGTACTGTATAATATTGTCCAGCAGTTAATGAAAACAAAGGTAATGATTAACTGGATGGAATCAGTGCACAGTACACTGATCTTACACTCAACATAAAAAAGCCAACTAAATCACCAGTGTCTAGACCAGTGGGCAGCCACTTGACTCCTTCATCACACAAAAGGAATTCTTTCAAAATTGGCAATTGTAACACATCCCGAGGTCCCAACTCTCTCCCCCACCCTTCCCCCCGCCTCTGCTTGGCTCTATCCCCTTTGCTTTGCTTCCCTGAAAAGGGGTTAGATATACCCTGCAAACTGGACAATTGGAGCGAGTCACTCAACCCTCCTTACTCCTTAATCGGAGGGGCGGTTGCCAACCCTCCAGGGTTATCCTGGAGTCTTCAGGAATTAAAGATTCCTCTTGGACGCTGCTGCGAGCGCAACTGGCAAGAATAAAATTATAAGGCCATTAAAAAAATTGTTTTTGCTTTCATTTTCTTTGAACATTTTTGGTTATTAGTAATGAAGTTACTGGACGTGGGCAGGGTTAGGGGGCAGGGGAAGGCTGTTTGACCAGGTAGGATGGTTGGACACCGGAAGTCATGTGATCCTCGAGGGAAATGTGCAACCAAAGTTGGCAACCGAAGCTGGAGGCTTGGCCTATTTCTTCTTGTACCCCTCCACCTTCACTGAATTGGAAGCTCAGTGTATTTCCTGTACTGGAGGGGGTCATTCTGTCACTTGCTGAGGGAAAGCAGAGTGAGTGAAGCTTATAGAAATGAGTTTTAAAGAAAAAAGGACAAATTGCAGTTATATAGCACCTTTCTCACCCTCAGGACTTCCCAAAGAGATTTAGAGCCAATGACATTCTTCTGAAGTGTAGTCAGTGTTTTAACGTAGGAAGCGCAGCATTGAATTTGTGCACAGCAAGCTCCCACAAGCAGCACTGTGATAATGACCTGATTATATATTTCTGTGTTGTTGATTTGAGGGGTAAACATTGGCCAGGACACTGGAGAGAGCTCCCCTGTTCTTACGCCCAGCCAAGAGGACAGACAGGGTCTCATCTGACAGACTTTTATATTCAAGATGTCCACAAGCATCGGAATGACAGCTTTGTGCTTATTCCACACATGTAGCAAGCACGAGAATGTTGCTTGGAGTAGTTTTAAAAGTACGCCAGGTTGAATAAAGAAAGGTGCTTGCTTGTCTGATGGCTCAAAGGGTGATGGCAATGGATCAGTCAGATGTAGAGACCATCAATGTCCAGGTTTGACCTTTGGCTTGTATCACTGGGTGAGGCAGATGACTGAACAACAGTGAATCGTGAAATCAGTGTCTCCAGAGGCAGGAGGGGAAGATGGACAGCAACAGGAGGGAAAACTGGTTAAAGCTATTATAAAGCTAGTTAACACTACTAGTTATCCTTTCTGTCTATGGTTTTTCTTTATCTGAAGATTTCATGATAAAGAACCTATAGGTCTTTCAAAGAGCCAGCACAGACAAGATGGGCTGAATAGCCTCATCATCTGCTGTCAATTTCTGATTCTGTAAAGCATTTGCATCAGAGACAGACCATTTGGCTCAACTGGTTTATTCCCATGTTTATGCTCCACATTGAGCCTTCTCTCATTCTACTTACAAAACAGAGGTCCAGATTTTTGTGGTGGAGTTGGGAATTGGGAGGCGGGTTTGTTTCTGGGTCATGAACTCGCTCCTGACAGGAATTTTGTTACAGGTGAGCTGTCAATTGGGTCAGAGACGGCTTTGCCAACCAAGTTGGAAAAACAAAGAGTGCAAACTTTTCACGTTCTGGCATCTTGGAACCCAGGATAAGGTCGAAATTGTTAAAATCTTTTTGACTTTTCCTGTGTGGAATAGGCCCCCTCTGTTCCTCTAAGGTTCTTCACTGTCACTTATTCAAAACACATGTTAACCCTGTTCTCCCCATCCTTGATCTGGTCTACATTAGACAGCTCCCAAAGGCTGCCTGATGAAAAGATTTAAATGTGAACTCATTCAGTTCGTTTAATTGGCCTGAGATTATTATTGTCAGTGAGTTTGTTAGCTTGCTTACACCCCGCTCTAACAAAAATCGTCCAGATTGCGAATGGGAGGCAGGAAGTCATCATGCATGACATCAGCACCATTTTTTGAGGGGGGTTGCCAGTTTCTGTTCAGAGCTGCTCCCCGCAGTGAAAATCCCACCCAGAGACTTCTTGCTGAGTGGCAGTGCTTTGGATTTGAGTGAACACTGTGGTTACTTAATGGATAGAATTTCGCTCAGATTGAGAGTGTTAAATCCCACTTGATGAAAATCCTTGACAGTTTGATGGTTTTTTATTAAAATGGAACATTACAGAGGGACATTCCCCAGGGTTGCTCCACATAATTTAAGAAATCTCAGACAGCAGCTCCCCAGTGACCACCTCAGTTTACAGGGGTGAAATTCATCCCTTGGTTGTACTGAGTTGGCTAGTAACAGTCAGGGCAGTAGCAATAACATAGAAAGCACAGAAACTCGCCCCAATTGGTCTGTGCCATTTTATTCTCCACATGAGTTTCCTTCCACTCTACTTTGTCCAGCCCTATCAGTACAACCTTTTATTCCTTTCTCCCTCATGTACTTGTCTAACTTTCCCTTTAATGCAACTACAGCATATCTCTCATATCCATATTCTCACCACTCTCTGGGTAGAGAAGTTTCTCTTCAATGTCTTATTTGATTTATTACTATTTTAAGATTATGGTGTGCCTATTTTTTTGACTCCCCTGCAAGTGGGAAACACCTTCTCTACATCTATCCAATCTAAACTCTTCATAATTGTGAAGACCACTGTCAGGTCAGCCTCCTCAGTTAGGGTTGCCAACTGTCATTAAATGTATTCCTGGAGGTTTCATCACATGACTTGCCCCCACGTTCCAGACATTTTCAGCCAACACATGCATCCTCGTGACACACTGCCTTCCTTCACCAATTGGAAAGCAAAAAGACTCATGACCCAACTGGATGATGCTTGACTGTCAGCCAAACAGCCTTTCCTTCCCACTCACACTCCACCATTTTCAATATTTTTATATCCGATAAAGAGATATGTTTGAAGAAAAATTTTAAAAGACTATCTTTTTTAATATCCCGATGATTTTTCTCCAGGATTGCACACAGCAATCTTCTTCTGTTCCTGGAGACTCCAGGCCAATCCTGGAGGGTTGGCAACCCTATATGCCAGAGTAAAAAATGCAGCCTGATCAACTTTTTGCTGGTAGTTACCTCTCAAATCTGGCATCGTGTAAATCTTTACTGCACCTTCTCCATTTCTTCAGTATCCTTTTCACATTATGGAGACCAGAACCATGCACAATTCTCCAAGTGTGCTCCAACCAGGGCTCAGTACAAAATTAACATAACTTCTCTGCTTTTCAATTCTATTCCACCTAATACCCCAGCAGTGGAAGTCCGGATTCTGTCCCGCCAAACCGTGGTTTGGTTATTGAGCTTGCTAACACTGGGTAAAGTTTTTTTTAAACTCAGGATGTGGGTGTCACTGGCTGGGCCAGCATTTATTGCCCATCCCTAATTGCCCTTGAGAAGGTGGTGGTGAGCTGCCTTCTTGAACCACTGCAGTCCATGTGGTGTCGGTACACTCACAGTGCTGTTCGGGTGGGAATTCCAAGAATTTGGCCCAGTGACAGTGAAGGAACGGCGATATAGTCCCGAGTCAGGATGGTGTGTGGCTTGGAGGGGAACTTCCAGGTGGTGGTGTTCCCATGCATCTGCTGCCCTTGTCCTTCTAGATGGTAGAGGTCACTGGTTTGTAAGGTGCTGTCTAGGGAACCTTGGTGTAGTGAATCTTGTAGATGGTACACAGTGCTACCACTGTGCGTTAGTGGTGGAGGGAGTGAACGTTTAAGGTGGTGGATGGGGTGCCAATCAAGTGGATTGCTTTGTCCTGGATGGTGTCAAGCTTCTTGATACTGTTGGAGCTGAACTCATCCAGGCAAGTGGACTAAAGTTATTGGAAAGGGGTGGGGGGGATGTCACCAGGCTCCCCCTACAGGTCACTCCAGGTGAACTTCTGGTGACCAGGTGGATTTTTCTGACAGTAACAATAAACAGTGTCAGTCTAGTGCCAACACGAGGGTTGGGCTGAATGCCAGCCTCTGTTTACACTGCTGACTGTGTTTTTCATGGCTCAATTTAAAATCTATAAACACCAAGTGGAAATATTTGTGATAATTTTGTGACATGGGTTAGAATCTTGCCTATTGCTGCTGTGCTAAAGTTTCTCAGATTTACTGTGTCTCACTCACTCTAATGGAGTTACTGTGTCTCACTCCCTCTAATGGAGTTACTGTGTCTCACTCACTCTAATGGAGTTACTGTGTCTCACTCCCTCTAATGGAGTTACTGTATCTCACTCACTCTAATGGAGTTACTGTGTCTCACTCACTCTAATGGAGTTACTGTGTCTCACTCCCTGACTAATGGAGTTACTGTGTCTCACTCCCTCACTAATGGAGTTACTGTGTCTCCCTCCCTCACTAATGGAGTTACTGTGTCTCCCTCCCTCACTAATGGAGTTACTGTGTCTCACTCCCTCACTAATGGAGTTACTGTGTCTCCCTCCCTCACTAATGGAGTTACTGTGTCTCCCTCCCTCACTAATGAAGTTACTGTGTCTCACTCCCTCACTAATGGAGTTACTGTGTCTCACTCCCTCACTAATGGAGTTACTGTGTCTCACTCCCTCACTAATGGAGTTACTGTGTCTCACTCACTCTAATGGAGTTACTGTGTCTCACTCCCTCACTAATGGAGTTACTGTGTCTCACTCCCTCACTAATGGAGTTACTGTGTCTCACTCACTCTAATGGAGTTACTGTGTCTCACTCCCTCACTAATGGAATTACTGTGTCTCACTCACTCTAATGGAGTTACTGTGTCTCACTCACTCTAATGGAGTTACTGTGTCTCACTCCCTCACTAATGGAGTTACTGTGTCTCACTCACTCACTAATGGAGTTACTGTATCTCACTCCCTCACTAATGGAGTTACTGTGTCTCACTCACTCTAATGGAGTTACTGTGTCTCACTCCCTCACTAGTGGAGTTACTGTGTCTCACTCACTCACTAATGGAGTTACTGTGTCTCACTCACTCTAATGGAGTTACTGTGTCTCACTCCCTCACTAATGGAGTTACTGTGTCTCACTCACTCTAATGGAGTTACTGTGTCTCACTCACTCTAATGGAGTTACTGTGTCTCACTCCCTCACTAATGGAGTTACTGTGTCTCACTCACTCACTAATGGAGTTACTGTATCTCACTCCCTCACTAATGGAGTTACTGTGTCTCACTCACTCTAATGGAGTTACTGTGTCTCACTCCCTCACTAATGGAGTTACTGTGTCTCACTCACTCTAATGGAGTTACTGTGTCTCACTCCCTCACTAATGGAGTTACTGTGTCTCACTCCCTCACTAATGGAGTTACTGTGTCTCACTCCCTCACTAATGGAGTTACTGTGTCTCACTCCCTCATTAATGGAGTTACTGTGTCTCACTCCCTCACTAATGGAGTTACTGTGTCTCACTCCCTCACTAATGGAGTTACTGTGTCTCACTCCCTCACTAATGGAGTTACTGTGTCTCACTCTCTCACTAATGGAGTTACTGTGTCTCACTCCCTCACTAATGGAGTTACTGTGTCTCACTCCCTCACTAATGGAGTTACTGTGTCTCACTCCCTCACTAATGGAGTTACTGTGTCTCACTCCCTCACTAATGGAGTTACTGTGTCTCGCTCCCTCACTAATGGAGTTACTGTGTCTCCCTCCCTCACTAATGGAGTTAGTGTCCCCATTCTCTCTAGCCGAGTTTCTGTGTATCACTCTCTCTCTAAAGCAGTTATGGTGTCTCACTTTCTCTCAAACAGTGTGAATGTGTATCTCTCTAATGGAGTTTGTATGTATCACTCTCTCTGACAGTTAGTGTTCTCCAATCTCATTCACGTTTCCCTTTCTCCAATTACAGAGCTCCTGGGCTCCACAAAGAGGCTGAATGTTAATTACCAGGATTCAGACGGGTGAGTACCAACAACATCCTGTTTACATTAACCCTGTCATCCCTCAGTGCCATAAATCAACCTGTGCTGCGGGTTAAGAGAAAGCCCCAAGTAACTGTTTCAACCTCTTTAAACAGCCCATGCTGGTTATCTGGAGAGGGCATCATCTTTATTTGAGGAAAGCTTGTCAGACCGTTTTCCTAGTATTTGTTTACATGGAACAAGGTGGTGATACCGGCTGGGCTGACTCCACTCCATAGAAATAGAACGAGCTGTTAGAATTGGAACATGACCTTATGTTACACAATCCCTGAGAAGTCAGTTTGGCTCTGACTTTGAAATAGCCGTGACTCCGAGGCTTCAGTATGCAAGACAAAAGTGTTCAAAATAGGGACATTAGAGACAGACGCAAATAGGCCATTCAGCCCCTCGAGTCTGCTCCTGTTCAATTCGATCATGGCTGATCTGCATCTCACCTACATTTACCCACCTTTGTTCCAAATCTCTTAATATCCATAACCAACAAAAACTATCCCTCTCAGTCTCAAAATCTCCAACTGACTGCCCCCCTCCCCCCGACCCTGCCAACATCCACAGCCTTTTGGGGCAATAGTTTTGCTGGCCGCTATATTTACTGGAGGTACCCAGGCTACCAATGAAATCAAGTCAAACTACTGGACATGACTCTGAAAGCTTCAAAACAGAGCTGCTGGAAATAAACAGCAGGCTTATCGATTATCTGAAAAGAGGATGTTTTTGTGTCCTGTCTAAGACAGGTTATGATGAAGGGTTGACATGTGGAACATGAACCTGTCTATTTGATGTTGAAGACCTCCTGTGTAGCTCCAGCATTTTCAGGTTTTTTAACAGTTTACTTCATGTCAGGAGCTGAATACAGTGATCCAGTTGATGAATCGCTTTTCTTGAAGTTTGCTGGCCAATGCTCCCTCTAAATTATATTCAGAGTGTGCGGGCGATTAGATCAGGTGCATGGCTCTTTGTGTGTGGCCTGCATGGGGACTTTTGGCTTGCTACCTGGCCATGCCGTTTAAAGGGAACATTCGTGCTGATACAGGGGAGGGATACAGTTCCCCATGTGCTGGCTGCCAACCATTACCTTGGCCGAATAGGCCACCCTCCATGTGTGAGCTCCAACTACAACGTTTAACAGAATATTCAACCATGAGGGCATTGCAATGGAGCTACTCCTCATCCGATTCTCACACACCTTGGCCTTCCAGCAGCATAAAAGTCAAAGGCAGGGCTATAGCTGTTTACTTTATTACTGCACTCTTCCTCCATGGTGCTTTCCTGTGCCATGGGCCTTGGCCATTCAGTGGGCCTCTCAACAATATACCAAGAATTTAATATTGACGTCACATGAGCAGTTGTTTCCCCATTGTTACCGAAGCTGCAGATTCCACCAAGGCATTTTCGAGAACAGCTGTGGTAACGCTGGTTTTGTAACAAAACTAGGAGTTATAAATATGAGAGTCTGGGGAATTCAGGCAAAACCTTTTTTTACTTGTACACGGGATGTGGGCGTCGCTGGCTGGGCCAGCTTTTATTGCCCACCCCTAATAGCCCTTGGGATGGTGGGGGTGAGCTGCCTTCTTGAATCGCTGCAGTCCATGTAGTGTAGGTACACCCACACTGCTGTTAGGAAGAGAGTCCCAGGATTTTGACCCAGCGACAGTGAAGGAACGGCGATATATTTCCAAGTCAGGATGGAAAGTGACTTGGGGGGGGGATCTTCCAGGTGGTGATGTTCCCATCTATCTGCTGCCCTTGTCCCTCTAGGTGGTAGAGGTCATGGGTTTGGAAGGTGTAGTCGAAGGAAATTTCTTTATTCAGGGAGCGGTGAAAATGTGGAACTCGCTACCACATAGAATAATTGAGACAATTTGTACTGATGCATTATGAGGAAGCTTAATAATGGAGAAAGGAATAGAAGGGTGTGTTGATAGGGTGAGGTGAATTAGAGTACCGCAGTGAAGCTTTAACTCCAGGACAGATAAGTTGGGCTGAATGGCCTGTTTCTGTGCTGTATTTCTATTTAGTTCTATATAATTCAGTAAACTACAGTTAATTTTTCTGTGTCCTTACTGGCCAGGGTGTTGCCCCTGCCTAATCTAACTCCCCCCTGTCACAGACGGGTAGATCCAGCCCCAAAGAGGGATTGCATTGCGTTTATTTTAAAACCCATGGCCACTGTTTCTTGGTTTCTGCCGGGTTGATGCTCAAAAAGGAGGGTCGCGCAGCAGAAATGGATCTCGGAGGCGTTGTTGCCTCTAAGCTGCACGGTTGCACAGCAGACTGAAAGTTCCCATGCAGGCCATTGCAAACGTTGGTCCCTTGAAGTTACCGCACATGCATGGCTGTGGGAAAGAATTTAAAGAGCCGGCACAATTGAATGAATCAGGCGCCCGTTACACAGAGGTGGAGACCTGTCTCTCCCCAGCTAAGAGCTGCCAGCTGTCTGTCAGCCTCTTCAGGCTGATAGGTTGGAAGTGGGAATGACCCAGTGAGCGGGAGACACTTGCCTGGAGGTCCGCTGGCTGCTTTTTCACAGCAGCTCCTGTGTCCTTTGGCTGCATGTCCAGTTTCCAAGTTTCACTGCAGATTTATGAATGAACAGTGGGGAAATTTCCTAGGTGACTATTCAGTTAGTTATGGGACAGCTGCCGAACAAATCATTCGTATGTCTGGATGCCTGTCTGCATGACTCACAGTGGAGCGGGCTGCAGGTTGGGAGAGACTAGATGGAGTAGTGGCTCTTACTAATCTCTCTGTTATGGGGCCTGAGAGATGAGTCAGTGCTGGGAGACAGGGTGGAGGGTAAAAGGAAACTTAGTGGCCTTTTATCTTATTTAGTGGCTGTGTGTCTGATTGCAACCCCCACCCCCCCTCCCAGAGAACAGAGGAGGGAGTAAGAGCAGGTTGTGTGCTATTTCAGGATATGGGAGTGCACTGATAGGGAAGAGAGGACCCATGAGTGGGCTGGGTGCAAGTTTAAGAACATAAGAAATGGGCACAGGAGTAGATCATGGTAGAACTTGTTCTGCCATTCAGAATCTTGAATGTTTCAAAGAGATCACCTTCATTCCTCTACACCCCAGAGCGCTTACTCAGCCTCTCATCATAGGACAACCCTCTCATCCCAGGGACCAATCTACTGAGCTTTTGTTGTACTGCCTCCAATGCAAGTACGTCCTTCCTTAAATATAGAGAAAAAAGCTGCGCACAGTATTCCACGTGTGGTCTCAGCAAAGCTCTGTAGAATTGTAACAAGACTTCTTTTTCCTTGTACTCCAATCTCCCTTGCAATGAAGGCCAATATGCCATTTGCCTTCATAAGTGCTTGCTGTATCTACATGCTAACTTTGTGTTCTTTGTTTGAGGACATCCAAGTCTCTTCTTAATAACAGATTCCAGCATTTTTCCAATGACTGATCTCAAGCTAACTGGCCTGTTGTTCCCTGATTTCTCTCTCCCTCCTTTCTTGAATAGCATTGTTCTATTTTCTAATTTCCAATCTGCTGGCACCACTCTAGAGTCTACCCACTCTATCTGACTTCTCTTCTCAGCCCTCTCATCCTGGACCATCTCAGCATTTCCTCACTTCAGTGTTTGGAATGGACTTCGGCCACATCATATTCTATTGCCATAGGTTTGAGAGTCACCCAGTAACAAAGCACAGAAGCACTGTCCAATCGGCACATCGAGCTCCAGCACACTCCTATCCTCCCTCGAAGGTGGTGGGCTATCATGTGGCGTCTGCCGTTTGGTGCTTTGCCCAAGTGGCTGCTCTTTTGTATTAGCCTAGACTACGAGTGTAGATCTTTCACTTGTGGGCCTCAGCAGACTTGTTTCCCGGTGTTTTGCTGAATCTCCTACATAACTGTGGGATTAAGAACATTCGGTGCTGAACCCCCCACCTTTCTTGCTCTCCAACTAATAAAGGCAAAGGTAAAAAAAGACTTGCATTTATAGAGCACCGTTATAACCTCAGGATATCCCAAAGCGCTTTTAAAAAGAAAGACTTGCATTTATATAGCGCTTTCCAAGAGATCATATGTCTCAAAGTGCTTTACACACAATAAAGTTTTTGAAGTGTAGTCACTGTTGTAATGTCGGAAATGCAGCAGCCAATTTGCACACAGCAAACTCCCCACAAACTGCCGTATGATAATGACCAGATAATCTATTTTGTTTTGTGATGTTGATTGAGGGGTAAATATTGGACAGGTTACGAGGGATAATTCCCCTGTTCTTCTTCAAAATAGTGCGAAGGGATCTTTTCCATCCACCTGAGTCAGGTAGATAGGGCCTCACTTTAACGTCTCACCTGAAAGACAGCACCTCTGACAGCATCAGCCTTGATTTTTGTCCTCAAGCCCTGGTGTGGCACTTGAACCTGGAACATTGTGATTCAGAGGCAAGTGCGCTACCAACTGAGCCACAGATGACCCAACAATGAAGTACTTTTGAAGTATGTAGGCTGTTGTAACGTAGGAAATGTCCCATCGAATTTGTACACAGGAAACACCCACAAACAGCAATGTGATGATGATCAGATAATCTGTTTCCGTGATGTTGGTTGAAGGGCAAATATTTTCCAGGACCCAGGGAGAACTCTCTGCTCTTTTTTGAAATAGTGTCATGGGATCTTATGCGTGCCAGGGAGAGGGGGGGTGCAGATGGTTCCAAACACCAGGGCCTGTGGGCTGGGTGGGGGGTGGGGGCCCTGCATTGGTTTGGAAACAGGCTCCAGACTGAGCAGCAGGCCTGAAAGATCGGCTTTTCAAAAAAAATTGGAGCCATCAGCCTGACAGTTCTGATTTTTTTAAGCCAGACTTTCAGGTCAGTTTCACTGATGGTAACTGTTCATACGAACTGCTGCTGCTTCTGACCTTCGGGCAGCTTCGTGGTTCCGTTTTTTTTAAAAGCCCGCCAGAAGATCATGAAGCTGCCCAATGGTTGGAAGCAGCAGCAGTTCTCATTGGCAGCTACTGTCAGGCAAGTGTTCACGTTTGAATATTGGCATGAAAAATGGTCAGCCCCTACAATCATTTCAGAGCTAATTGGATGCTGTGTGGGGAGTGGTGGGATGGGATTGTGGTGAGATGCTATGGTGGGCTGTTTGGGGTGTGGGGATTGATGAGGGGTGGTGGGATGAGAGGGCGGAGACGGGGGGGTTGGGGTGAGGGGGTCTAGGGTGGGTTGTCTGGGTGTGGGGGGGCCAGGCGACAGCTGGGGTGAAGAGTTGAGAAATGTGGACAGGGGGGCGCGGGGCATGTGGGTGGGTTGGCAGGGGTGGTGGTTGGAATAGGGGATTAGGGTTGGGAGGGTCACTTTTAAGGTTTAGTACCACAAAATTAAAGACTGTATGCTTCTCCAAATTCTCTTTTGAATTTAAACCAACATATAAGTAGCAGCATAAATTTTCATTATGATCTCAAGTACACACAATTCAGATGACATACTTTGTTGATGTACCAGAGGCTTGAAAATCTTGGGCCTCAGCAAATAAATGTAATAAAATAAAAACCAGGAGTTGGCTATCTATCGCCCGTTATATTACCCTTGCAAAGTCTGGGAATGAAATCCCTATTTGTCACTAGGAGATTGCTTAAAGGAAGGTTTTACAAATCTCTGCTTCATCCTCGGTTTACCCAAGGTGGTCTGAAAACTCACAGTGCCCAATGCAACGTATATGATAGTTTCTGGGGGGAGTTTCTGGGGGGGAGGGGAAACAATCCAGTTCTTGAGTTAAGGCTGTCCCGAATTTATGTACCATTCTTCTTTGAAAAATTCAGAACAACAATTCAATCTATATTTTTCATGAGCTGCTGATAGATGTCTGGTTGACGATTCATGGTGATAGTGTTATTAGCTTTAAAAAAGCAGATGCCATTTATGGTATTTTGTGGGTTGGTGCCAGAGAAGTCAGAAAGGTAAGGTTTTATGAGCTATAGAGTTGAATTGTTTTATAAATGTAATAATTTTGTTGTAGCCACCTTCCTAACATCAGTTGATTGCTCTGTGATTAAATTATCCTTATAGACTCAGCATTGGACCTCCAATTTCACCATTGCTGCAGCCACTCTACTTATTGCATGCAGGTGTAATGAAAGAAATTCAAAACCTAAATTATACAGCATCTTTCACAATGTCCCAAATTGCTTTATAGCCAGTTAAATACTTTTGAATTGTAGTCACTGGTATAATGTAGGCAATGTTATCAAATGGCGGAGCAGGCTTGAGGGGCCAAATGGGTTACTCCTGCTCCTAATATGTATGTTGATATGCCATTTGGATGGATGAGATGAGCTGGGCTAGATAGCCTTTGTCATTCATAATTATCTTGCGAACAGAGGGTAGAATCATGGCTGGAGTTCTGTTTATTTTGATGCTAATGGAAGTTTACTGAGCAGGCCATTTGGGGTGAGATTGCCAGGACAGAAGTATGTAATGGGCTCATAGTGAATCAGTAACCTGTTTTACACTGCACGTGATTCTCAAGAATCTTTTCCATCGACTTCAATCTTGTCCTTTTGTCTAATCACCTACTAGCCCACTCTATCTTAATGCTTTTTATGAGATTTTTTAAGTATTGAAATTTTGTGATTAAGTTGTGTTGCATAGTAGGTATTGAAAATATATTATAGTGAGAAGCAGCAATCAGCAGAGTCTTCAGACTTGCTGATGAAGAAAACGCAGATACAACTGTGAACCATTCAGTCTTTGTCCTCTGGCCTCATAAAAACTTGCACAAAAGCACCTGAGGGCTCCAATGCTTCTCACTGACAGTGACAACCTATGTTGCATCATTCCACTTTGTTGCTCAGAAGTCATTTGATCTTTCCCTTTGAGATTACCAATAAAAGAGAATCCAGTTGCTTGTATGAAATAATTATAATATAATAATTATATTGAATAATTTCATACATCCAGGTAGGAGAAAGTCTTCTACTTCTTCAGCAGAATGGAAAAGATCTTGTGCAGTTTATCTGGGTTGCAAGTATTGAATCTTTACCCCAAATACCCCAAATTTACTGTCACCATTCCATAAGGTGCAATGTGCAGAACATGTTAATGAGGGCTGAGGCAGTCACAGAAATCAGTGTTATCACCTGCATAGTGTTATAAATAACTGATGGGATATTTACTTGTCAGATTAACAATATTGCATGATGCTGTTAAAGTAAAACTTGTACTCATTGGTTTATTTGATGGTCACAGCGGGACTACCTATAGGGTACACACAAACTAACACAGCAATATATAGTTGCTGCTCTTAATATTAATGACCCATGCTGCATGTATAATCAGCTGATATTTGTAACCAAATGCCAACAATGGCCGTTATCATTTTATTAGGATTTTTCTGTGATTGCTTGGTGAATCTGGAAAGGGGGTAAAAATATCATGCATGATTGAGGGGGAGGGTTAAAGTGGGAAGGGGGGGAGGAATAAGGGTCCAGAGAAAGGAGAATCACCAGGGCCTATGATTTCTCCTGCTGGCCCTGTTTCCAAATACAAGTGTCAAAGGCAACAAACAGTAATTAATTGGCCATTAAGTCTTTTGGATGTCCTGTATATTGAGACGTTATATCGCTATATATATGTGTAAAAAGAGTTCTTTCTTTTGGCTTGCCCTGAACCTGATGGACAGCTTGTCATAGCGCGAGGTTGTTTACACATGTTGGTGAGGTGATGAGACAGTGTTGCCCATCTGTGAACTCCTGCACACGATTCTTGCCCTGAAGAGACTGAGTCAGATTTGAAAATATTTAACCAAAACACGCAGTCCGCGGGTCAATTGACAATGTTTAAGCTGAGTCTCGAGTCTGTTCCTGCTCGCTGTATAGAGGTGAATGAATAACAAACTTTTAGGAAGCTTGGTGTCATGAGTTAGGAATCCTGGCAATTTTATACTGGCAGGGTAAGGCAATGAATGCAATTGTACAGTGATGTCTCCCTGATTTAGGGTCCTAAACTACTCTCTATCTCCTGCCAGAGCCCATATTTGACCTTAATAGTTCAGCTCTTGTAACCATTGAAAGAAAAATCACAGATGCCCACAGTTCATGAATGACTGTGTCGCGCAGTACAGTAATTGATGACCACCATCCCCAGCATTCATCTCTGGTTTGACCATTCAGTTCCCAGCATACACCTGACTTACAGCCAGTGGCTCGGTGGTAACATTCTTGCCTCTGATTCACGAGGTTGTGGGTCCAAATCCTATTCTTGAGTATAGAGGCTTGAGTGCACAATCCAGGCTGACACTCCAGTGTGGGAGTGCTGCACTGTCAGAAGTGTTGTCTTTTGGATAAAACATTAAACTGAGTCCTCATTCACCTTCTCAGGAGACGTAGAAGATCACATGACACTTTTTGAAGGAGATTGAGGTGATTTCTGCTCAAGTTGTTGCCAATATTTATCCCTTAATCAATATCAGTAAAACAGATCATCTAATCATTTATATCCTTGTTTGTGGGATCTTATTGTGCACATGTTGGCTGCAATGGTTACAGCAGTAGCTCCATTTCAAAATATACTTCATTGGCTGTAAAGCACTTTTGGACATCCTGAAAAAAAGAAAGACTTGCATTTGTACAGTGCTTTTCATGACCACCGGACATCTCAAAGCACTTTACAGCCAATGAAATACTTTCTGAAGTGCAGTCACAGTTTAATGTAGGAAACACCATGGCCATCATACACAAAGCAAATTCCCCAAAACAGCAGTGTGATAGTGATCAGAGAATCTGTTTTGGAGTTGTTTTTTGAGGGACAATTATTGACCAGTACACTGGGGTTAACTCCCCTCCTTTTCTTCGAAATAGTGCCATGGGACCTTATCAGGCAGATGGGGCCTCATTTTAACATCTCATCAGAAAGATGGAATCTCTGTCAGTGCACTTAGTACCGCACTGGAGTATCAGATTTGATTTTTGTACTCAAGCCCTGGACCTTTGCGATTCAAGAGGTCAGAGTGCTACCAACTGAGGCATGGCTGAGATTGTGAAAGATGTTACAGAAACGCAGGTCTTTAATCCTCACATTGACCAATCAGCTTTCAATAGCCTGTGGTGACCAGCACTGAATATTGAACTTATAAAATAAGGAAGTTTATTTTTTAACTGAAATCGAATTAAATTGAAGTTTAAAAGCAGACGTTTGGACTTATTGGATATTGTCCGTCAACTGCAGGCAATTCTACTGGCACCGTGTGGGAGATGCTTCAAAATGAGAAAGATCTGACTGAGAAGGTTAAAGAGAGGCTAATGGAGTTGTTCAAAATTTTGAGGGACTTTAATAAGTGGAGATAAACTATCTTGGTTGGCCGGTGAGCCAGCTACTCGAGGCCCAACATTTAAGGTCATGACCAAAAGAACAATGGGCAAAGTTTGAGGTGGTAATTTTTTAATATACAGTGAACTGTTAAGACAGGGATTGTCCAAACAGAAACAGTGAAGGGGGCAGAATATGATAGCTTTAAAAAGAAGAATTTTAAAAATAACAATTGAATAGACATGGGGTGGGAGGTGGGGGGGTGAGTGGAGAGTAGGGGATTGGACCAAATGGCCTCCTTCTGTGTTGCAGGATTTCATGATTCTAGAACCAACTGAGCAATGGGTTGTTTACGGATATGTAGTCGGGAATTTTTTAGGCTTTTTTTTTAATCTCTATCAGACTTTAGATATCAGTTAAAGCAAATGATGTGGGCCATAGTCAGGCTGTGGCTTGTAGAGTGGAATTTGAAGCAGTTCACACTGAACAGCACAAGCCAGGACAGCAACATAATGGAGCTCCTTTATTCAAGTTAATATCTCAATGGGGCCTAAGGGCTGTGTGTTTTTACAGTGTGGTGAAGTTATCCTTCTGACAGCTGTCAGTGTGGTGCTGGAGAAGTGTGATATTTCAAGTGAGTGCGAGAGAGCTAAACAAACAACACTTTACTGACACAGCTCTCACCGGGTGGGTGCAAATTCTCATGATGTGAATATGCAAGGCACTGGAAGTAAGTTCACCTCAGCGGATGTGGTTCATCAGACCCTGGACTGAAGGAAGAAGGGGGGAATAGCCAGTGTGTTCCCACTGCTAATCACTGTCGGAAAGTGAAGTATTGGTCTGTTTACAGTTGTGGAGGACCGATGTACAAAACAGCAATAAAACAGCATAGAAACATTCAGCATATAATCATTAAAGTTCAGGCTTCATAGATCAAAATATTATACATGATCTAAATATGAAAATCTGGTTTTAACATACTTTATAAAACCGTTATTATTTTATGTACTCACCAGTTCTTTACATCATCTGAGCTGCACCAGCTTATGGACCTTGGTGAGGAAGCAGTGGAAGAGCAGGTTGAGGGTCTTGAGATAGCTGATTCAGGAGCCTGGGTTATTCTGTAGCACCAGGGTGACGGTTTGGCTCAGATGGGCCACAGCCCAGCAGTGGAGGCATCGCTCTGCTGGGTTCATGATGGGGCCAGCCTTCAAGAGTTAGCGAAGCGGCCCCAGCCCAGAGAAAGAAAGACTGAGAGACCAGCAAGGGAGGGGCAGGGCCAGACACTGCCTGGGCCTCAGTGACAGTACGGGGGGTTGTTTTGGAAGAGGGGGAGAAATGTGCCCCCATTCATTCTATGACTCCAGTTGGGGTCACAGCCCACAGTTTAGGAACTGCTGCCCAAAGCACTGGGATTTCTGCTCTGAACCTTTTTGCCTTCCTCTCCTTCTCCTTTAAGAGCTCCTGAAAACCTGTTTGACCAAGCTTTTGGTCACTTGTTCTAATATCTCCTTGTATTCCTTAGTATTTATTTCTGTCTGGCAGTACTCCTGTGAAACGCCTTGAAACCTTTTACTACTTTAAGGATGGCGCGTAAATACAGGCTATTAAATTGTTGACTGAAGCTGCACTGATAAATTATGAATGGGGGGGTTTTATGTATGTTTTGGGAGGTGGGTGACACTAGCATGGAGCATTTGGACTGCAGCAGTTCAAGAAGGCAGCTCACAGCCACCTTCTCCAGGACAATTAGGGATGGGCAATAAATACTGGCTTAGACAGTATGCCCACATCTTATGAATGAATAAAAAAAATTATTGGCCATCTCTGGTGGCCTGGAGGGCATCAGGAGTCAACTACTTTGTGTAGGCCTGGAGTCCTATGTAGGACCAGACTAGGTCAGCTGGCATGTCACTTCCCTGAAGGACAAAAATGAACCTGTTGCCTTTTTACAAGGATCAGTAACCAGAGAACAAAGATTTTTTTATTCATTCAAAGGATGTGGGCTTCACTGGCTGGGCCAACATTTATTGCCCATCCCTAGTTGCCCTTGAGAAGGTGGTGGTGAGCTGCCTTCCTGAACCACTGCAGTCCATGTGGTGTAGGTACACCCACAGTGCTGTTAGGGAGGGAGTTCCAGGATTTTGACCCAGCGACAGTGAAGAAACGGTGATATATTTCCAAGTCAGGATGGTGAGTGACTTGGAGGGGAACTACCAGGTGACGGTGTTCCCATCTATCTGCAGCCCTTGTCCCTCTAGATGGTAGTGGTCGTGGGTTTGGATGGTGCTGTCTAAGGAGACTTGGTGAATTCCTGCAGTGCATCTTGTAGATGGTACACGCTGCTGCTACTTTGCGTCGGTGGTGGAGGGAGTGAATGTTTGTGGATGTGGTGCCAATCAAGTGGGCTGCTTTGTCTTGGATGGTGTCAAGCTTCTTGAGTGTTGCAGGAGCTGCACACATCCAGGCAAGTGGGGAGTATTCCATCACACATCTGACTTGTGCCTTGTAGATGGTGGACAGGCTTTGGGGAGTCAGGGGGTGGATTACTCATCGCATGATTCCTAGCCTCTGAACTGCTTTTGTAGCCACAGCATTTATATGGCTAGTCCAGTTCAGTTTCTGGTCAATGGTAACCCCCAGGATGTTGATAGTGGGGGATTCAGGGATGGTAATGCCATTGAACATAAAGGGGCGACAGTTGGGTTCTCTCTTGTTGGAGATGGTCATTGCCTGGCACTTGTGTGACGCAAATGTTACTTGCCACTTGTCAGCCCAAGCCTGGATATTGTCCAGGTCTTGCTGCATTTGGACATGGACGGCTTCAGTATCTGAGGAGTTGCGAATGGTGCAGAACATTGTATAATCATCAGCGAACATCCCCATTCTGACCTTATGATGGAAGGAAGGTCATTGATAAAGCAGCTGAAATGGTTGGGCCCAGGACACTACCCTGAGGAACTCCTACATGATGTCCTGGAGCTGAGATGATTGAGCTCCAACAACCACAACCATCTTCCTTTGTGCTAGGTATGATTCCAACCAGCGGAGAGTTTTCCCCCAATTCCCATTGACTCCAGTTTTGCTAGGGCTCCTTGTTGCCACACTCAGTCAAATGCTGCCTTGATGCCAAGGGCAGTCAATCTCACCTCACCTCGGGAGTTCAGCTCTTTTGTCCATGTTTGAACTAAGGCTGTAATGAGGTCAGGAGCTGAGTGGCCCTGGTGGAACCCAAACTGGGCGTCAGTCAGCAGGTTATTGTTAAGTAAGTGCCGCTTGATAGCATTGTTGATGACCCCTTCCATTACTTTAATGATGATGGAGAGTAGATTGATGAGGCAGTAATTGATTGGGTTGGATTTATCCTGCTTTTTGTGTACAGGATACACCTGGGCAATTTTCCACATAGTTGGGTAGATGCCAGTGTTGTATCTGTACTGGAACAACTTGGCTAGGGGTGCAGCAAGTTCTGGAGCATAAGTCTTCAGTACTATTAAGATAAATGACAAAAAAAGGACCAGGAGAATTTTTTTTACGCAGTTAGTTATTATGATCTGGAATGAAGGTGTCAGGATGGGGGGAGCTTGGGAGGGGGGAATGAAGGTGTAGGGGGGCGAAGTTGGGAGAGGGGAAAGAAGGTGTCGGGGGATGAGGTTGGGAGGAGGGGGTAATGGGGGAGAAGATGGCAACTGGGGATGTAGGTGTAAGGAGGTTGCAGAGTAAAAGGGAAGGAGTTTGAAGGGGGGAAAGAGTGCAGGGAGGGGAAGAAGTCCAGGGGGAGGAAGGTGTGCGGAGTGGGGAGGGAGTCCAAGGGGGAGGAAGGAGTGCGGAAGGGGACAGTGTAAGGGTGGAGGAAGAAGTAAGGGTGGAAGAAAAAGTCGGGAAGGGGGAAGAAGTAAAGCTGGAGGAGGAAGTGAGGGTGTCTGAGGGAGTCAGGAAGGGGGAAAGGGTAAGCCTGGAGGAAGAATTGAGGCTGGAGGAAGAGGTAAGGCTGGAGGAAGGAGTCAGGAGGGGGAAGGATTAAGGGTGGCTGAAGAAGTAAGGGTGTCTGAGGGAGTCAGGAAGGGGGAGGGACTGAGCGGGGAGAGAGTCTGGGGGTGGGGTGAGAGGACTGGGTGGTGGGAGAAGGAGTTCTGGGGAGAAAGGGGTCCAGAGGTGGGAAGGGGTCCAGACGGAGGGGAAGGGGTCAGAGGGATGTCCAGGTGAATGTGCAAGGGAGGGGTCTGATGAGTCCATCACTGCCTCCTGGGGAGCGAACTGAGGGTGGGCGTGGAGCGAGGAAATGGTGAGAATGACCGAGGGCAGAGTGAGGCGGTAGGGTGGGAGGGTGAGGGTTCTATAGTAGTGATAGAAGGGATGGCGAGGGTGGTTTGTAGAGGGATTCGGAGTCGGACACAGACCCTGGGGGTGGGAAGGAGGAGGTCGGGGAGGTGAATGTGGATGGAGGTGGGATTTTCTGGAAGGAGGGGAACGTGCACATTCACCCGGGCATCTCCAAAGGAAAAGGGTTGTGGCTGGTAGGTTATGGAGGGGAGGTGGAAGGTAATGCCAGAGGGGTCAACTGTGATGGGGGAAAGGAAATGGGTGACTGGGGGAGGGAAAAAGATGGGGGAGTTGACGAAAAAGCGCATCCGGATCATGCTGTCTAAATCGAAAGTGAAACAGGAGTCGTGGTGGGAGAGGTGCTGTATGGGAGTGTGATCATTGGGTGGGCGGAGATGCGGGTCGGCTCAGATGGACAACTGAAAGCGAACCCCAGCAGGCAGCATTCAAAATGCTCAGGACGTTGAGGTGAGTGTGATACAGGAAGGATCCATGTGTGTGGGAGAGTGCTTGTACGAGGCTCCGAAAGGTCCTGCCCCACACACACTTCTCCCTCCAGAATCACCGGTTGGCCGGCTGCTCCCTCTTCGCTGACAGAGGACAAGGTTGAGGGGCTCACAGGCAAAGGGAACTCGGGAGCAGACAGCCTTTGCGATTCCTGAGTGGCTGATCCAGAGGTGTCCAGCTGCCGCTTCTCCTCCCTTTGGGTACCATGGGGCCCTGGCCTGACTCCCTGAGGGGAAGGACCACCTGGAGGGGCATCGAGGTGCCCCGTTTCCCTCTCGCATTACCAACCATGGCTGGAGCCCACATCTCCACGTTCTGCTGGACCAGGGTCTCCATGGCATCTGCCATCCTCCCCATGGAGATGTCCATGTACGCACATGTGGGCACCACTTTATCAAAGAGCAGGTAGACAGACTCCTCCAACTCAAGTGCCACGCTGCTGAGGGCTTCCAACTGCTCTGCGTGATGTTCCCATGCCTCCTGCTGACTCTCCACAATGAGTTGAAAGGGCAAATCCAGAGGCTCGCCATCTGACTCAGACCTCTCAGATGCCTCTTCCCCATCAGTCCTCCGGGTGCCGGGGAGCTCGCGTGAGCCTGCTTCCTGCTGCTGTGGACGTGTGTCCGTGAGGTGGCCACCAGATTGTGAACCTGAGCCTGCACTAGATCTAAGTCCCACCGAGGTGTGTCTCTCTGCGCTGGTGGAGGGTGTGGGTAAGCGCTGTGATGGGTCCTCCAGGCTGTTTATTTCCAGCTCTTCAATGGAGGAGGTGTCCTCTTAGTCGGAGGTGAGGACATGGATGGAGCTGAGGGACTGGCTGGCTGAGGGTGTTGGTCACTTGGCAGAGCTCCCTGTGAACCAAAGTTGTGACAATTAGTGCATGGCAGCAGAGTCAAAAACAGGAGAGGGAGCACTCACAGTTGTGTTGAGAGAGGGATGATGTGGTGCAGGATCCTCATGAGGGTGTTCACCGCCGACCTCACCGTCACTGCAGGCACGGTCCACATCCTCACCAGTTAGCGTGATGGCGCGTTCCTCAAAGTGAGTGAGGGGCCTAATGTGGGCCACTCCACCTCCAGTCCCTGCTGATGTGAGCAGGCTTCTCCTGCAATAAAACAGGTAGAGTGTGAGCAGGATACATGGCACTGTGTGGAATGTTTGTGTGGTGAGCAGAGACATGGACAGGATGAGGACGTGGACTCAAGAGGATATGAGCCTGATGGAGATGTGAGGGTGTGTGTGAGAGTTAATGCTGTTGTCCCTTGAGGTGTGGGATCACTGTGGATATGTGATGGGTTTGTGAGTGTGTGAGTTGAGAGTGATGAGAAGATTGAGTTACCCTGGCGGAACAGATGAGACCATTCATCCTGTCGCGGCACTGGGTGGCTGTCCTCTTTTGCGGGGCATTGGCACTGACCACTGTTGCCACCGCCTCCCATGCTGGATTGATGATGCCACTGCCCCTCCTGCGGTCAGGGCGGGGGTAGAGGACATCACGGTGGGCCTCCACAGCATCCAAAAGGCGCTCGAAGGATACGTCACTGAACCTGGGGGCTGCTGTTTTGTTGCCTTTCAGGGCCTTCCTATCTTCTGTGCAGTAGCTGTGGGCTGGAAGCACTGAGAGGTGTGCGCACGGCTGGACTTTAAATATGGCGCCCGGCGTGATGAAGCGGCGAGGTGGTGGTGTGGCGAACGAATGAGAGCCCGCCTGCCATGAAAATGGCATGCTTCCCGGGAATGCATAATTAATGCAGCGGGTTTGGGATGATACAGTATGAAAAGCCGCCATTGCAGCTGGCGGGTAAAACAATATTTACCCGCTCACTACCGCATTTAGTGCTAATCTGGGATGTTTCCGCCGTTATGTGGATTGTTCCCCCTGCACCAACAGCAACAGGTAAATAATGGTGTTTGAAGGCTGTGGTTTTGGCTCTTTGACCTCCTCTCCCTCTCAGTGCCTGAGGCTGACACTCTATCTGTTCCTGTCAGATTAGAGTGGGCCGGAGGGACGGAGGGCGAGTGTGTGAGGTGGAGTAAAGCCAAGGAAAATGTTAACCGGGTGTGGCGTGAGTTCATTCTTGCTGTTGGCAGTGCTGCTTACGAAGGAGCATAGGCTTCTTGGTTTGTTCTCAGTCGCGTTGGTCACACCACCTCGTGATCATGATCCCAGTCCTGCTGAAGCTGGGCTAAAGGTTACCAGAGACCTGTACCGTTATGGAGCCACAGGCAGGCATTGCGGATATAGAGGGGGCTCTGTGTTCCACCTTATGTCATACAGTTGGTATTGGAAGTGTCTGCCATGGCTCAGTGAGTAACACTTTTGCCTGTGTGTCAAACGCTTGTGGATTCAAGTCTCACTCCAGAGACCTGAGTCCAAAATTCAGGCTGACACTCCAGTGCAGTACTGAAGGAGTGCTGCATCGGTGGTCTTTCAGATGAATCATTGAACCGTGGCCCTGTCTGCTCTCTCAGGTAAAGAGAAAATTTATCGTGCCACTATAAAGGGTGGGAGAGTTCTCCCCACTGCCCCCGACCCAGGGTCCTTGGCCAATAGTTATCCCTCATATTGTGAGATTGATGTTTGTGAGACCTTGTTGTACACAAATTGTTTTCCACATTTTCTACATTACAACAGTGATAACACATCAAACAAGTAATTCATTGGCTCTAAAACACTTTAGAACAGACAGACCATGAAAGATGAGATAGCAAGTTCCTCTGTTTGTCTTTGTGTCTGTCTTTATTATTTTTTTCTCTCTCTTTTTCTCTCCCTCCACCTCTCGTTTTATCTCTCTCTTTCTCACTTCCTATTACTCTCAATCACTTTGTTACTTTCTGTCACTGTTTCATTATTTTGTTCACTTTTTTTACCCTTCCTTCCCCCTTCCCTTTCTCTCCTCCCTCTCTCTTTCTCCATAGCACCGACAGCTCTCATGGTGATGAGGTAATGGGAAATGTTCCTACTCCCTCTCCCCCTGTCTGTTTCTCTTTTCTCTGTGCTTTTCTTTGACGGAAGGAGTGTGTATTCAAGGACTCCTGTATCTGTTTAGTTCCCAGCCCTCTGGCTGACAGTTGAACCTTTGAGGACAGAGCTGGGGCTGTGAGAAGCCCCTGTCAGAACAATGGACGGCATTTATCCATCTCATTGCAGCTCCAGACTCAGTCTCCAAGCTCAAGTCCAGGGATGAAAGTATCAAAGGTGAAGAGACAGGGAGGGAGGGACCATGGTCTGTGAGTGACAGCCCGGGACTCTTCTTCCTGATGCCAACATCCATACAAAGAATTTAATGAAGTGTTAAAGAAAAGAAACAGAATTAGCGGTAAAAATTGACCACAATCTCTGAAATCCTGTTAATCTTTTGCAGCGCTAACCGAGTTTGAGAATCAGAAAGGATGCAATATTATTCAGCAGGTGACGAACAGGTTTCAACCTGTAAAGTCCCTAAAAATGAATCAAATGGGTCGTTTACCTATGGGCAAGTTCAGTGAAAGAGATTCCATTCAAGCCCTCCTCGCAAACTGGCCTCACCATCATGACATTATGGTGGGGAAGGCGCACTAATGAGAAGGACCCCTTTGTGGCCAACTGCTGGACTAGCATTATGTCAATTAGCTGAACAAAGATCCAGGAACAAATATAGGATCATACTGGTGTGTGTGGGTCCGTATGACACCACGCAGCTCATTTACCCACTGAGGCAATGGACAAGGTTAATCATTTAATATTTATATTCGACCTCGTCAGGAGTGTTGTAAATAAAGCACCATGGGGTGATTTATTTAATTAAAGGTGCTATAGATGGGGAGACGGTAGCACAGTAGTAATGTCACTGGGCCCGTAACCCAGGGACATGGATTCAAATTCCACCAGAGTGGCTAATAATTCTAGGATTGAAAGCTAGTCTCAGGAATGGTGACTGCGAAACTATCATCGGTTGTTGTAAAAACTCATCTGGTTGCCCAATGTCTTTGGGGGAGATAGTGGCGTAGTGGTAATGTCACTGGGCTAGTAATTCAAAGGCCCAGGCTAATGCTCTGGGGGGCATGGGGGTCAAATCCCACCTTGACAGCTAGTGGAATTTAAATTTGATTAATAAAATCTGGAATAGTCTCAGTGATGGTGACCATGAAGGGGCATAGGTTTAAGGTAAGGAGCAGGAGGTTTAGAGGAGATTTGAGCAAAAATATTTTCACCCAGAGAATGGTTGGAACCTGGAACATACTGCCTGAGGGGGTGGTAGAGACAGGAGCCCTCACAATATTTAAGAAGTCTTTAGATGAGCACTTGAAACGCCATAGCATTCGGGGTTACAGGCAAAGTGCTGGAAAATGGGATTAGAATAGATAGGTGCTTGATGGCCATGCCAGCACAGCTGGACACGATGGGCTGAAGGGCCTGTTTCTGTGCTGTATAACTCTATGACTGTATAAAATATCATCGATTATGATAAAACCCCATCTCATTTACTAATGCCCTGTAGGGAAGGAAATCTGCCAAATTTACCTGGTCTGGCCTACATGTGACTCCAGACCCACAGCAATGTGATTGACTCTTAACTGCCCCCTGAAATGGCCCAGCAAGCCACTCAGTTCAAGGGCAATTAGGAATGGGCAATAAATGCTGGCTGTGCCAAAGATGCCTACATCTCATGAAAGAATTTTTAAAAAATTGTTGTTAAACTCTTGGAGATTGAGAAATGCTGTTCAACTTCACTGTTTCATCATTCATTCACCTAACTGGAGGAAAAAAAAGAAAGATCTGTACACTTTTAAACAGCCTCAGGACATCCCAAAGCAAACAGCCACTGAAGTACTTTTGATGTGTAGTCATTGTTGTAATGTTGGAAATGAGGCAGGTAAGTTGCACACAAACAGCAGTGTGATAAGTTAGGTGTTGGTTTAGAGTTGCATATTGGCCAGGATACCAGGGAGAACTTCTCTGCTCTTCCAGTCGTGCTACAGAACTTCCACCTGAGAGGGTAAGCGGGACCTCGGATGGACAACTCTTCTGAAAGATGGGGACAGTACAGCTTTGCCTCAGTGTAGTACTAAAGTGTCAGCTTCGATTAAAATGCTTTTGTCTCTGAAATGAAACTTGAACCCAAAGCCCTCTGACTCAGAGCCAAGAGTTCTGTCACTGAGCCACAACTGACACTCGAAAGAAACAGCTGGTCAGTTGGGATGTGGAGGGTAATGTTTTGAGCCTCACCAGACGGAACTATTGGTTAAAGATAGGTTCATGACATGATACCCTTATTTCTCCAATGTATGCTCAACACTGGAATTAGGGTCTCTCGAATTCACCAAATTGGCGATTCTGGGAAACTTGCAGGTCACTTTTAATATTCATTCCTAACCAGTCAGTGCATCCAGTCAACAAGAAGAACAGAGAGGTCAAGATTTGCAGGAATGGGGTCAATTATACACTGTGTCTGTAGCAGAGTAACAGAGATGTCCCACCTTTATGAGAAATTGGAAGTCAGGGTAATAAGACATCACCTCATGTATAATGAGTGTTGAAAAAAAAGAAGTAACTGCATTGTTTTAAATGCTAAGCAGGCTACACCGATACCTCCTGTAATGCTTGGACCTTCTTATGGCCCAGCATGGAGCCTGCATTGGATCTTGGTGCTGTTGAGCCAAAATCCTGAGATAGCCTGGCAGCACCGCACCCCACCCTCCACCACAAAAATCAGACATCAGAGTGCAGGCAAGTCCACAATTTATTGGGGAACTTGTGATGGGCAGAAACCTGGCCGATCTCAGCCCACCTTCTGGCAGGGATTATACCAAAGTTCCACAACCAACTCCTCCTTGTCCCCTCATAGACCAGAATTTCCTTTTTCAGTCAACAGATAAATGTTGTTTATTTGGTCTAGCATCAGCGTGAACTTGCCATATCAACACAAACAAATTCTTCTCTATTAAACGCCAAAGAAAACATGCCGCAAGGGCTTGGCAAGAGCTGCACCCAGTGCTTGGGGCAGCTATGTGACAAGGAACAAAAATCACTGCACTTATTAGATGCGTAGAAGCATTTCACAAGGAAGGAATAAGAACAGACATGACTTGGGAGACGGAATTGCTGGTGGGATAATTGCCTATTACAACCTGGGGTTACAATTCAGTTAAGATAAGGCAAGAAGCCTTAAAGGACTTGGTTTGGAATCAAGCAGGAACCACAGGGATAGGCTAGATGCTAGTGCAGTAATTAAGGTTTGGATGAAACATGCAAGTTGTATATTTTTGGCTGGTCGCCTTCTGTGAGACTTTTGGACTTGTGGCTTTTGCGGTTTGCTGAATGTGAATGATGGGCCTATTTTCCGATAAACTTGTGCCTGTGCTGTACTTTTACATTGGTATGGGAGTGCTGGGTAGGATTATTAATTAAACAGAAAAATATACTGGGAGACATATGATTATCACATGACAGAAAATGGATGCGCAAAGTCAGGTTAATATAACGTCAAGATTTCCCACAGGACTGCAATCAGTAGAAATTGACGCATCAAAGAGGGCAATAGGACAGGTGCGGGGGAGGAAGTGGGAATGGACAATTATTGGAGGGCTATGGAGGGATTTGAGCACAAGGAGGAGAATTTTAAAATCAAAGTATTTGGTGCCTGGGAGCCAATGTAGTTCGGCGAGTATTAGGGTTATGAGAGGGTGGGAAATGTTGTAAGATAGGATATGCATTCCTCTGGACTTTGTAGCTTTCTGTTCTCACACACAAAATGTTCTCATACACAAAAAAAACTGCCAAATAATTTGAATTCCAAAATTGTATCATTTTAATGCCTTGAGTAGTTAGTCAAATGCTCTGGTAAAGGGGAGTCTCACCCACAGTGTCTGCTCCAAACTGCACAAGAAACATTAACAGCGTGGAAAGGCAGTTTGGTCCATTAATGTTGCTCTTTCTGCAAAGTTAGCTTTCCCATTAAGGTATCCAGTTGTATTTTGAATAACCTCAATGCTTTGTTTCCAAAGTTCCATCTGCACGATTAGTTCAAATGGTTCTTGTTCCTTCAAGAATAAAGATAATTCTCTTAATATCTGTTAGGAACATAGGAGCATAGGAACAGGAGAAGGCCATTAAGCCCGTCAAGTCTACTCAGCCATTCAATATGATCATGGCTGATCAAACACTTCAATGCCTTTTATCTACTCTATCCCCATAACCCTTTAAGTTATTGTTAATCAGAAATCTATCAATCTCTACCTTAAACATACTCAATGACTGAGCTTCCACGGCCCTCTGGGGTAGAGAATTCCAAAGTTCATGACCGCCTGAGTAAAAAAATTTCTCCTCATCTTGGCCCTAAGTGGCTTCCCCCTTATTTTGAAATTATTTCCCTTGGTTCTAGACTCCCCAACCAGGGGAAACATCTTACCTGCATCTACCCTGTCTATCCCTTTAAGTATTTTGTAGGTTTCAATGAGATCACCTCTCATTCTCGTTCCTCGAAGCTCTATAGAATACAGGCCCTGTTTGCCCAATCTCTCTTCATAAGACAGTCCCGCCTTCCCCGGAACAAGTCTGGTGAACCTTCGTTGCACTCCCTCTATGGCAATAATATCCTTTCTGAGGTAAGGGGACCAAAACTGCACACAATACTCCAGGTGTAGACTAGCAAACTTCTATACAATTGAAGCAAGACTTTACTACTCCTGTACCCAAATCCTCGATGTTTACACTAACGTTTCACTAATTTCCATTGATGCCCTTTGAAGTAATATTCTTAGTTTATTTTACATACACAATTTAACATGCTCTATGATTTGATGGCATTCCCTTCTTAATCACCTTTTCTTCTTCAATGTTCAACTTTTCTATCCTTCAGGTTAAAATAGAGGGAGTGTCTAAAGAGAGACTCTCTTTTAAAGAGAGGGTCACTATACTTTGTCCTTGTTCAATGATATGATGCTGCCCCTCCCCGATGATGTTGAGGGGGGAGGGGGTTTAAAAATTTAAAAACAGGGAAACATATCCCCAACCTGCTTTGTACACTGTAGTAATATGCCTTTAAGGGATTACAGCATGACATCACTAGAAAGAAGTGTGTAATGCGATCCAGTTTTAGTTTCACTCTTGCTTTTCAGCAGAGCACACAGCTGCTGCTGGTGTCTTCAAGCTTTATATCCATGTATATCCGCTCATATGTGCCTAGAATTAATAAATGAACCCACAACATGTTTACCCAATCCCTTATGAGTGATTAATGCTTTATATCATTATTAAAACACAGCATGTGGTGGTGCAGCAGTGGTTCCTCCTAAATGACACAGCCTTGCAGCAAGGTTTAGTACAGGTACGAATGACATGGTGAACAGTTTTAGATCATGCTACATGGCATGAAACAACCCTCGACATTCTGGTCAGACTGCAACGAAGCCATAGCGTCAGAGAGTGTTGAAATCACAGTGTAGTGACTGCACAGGAAAGCCCTGAAGATACAGTGCTGGGATAGTGCTCAGATAAAGAGCTGGCAAACAGACGGCTCCCTCATGGTGAGATTGCAGTGCATAGCCTGTCAGTTCAGTGAGTGGGACAGTGTGTCAAGAGGACCAGCGCTGGGTTAGCTCAGTTGGGAAAGGCGAGTGACCAGGGTGTGGGCTGGATCATTCGTGAGCAAGGGAGAGTGAAAAAAAACACCCAAAAAAACTCATAAAAATCGGGCCAGAGAAGGTTGCGATTTTAACAGGCAGATCTTTGGAAAAGTGCGCACATGGGCTACAGTGACACTCATCCTAGGTGCTATAGCAGAAGGAAAGTCAAAGGGATATTGTCAGAATGTTCACAAAATTCCCCAGTTTGAATTGGGATGCAGCTGGACGACCATCCAAATTCAAAATGTTTAAACAGCGTACAGAGCTGTGGTTTCTTGGTTCAGGTGTATCTGAACCAGATAAGCAAGCCATAAAAAATCACCTAGCAATTGGGAATCAAGGTCTACACAGGCTGAACTCATCAGGATTAACAGCAGAGGAGCTAAAGGGCTCCAAAAGATATGGACTACATTGGGAGACTGGTTCAGAATCAGGTTAAACTTCCGTTTTCATCGACCAGAGTTCATGCATTTTGACAACAGCCTACAGAATCCATCAAACACTGGTCAGCAGAAAAAAGGGGTATGTACTATTATTTTTCAAATGCAGAGCTAGCAGACAGAATTGTTGAGTTGGTGATCACATCCACTCCTGTCCAGAAAGACCTGCTAGACAAGCCCAAAATGCATCGAAAAGCGACTCAATGATGGATGTAAGTATGAAGTGATCCTCGCAGGCTGACGAAGCTTACGGGTCGTAAGTATAACTCCAGTTGCTGAAGCACTCATGGGAACACCCAAAGCTAACAAGCCATGTGGAAGGTGTGGCCTTCAGTATGCACCAAGGAAATGCCCAGCTTTCCATCAAATCTGCAAAGCATGTGGCAGAAAGGGGCAGTGGCAGTGCCAGGGAAAAGGCTGATGCAGCTACAGAGTCATGCACTGATCCGAACAGACTGCACAGAATGGGTATCTTCAAGAAATAAGAATGACCATCCAGTATCCCGTAAGACACATATTCGAAATGAGTGACAAACCAGAAAATGATGATAATGTGCACAATGAGATGAACAGAGGTGAACACATGTTTCACACTGTCAGTCCCGTGGAAAACATGAAGCCTGAAGTGTTTGCCAAGATTCAAATTAGCTACCTAAAAAAGTTAGTAACTATTTGTTATTGGCCAAGATTGACACAGGGGCAAGTGCCAATTTATTATCCCTGTGAATTCCCAAAGACACGTGTCCACAGGCACGGAAGCCCATGGCAAAACCTACTACTGCACAGCTTTCAGCGTACAACGGTTCACTAATTCCACATGCAAGGCTCATAACCCTGGAGTGCAAGTATATTCAATCCTCCTGGGAGTCACAGAAGTTCTACATCGTGGAGACTAAAGGCCCTGCGATTGTAGGTCTACCGGCATGCTGTGACCTCGCATGAGTGACAATCCATGGAATTAATCAGACATCACACGGCAGATCAACCTCAGAAACTGCTATTATTGCCTCAGTTCATGACCCAACGTTGAAATATCCAGAATGTTTGGACAAAATTGGCAATTTCAAAGGAGCTATAATGCTTGCAGGAGAATGGAAGTCCATCCATTGACCTGGTACATTCTGCACAATGCCAATGCCAGCAGCTGCAAGAAGAAACTACGAAAGATTCCACATTATAGAAACTATGGAAAACCATCAATGAAGGATAACCTGATTCACTCAGCATGTCTATAAACACACAAGACCATTTTAGCCTTAGTGGGACGAGCTAGGCATCTTCCAGGGAGTCTTTTTTAAAGGCAGGCAGATCATCATACCACAATGTTTGCAACTTGATAACAACTTCATCCCTCACACATGGGCGTAGATCAAATGAGAAGACTCGTGAGAGAGACAGTCTATTGGCCAGGTATGAACAATAACATTGAAGTCGTCATCAAGAAATGCGAGGCATGTTAAGAGCATATGCCAAATCAGTACAAAGAACCACTGATTCCACATGAAGTTCCTACCCATCCTTGGTCCAAGATCACATCCAACTTCTTTCATGTCTATGGCACTGACTTCATTGTCATCGTTGACTACTTTACCAAGCACCCCATTATTCAACAATTGCACAATACATCAAGCACAGCTGTCACACAAACTGTAAGTGCTATTTTCAGTTTATTTGGTGTGCCTAGAGAGATCATTATGGATAGCAGTCTGCAAGTTATTGGTGAGCCATTTCAGGATATTTACTCCTTCCAGACTTTGGTTCCTCACTTCCTGCACCTCACTGCCCTATATCTATTTGTTTATCTCTCGTCTTATACTCTCACCTTTGTCTTTACATTTTCACTTGTCCCTCTCTTAATTTAGTACAAATATATGAATTAGGAGCAGGAGTAGGCCATTCAGCCCCTCGAGCCTGCTCCGCCATTCAATAAGATCATGGCTGATCTGATTGTAGCTCAAGTCCACTTTCCAACCTACTGTCAATAGCTTTGACTCCCTTGTTAGTCAAGAATCTATCTACCTCTGCATTAAAAATGTTCAATGACCCCACCTCCACCACTCTCTGGGGAAGAGAATCCCAAAGACTCAGGACCCCCTGAGACAAAAACATTTCTTCTCATTTCCATCTTGAGTGGGAGACCCCTTATTTTTAAACTGTATTTATTTGTCTTGATCATTTTGTTTTATGGAACTGTTTCGATCGAGTTATGTCTCCCCCGCAGCCCTCCAAACCCCATCTCTCGTAATCTGCCCACGGGACTCGGGTAGCAGCTCAGGCCCCCATGAAATTTAGGCCCCTCAACAATCTGGGGCTGTACCCAACATGGCTGCTGCCTTACTTTACATTGGCCCAAAAATAGGAGCCTTTATTTGAGAAATAACTGAGAAAGGCCACAAACAGGACCAGAGGAAGCAGTACATTCCTGACACCGAGCCAGGAGTTACCTCATTCACAAGTTATGGCCCTGCGGCCTACAAGCAGCTGAAACAGGGCAGCCTGTTGGTGAGTTTAATCCATTGGTATCCAGGTTTTCCCAAATGTGCTATTTATCACAGCCCCTCGGGGGTGGGGGATGGGAATAGGGGATCAGGTATAAAGCCTAAATCCACGTTCCCATGAACTGGACTGTCAGCCTGGATGTTGCGCTCAAATCTCTGGAATGGAGCTCGATTAAACCCACGACCTTCTGAGCTAGAGCCGCTACCCTTTGAGCCAAAGAGGAAAGATATTCGTGCCTTCATGTGTTGCAAGAGTGCAACATTTTGGAGGCACAGAGCTGTCACCATCTGTGAATTGTGGTCACTTGTTTCAGCCTCTTTGAGTTGTTGGTGAGCTCATTATTGCCTGACAGGTTGCTTTCAGTCTGAGTTGGCTGTTGTGCAATGTGTAAAGGGCGCCTCTGGTTTAAGTTTTAACTTGTTATATTTGAAGTGGTGTCAATTTATCCCTGCCCCCCTCCTCCTTTCTCCAGCCTCTTCTCCCAGCCCCGCCTCCTAGTCTGCCTAGTCTGGCTACCTTTGCAGGTTTCAACACAGACTCGATCAGTGTTTGAGATTGTTACGCCTGGTGGCAAGATAATCACTTAACATGAAGTGTGTTTGGAAAGGATGTGATTCGTGTAAGTTGAATGCTTTAGCACACGCCAGGATTCATTTAGATATGAATCAGCTGTTTGCGGGACCTCCAGGGTTCGAGCACTGTTAGGTGGGGGGAGTTGCAGGTGAGCAGACGTGAAATAGCTGTTTATTTTTGAATGGAGCATTGTGTTGTTGTAAATTTTGTGCTCTTTGAGCTGCAAGTTGGTACAAAAAGGGTTCGAAACACCCATTTCAGGCATCCAGTCTCAGTAACAACCTGATCAGATACAGCTAGGATTGGTCTGGAGACTCCAGGAATTGAAAATCAATCTCCAGGGCACTGCTGTGTGCAACCCTGGAGAAAAATCATTGGGGCATTAAAAAAGACCTTTTCTTGACATTTCTCTTTGAACATTTCTCTTTACCAGATATAAAAATATTGAAATAAAAGCAAAAAACTGCGGATGCTGGAAATCCAAAACAAATACAAAAATACCTGGAAAAACTCAGCAGGTCTGGCAGAACCTGCGGAGAGGAACACAGTTAACGTTTCGAGTCCGAATGACCCTTCAACAGAACTATAAAAATATTGAAAACAGGCAAAAAAAAAACACTGTTCAGCTGATTGCCATGCGTCATCCAATTCGGCCATGAGTCTTTTTGCTTTCCAATAGGTGTAGGAAAGCAGTGTGCCACAAGGATGGGTGTGTAGGCTGACTAATGGCTGGAGCTTGGGGGCAGGTCATGTGATGAAACCTCCAGGAATACATTTAATCACAGTTGGCAACCCTAAGCATGGCCTAACTATGGACTAAGCTTCCTCTCCATATCCCATCAAACACTCCCAGGGCAGATCCAGCTGGATGCAGAATAAAGCTCCCTCTACACTGTCCCATCAAACACTCAGGACAGGTACAGCATGGGTTAGATACAGAGTAAAGCTCCCTCTACACTGTCCTCATCAAACACTCCCAGGGCAGGTATGGCACAGGGTTGGATACAGAGTAAAGCTTCCTTTACAGAGAGTTGGGATAAGTGGGACTCTCTTTTGACTGATAGGCAGGGACAAGTGGTAACCTCAGGGCTTGGGGCCGACGCAGCAGCTTGTCACGTTATTTGTAAATGATCTGTTTAGAAAAGCGAGGGGAATATCCATGTTACATTAAACACTCCCAAGGCTGGTACAGAGCAGGGTTAGAAATTGAGTAAAATTCCCTCTATACTCTCTCATCAAGAATGCGTAAGTCAGCTAAAACACAGATTAGATACAGACTAAAACAGGATGGGGAAGGTATTGGCCGAAATCTCTGGATCAACAGTGGAATCTATTGAAGAAAGTGATAAGTGAATATTTTTGAGTTACTTGTTATATATTTCCTTGCGTTTGATCTTAAAATCCACTCCAGAAGCAAACATTACGCCCCCTATGAACTGGGGTATGCCTTTGTCGGCCCATTACTGAGGTAAACGATAGTGAGTCTCATGGATTGAGCAGAGACTTCTTGATTCTGTGCTCTAGTTTGCTATTTAGGACAGACAGGAAATTGGAGTTGAGGAATTGATCTATCTAACTCAGCCTTGAATATATTCAATGACCCAGCCTCCACTGCTCTCTGGGATAGAAAATTCCAAAGATTAACTGCCCTCTGGGGGAAGAAATTCCTCCTCATCTGCATCTTAAATAGAAGACCCCTTATTCTGAAACTGTGCCCCTAGTTCTAGATTCTCACACAATGGGAAAAGTCCCCTCAGCAACATTAAAGAAGAGATACTGCAGCTACACAAATCATAGGTTAGATTTGAATATTCGACTCAGTTTTGGACATTCCACCTCAGTGAAGTTGAACTGGCCATGGAGTGAGCTGATTTATCAGGATTAGTCCCTGGGGTTAAGAGGATAAAGGATGATGAACGTTTGAGTAAATGGGTTATAGTATGCCCAGGAGAGGAGGATGCTAAGGGATGATCTATTTGAGATGTCTGGAATAATTCCCCTGCAAGGGAGAGACTGTGGTTTAGTGGTAATGTCACTGGAGTAGTAATCCAGAGACCCAGGCTGATCTTCTGTAGACAGGGGTTCAAATCCCACCATGGCAGATGGTGGAATTTAAATTCACTTAATAAAAATCTGGAACTGAACTATCACCAATTGTTGTGAAAACCCATCTGGTTCACTGATGTCCTTTAGGGAAGGAAATCTGCCATCCTTACCTGGTCTGGCCTACATGTGACTCCAGACCCATAGCATTGCCGTTGACTCTAAGACTGCTCTGTGAAATGGCCTAGCAGGCACTCAGTTTGAGGGGAATTAGGGATGGGCAACAAATGCTGGCCTTGCCAATGATGCTCACATCCCATGAAAGAACAAAACAAGCCCTCGCCTTCCATTGCCTCATCATGACTGAATGTATTTGTATCTTGGAACTGCCAGAGGCACTGCCAGTGATTCCTTCCCCTTATTGTAACCTCCAACCTGGCAATTCATTCAATCACTTGCCCCACCCAAATGGTGGTGATGCTGTCCTTGTTGCCGAGTTACACCTTAGCCTCTCCCTTTCTCCACCTCTGAAGATTTAAAACTCTACCAATCTGCATCTTACTCAAAATCCCTGTTGTGTACTGCCCTCACAAGTGCCAGGCTGACTTCCTCCCCAAGATATCCTTCCTTAGGGCAGACTTCCCCTTGAAATGGGGGTGAAAAGCCTGCAGTAACAGTTGCTCACTTGTGAGTTTCCCCAAATTGATCAATTATAGATTCCAGCCTGCCTCCAACAATAGGCCTTTAATTGGGTCAATTGGCTAGCTGTCACTTGTGAGTGGGTAACCTTGCCACCCCACGCTCCCCATCCCACCCTCTGGGAAATGGCCTGGGGGCAGGATGGAGCTGCAGAATCGGTTCACAGGCCAGCGGCATGAAATTTTGTGCTGCCTCCAATGGTGCCTAAAAATTCAGCCCTTAATCTCTGTATCAAACGACACTCTCTAAATTCCCAACAACTCTCAGCTCCAAATCACTTGTAACAAGGTCACAGACTTCTTCGAGCCTGCGATAACAGGCCTCTGGAGTTGCCTCTCTGCTCATACTATCCCTTCATCACCATTTCCTGACATTCTCACCCCTAACCCCTGGTGTCTCCCTCTTGTCTGCCCGCTGTCTCACTCTGTTGCCCTGTGACTCTGCACGCACTCTCCTTTTTCCAAGTTTACTTAATCATGAAAACCCCTCCTCGTCCCTTCATTCGCAATCCACTCAGCTCCTGATCCCTTTACTGACACTACTACCCCCACACCAGCTGAAGTTGTTAATGGTTCCTCTTTGTATGGTGCCATTACTTTTTGTTCCAGATCACTATCAGTCCTTCTCCAGCCTGCCTTTTCTCTCTCGGGCGCCATCACCTCACTGTGTCCTCCATCTCTTGCCAAACTACTATTCAGGTCCCATTAATCCATCTCCATCCTACTCACAGGACTGAGGCTGTCCATGATAAGCAGGAGACATAAGAACAGCAGGAGGCCATTCAGCCCCTCGAGCCTGTTCTGCAGTTGTGTCAGATCATGGCTGATCTGTATGTTCACTCTACCTACCTGCCTTGGTTCCATAACCCTTAACACCATTGCCCAACAAGTGTTTGCGATTCTAATTCAGCTATTATGCTTAGGTTTGAATCCATAATCAAAGTGAAAGATCAGAAGGTTAGTTTAACCATGAGTCCTCCAACACAGCTCCAATATATATTTTATGAATGGATTACTGTCTTTTACACCTCTTTTGTTTATGTAATCCAATTGCTAATGCAATGCTAAGGTTGGTGGCTGACCCTGGACACTTCCTGAGAGGGAGGAGCGGAGTGATTAGTGCTTTATGCTGGCGGATAAAGTAGAAACAGTTGGTCTGGTGGCACAGTGCGATGAAGCCACCAGTCAGCTGTATTGAAGCTGGGATTTCCCAGTGCTCCCCATAGGGGGAGACATTGAGCTCCCAATCATGGTGCCCATGAAGAAGGCAGCAAACTCCTCAGCTCCATCAACTTCTGACGAGTGACTGATCTTGGCCATGTTGTGAGTTTCCAATCAAAATCCTGACAGGGAGGGAGGGCGATGTGAGGCCAAGCCCTGCAGGACCAGGCTCCTACTCTTTCTAGCAACTGATTACAAAGCAACAACAACTTGCATTTATGTAGTGCCTTTTTACATTGTAAAACATCCTAAAGTACTTCATAGGAGTATTGTCAAACAAAATGTGACACCAAGCCACATAAGGAAGTCTTAGGACAAGTGACGCGGTGGGTGTTCAGGAGTGACTTACTAGAGGAGACAGAGGTAGAGAGGTGGCGAGGTTCAGGAGGGGTTTCCAGGGTTTAGGGCCCAGACAACTGAAGACATGATCACCAAAGGATCTGGGATAGTAACGAGGCCAGAATTGGGGAATGCGGAGTTCTCCAAGGGTTGTGGAACTGGAAAATGTTACAGAGATCGGGAGAGAGGAGGCCACGGAGGCATTTGAGCACATGGATGAGAATTTTAAATTTGAGGCAGTGCAATGGCAGCTCATGTAGGTCAGTAAGCACATGAGAGCTGTGTGAATAAGACTTGCCATGAGTAGGACATGGGCAGTCATTTATAAGAAGAAAGAAAAGGGATGAAACTAGGAGATCCCTGATGCCTCAACATCACACATAAGAAACCGCATTAAAAAAAGGTTTGAATTTGTTGGTAATTTTCCACTACAAGCATCACTGGCCTGCTTTAAGCTGACATGCTTTAAACATCTCAGCACTATAAAAGACAGTATTCTGGTGTAGTTTATAATAGCGTTCAAATGGCTTGGTAAATAGGAGGGATTTTGGTAACAATGCAGGCTAATTGAGCCTGTGATCTCTCTGTGGTGTTGAGTGAGTGACTACCAGTGAATGCTGGAACCTGGAAGAGCTCAGTCACGAGTGGCTGGGCACTGGGAACTTGTTGACAGTTTATCATCACACGGTCAGTCTGTGAACGGTAAGCCTGGATTAGAGCGCTTAGGACAGGAGTCTGCTGTAGGAGTGGAGTGGGACGTGGGGATGGGAGGGGCGGAGGGGGGGGAGGCATTATTGTGCAGAGTGATACCCCCAACCACAAGGTGAAGTGGAACTGTCCCCTCGGGGTATTTAATTGGGCAGGTTTCTCGATTGTGTCCTCGTTCTGGCAAAAACCCCCTTTCTAATGAAGTCTCTCCCACTGCTTTCAAAAGGCCGAGGAAGAGCTTGAGAAGTCATCATCTGCTTTTTGACACATCACCTAAGTGGGCAATGCCCGGGTGTGTGCCTATACAGTGAGGATGATCAACCACAAGGGGCATCACAGCTGAGCCCGATGTTGCAGTCTCCAGTAACGGTCACTGGATGGTGAACAATTTGACCTCTCTTCCCACAGCTCAGAGGCACCAAAGCCTCCTCAATCACTCGTGCCAGTCAAGATTGCTCAACTCAGCATGTTCTGGACATCTAATTTTAATTCTGCACATAATCTAGGCTGACACTCGGGTGTAGTACAGCTGTCCTTTATTTAGAACTCCTAATGTGTTCCTGAAAATACAGTGTGCTCAAGGAAAACGTGCTCAACAATAATTGCTTACCGATGAGAAAACATGTAATAAGGGGTAGGTTATGGTTCTGACTTGTAATTTTTACATGAAAAACCTATTAGGCTTAAACTTAACCGGCACAAAATCCTCTTACTAGCTCTTTATAACTTACTAACTCTACTCGCCTCCCACTTGCTGCTTCCCTCTCCCACTCCCTCTTGCTCGCTGTTTCCCTCCCCTGAAGCCTCGCTGTCCTGTGAACAAGGGCTTGGGAGAGGGACAGCAAGAGGGAGGAAGTGAGTGAGGGAGCCAGAGGGCCTGCGAATGGGAGTGATGGAGTGGGCTGGGTGGGTGAAGCAGCGAGCAGGGGGATTGGGGGAGGGAAGCAGCGAGAGGGAGGGTCAGGGAAGGGAGCAGGGGGGTTGGGGGAAGGGAAGCAGCGAGCGGGAGGCTTGGGGAGGATAGTGGCGAGTGGGAGGGTCGGGGGAGGGTAGAGGCGAGGAGGAGGGTCGGGGGATGGTAGAGGCAAGCAGGTGGGTCGGGGGAGGGTAGAGGCAAGGGGGAGGGTCGGGGAGGGTAGAGGTGAGCGGGGGGGTCGGGGGGATCGGGGGGGTCGGGGGAGGGTCAGGGAGGGAAGCGGAAGGGTCGGGGAGGGAAGCGGCGAGCAGGAGGATCGGGGGAGGGTAGAGGCGAGGAGGAGGGTCGGGGGATGGTAGAGGCAAGCAGGTGGGTCGGGGGAGGGTAGAGGCAAGGGGGAGGGTCGGGGAGGGTAGAGGTGAGCGGGGGGGTCGGGGGTATCGGGGGGGTCGGGGGAGGGTCAGGGAGGGAAGCGGAAGGGTCGGGGAGGGAAGCGGCGAGCAGGAGGATCGGGGGAGGGTAGAGGCGAGGAGGAGGGTCGGGGGATGGTAGAGGCAAGCAGGTGGGTCGGGGGAGGGTAGAGGCAAGGGGGAGGGTCGGGGAGGGTAGAGGTGAGCGGGGGGGTCGGGGGTATCGGGGGGGTCGGGGGAGGGTCAGGGAGGGAAGCGGAAGGGTCGGGGAGGGAAGCGGCGAGCAGGAGGATCGGGGGAGGGTAGAGGCGAGGAGGAGGGTCGGGGGATGGTAGAGGCAAGCAGGTGGGTCGGGGGAGGGTAGAGGCAAGGGGGAGGGTCGGGGAGGGTAGAGGTGAGCGGGGGGGTCGGGGGTATCGGGGGGGTCGGGGGAGGGTCAGGGAGGGAAGCGGAAGGGTCGGGGAGGGAAGCGGCGAGCAGGAGGATCGGGGGAGGGTAGAGGCGAGGGGGAGGGTCGGGGAGGGTAGAGGTGAGCGGGGGGGTCGGGGGAGGGTAGAGGCGAGGGGAGGGTCGGGGGAGGGAAGCGGCGAGCGGGGGGTCGGGGGAAGGTAGAGGCGAGGGGGAGGGTCAGGGGAGGGAAGCAGGAGGGTAGAGGAGAGGGGGAGGGTAGAGGCAAGGGGGGGTCGGGGAGGGTAGAGGGGAGGGGGGGGTCGGGGGAGGGTAGAGGCGAGCGGGTGGGTCGGGGGTGGGATGGGGGAGGGAGCGGGTGGTACAGGGAGGGACGGGGGAGGGACGGGGAGGGAGCGGGAGGGTCGGGGAGGGAAGCGGGTGGGTTGGGGGAGGGACAGGGAGGGACGGGGGAGGGACGGGGAGGGACGGGGAGGGAGCGGGAGGGTCGGGGAGGGAAGCGGGTGGGTCGGGGGAGGGACGGGGTAGGGAGCGGGTGGGTCAGGGGAGGGATGGGGGAGGGTTGGGGGGGTAGGGGGAGGGTCGGGGGAGGGATGGGGGAGGGAGCGGGAGGGTCGGGGAGGGAAGCGGGAGGGTCGGGGGAGGGAAGCGGGTGGGTCGGGGGAGGGAGCGGGAGGCTCAGGGAGGGAAGCGGTGAAGCGATGGTTTGTTTTTAAAACAGACTGAGCATGTTCAATAACCATCCTAAAACAGAAATGGAAGCCGTACTCCTTGGGGAATGCCCCTAATTTACAAACCGTGGTAAAACAAAAACTATTGGAACACTTTAAACAGGGGAGCCTGTCGTGAGGGAGTGCTGCACTGTCGAAGGTGACATATTTTGGGTGAGATGTCTGTACCTCTCAGGTGGATAAAGATCACACATTACTATTGGAAGAAGAGCAGGGGAGTTCTCCCCAGAGTCCGAATCAATATTTATCCCTCAACTAACATCACCAAAACAGATTACCTGATTGTTTATGTCATTGATGTTTGTGAGAGCTTGCTGTGCGCACATTGACTATCGCGTTTCCTACATAAAAACAGTGACCACACTTCAAAAGTACGTCATTGGCTATAAAGCGCTTTGGGATGCCCTGAGAGTGTGAAAGGCGCTATGTAAATGCAAGTCTCGACCATGGTGAGTGCTGCTACCTGAACATATTGATATTGCTGAGCTTCAGATAATCCACTGAATGATTCTTTCTCTCTCTGCATTATTAAGGTGATGAAATCGAAACACGTCGCTTTGTCCTATTTTCAGGCTGTAGAAGTCTTGATCTCTTTCGGTCTTCCCTTCCTCTGACAATTCAGGCCTTTGAGGCCAGAGCAGGCACGACCACGTTTACCCCACTGCCTGAGTTACCTTGTCTCCTCCCTGATTGTGGGTATTTCTAATTTTCTGCAGTATTGTTGGGGCAGTTTTGGTGTTTACTGGGGTAGCCAGGGGGATATCACCCACTTTACACTGGCGGCAAATGTCACAAAAAGCCGCAGCCTCTTGGTCCGTGGTGTTTTCCTGTGCTTGTGGGCCTTGGCCATTCAGTGGGCCTCTCAGAAATACAGCAAGAGTTTCATTTTGATGTGCACGTGAGCAGTTGTTTCCTTATTGTTAGCAAAACTGAAGATTCCAGCATGACTTTTGAGAGAATGGCTGCAGTAAGGCTAGTTGTAATAGTGAAACAAGGAGCCATTAAATATTAGATAACCACTAATAAATCCAGTAGGGAATTCAGGAGAAACTTTATCCAGAGAGTGCTGAGAATATAATTTCTCACCACATGGGATAGTTGAGGCAAATTATTATTGATGCCCTTAAGAGAGAATGTTAGTTCAGTACATGGGGGAGGAAGGAGTGTACGAACACATTGATGGGCTTCGATGAGAGGAGGACATGTGAAACATAACGAGCAGTGTGGGCTACAAAATCAAACATTGCAGATGCTGGCAATCCGAAATAAAAACAGAAAATGCAGGAAATACTCAGCACCTGGAGAGATGTAGTAGTGGTATGTCACTGGACTAGTAATCCAGGGGCCCACTCTAATGCTCTGGGAACACGGGTTCGAACCCACCACGACTACTGGTGCCCTTTAGGGAAGGAAACCTGCCATCCTTACCTGATCTGGCCTACACGTGACTCCAGACCCACAGCAATGTGGTTAACCCTTTAACCGCCCTCTGGAATGGCCTTGCAAGACACTCAGTTTGAGGGCATTTAGGGATGGGCAGCAAACGCTGGTCTTACCAGTGACGGCCGTGAAAGAATAAAGAAAATAAACCTGTGGAGAGAGAAACCTCAGGCTGATGACCTCTCATCAGAACTGTTTCAGTGGTCCGTTTCTGTGTTGTAAATTCTCGCTGCTCTATGTAATACACCCAAGACCACAACGCCCATGTTTGCACCCCCTCCTCCTCGATGACGCTGTGAGCTCAGTTTACAGCCCAAGTACGAGTTTGGCAGCTTGTGTTTGAGAAGCCTGACAAGAACGAGAGGCCTGCATGACACAGACACATTGATGATGGGTGCCTACCTTGGAAAGGCTGCAGGGCTGAATGGAGACAGTCCAGTCCCTTGTTCTGTGTTTGCATACCCCAGGCACGCAGCAGCACTTCCATAGCAGCATTGAGAAACATCCTTTCATCAGCGCCTGGAATGTCGGCAGTGAGCTGCTGGCTGGCTAACTGTCAGAGCATTAACTGCACCATGGCAACCTGAACTTTGATTCCATTCACACCCTTGTACATAGTAAAGCTTTCACTATGTTCAAATGTTGGCTGGGATGTAATATGTTTACTCCTCCGAATGTGCCTCACAGCATTTATACAGCACCTGATCACAACAGCTGCTTCGTTTGCTATTTAAATGCATCATTGTGGTGTTCAAATACCTTCGCTACCTCGCTCCCCAAAGCACCACCTCCGCTGCCCCAATCTCTGCAACCTCCTCTGAGTGCTGTATTCCTTCCAGTCCGATCTCTTGTGCCCTCCAAATTTAGTGACCGTGCCTTCAGCTGTCCAGGCCATAACCCCTGGAAATCCTCCCTAGCCTGCTCTACCTCTTGCTCCTCCTTTAAGATGTTGCTTTGATCGAGCTATTGCTACGTGTCTTGATGTCTTCTCCCTTGGCTCACTGTCAGTTGTGGTTCAACAATGCTCCTGTGAAGCTCTTTGGGACTGTTTACAATGTTAAAGTGCGATATAAATCAAGTCATTGTTGTTAACATAGTAAAACATCGCAAGGCACTTCTGTCATGACTCACTGGGGATAGTGCGCTGCAGTATCAGGCCCCACTGCTCCCAGAGCCGCAACAACTGTGAAAAGTTTGATCAAACCACTTAATTTTTTAATTTAGGTTAACAGAATACAAGCACCAAGTTTGTAAACTCAATAAGTAAATAACTGTTTATTGAACAAATTGTCTTTAACCGGTGCCAAAAGAAAGAAATATAAACTGCTAATTCCTGACTCTATAACCTAAGCTCCACCCCTTCTTAAATCCCTATGCACACACATACAAAACACATAAGGCACACAAAAGCATGGATTTTAAGAGTGGGATAAAACAGTTCAATAGCACCAATTCCGGAGTACAGGATTCGATGGGTTGATTTTGGTCGATGTCTGCCAAATTCCTTTCAGTTCTTTGTTGATGACAAGAGGTGGTCTTCCCAGCACTTTCAGTCTTTAGTTGCACATTTGCTTTTCGATGTCTCTAACGGCGATTTTCCCCTTTTCCTCTTGACAGGAGTTTTTCAGATAGCAGGTTATAGAGATATGAGAAAGAAAAACAGCTAGCTATTATTGTAGAATTACCGGAATCCTACACACACAGGAGAAAGAGGTTTTAGGTCTTTTCTCTTTTCAGGCTAGGAACTTTTTCTACTGCACTGCTCTCACACACCTGGTCACCTGGTCAGGAGCCAATTAAAATGTTGTTGTCAGGCAGTTCCCCATTAGACCCGACTCCTCTTCAGCACCATCCTGTCTTTCATGGCACACTCTGTTCCAGGACAGCAACATTGCCTATATCCCTCACACTGTTCCGATTTATATGTCTTTCAAACGGTAGCCATTGTAATTTTAATCCATAGTCCAACAGATATAAAAAGATATGTTCTTTATATGCCTCCACCCTCAAAAGAGATGAAACAACATTTCAAAAATGTGTTTCATCACAAGGTATGTGACACATTGACAACAATACACGAGACTTACTTCCATTCATCCTTCCTCCCCCTTATTCAATCTTATACAATCTTCAGCATTTCTTACCCCTTTAACTTATTTCACTATTTTACACCTAGTACAATGTATCCGCGATCACATTATCTTTGCCGGTAATGAGAACAATCTTTACATTGAATGTTGGAAACAATTGACTTCATCTAAACAGTCTCACGTTTTGAATTTTAAACTTTTCAATGAATGCCAGTGAATTATGGTCAGTGTAGATTAGTGTTTCTTTGTTATTGTGTCAGACATAAACTTCAAAGTGTTGAAGAGCCAACAACAATGCTAGAGTTTCTTTTTCCACTGAAGAGTACTTCCTCTGATATTGATTTAGTTTCTTGGATAAGTACCTGATTGGCTTCTCTGTCCCTAATTGATCATCTTGTAATAAGACTGCACCTACCCCCAAGTCGCTAACATCAATTGCCGTTTTAAAAGGTTTAGTAAAGTCAGCGGCGGCCAACACTTGTTCATTTATTAAGGTTACCTTCAACTTTTCAAAGGCTTTATTACAATGGAAACACTTAGGCCATTGAGTTTCACCTCCATCCTCAGTACCTTCCTTCCTGATCTGAGGAGGAGACCTCCGGGTATTCCCAGCTATCCATTCTTTACCCTGGCTTCTTGCCTTCCTTTCACTCTCCCACTTTCTATCATTTTCAAATTTATGGGGGTGATGGATAAAAGGTTTAGTTTTATGGATCAGATCATAATTGTCAGCCGCTCCTGCCACCTGTCTAGCAGTTGCAACCCTTTCGTCTTCAACATGGGTTGTTATTACAGAAGGTAGGGAGTTTTTAAATTCTTCCAAGAAAATGGTCTCTCTGAGAACCTCATAGGTAGTTTCAATTCCTGATGCTCATATCCACCTGTCAAAACTACTTTACTTAACCCTTTAAAATTCAATGTAAGTTTGCCCAGCTGTTTCTTTAAATTTTGAAACTTTTGTCTGTATGCTTCAGGGACACACTCAATATGGTCTTTTTCACCACACCATAATCCCTAGAAACCTCCTCTGACAGTGAACTTCCTATGCTCTACCTGTCAATTTGCTCTGCATGGGCATTTGCATTTGGCCAGTTCATCTGTTTAGCTACCTTCTCAAATGAAATAAAGAATGTTTCAACATCCCTTTCCCCAAACTTTGGAAGAGCTTGTACAAATGTAAAAAGCTCTCCACTGGGTTCTGATCTAGGAATAAGTCCTGCCTCACCTACTAGTGTCTCTTTTTTAACTGTCAGCATTCTAAGCTGGAATTCTTTATCTTCCCCCTTTTCTCTTTCCTCCTGTTCTAACCTCGCCATTTATAATTCCCCTTCCTGTTTTCTTTCTCTCTCCTGCCTTTCTACCTGTTCCCTTTGGAATGCCCTTTATCGTTCCTTTTCTGCTGCCTCTAGTTACAATTTTTTTATTTGCAACTGAATTTGGGCCCATTCCAATGAATCACCCCTTGGTGAACTCGATCTCTCGGGTATTCCTTCTAGTTTTAAATGCTGTGCTATCTCTTCGATTATCTCTGCCATCCTAGCTTTGGCAGGAATCCTCCTGTTTATTTACTTGCCAATTCAATTAACATGGCTTTTGGGCTCCCTTGTAAAATCATCAGGGACATCTCTTCCACTTGTAGGAAAGCTTTAGCAGTTTCCAGTGCCATTTTTGATAGTATAAACCTGGTGTTTTCTTTTAGCTTTTATTACTACTAAATCTACACCCAAATCATCATTGTCTTTCGTTCCAAAATATCCCTGGACCCGAGCCCCGAAACTTTGTCATGACTCACTGGGGATAGTGCGCTGCAATATCAGGCCCCGCTGCTCCCAGAGCCGCGACAAATGTGAAAAGTTGGATCAAACCACCTAATTGTTTAATTTAGGTTAACAGAATACAAGCACCAGGTTTGTAAACTTAATAAGTAAATAACTGTTTATTGAACAAATTGTCTTTAACCAGTGGCAAAAGAAAGAAATTTAAACTGCTAATTTCTAACTCTATAATCTAAATTCCACCCCTTCTTAAATCCCTATACACACACACATACAAGACGCATAAAACACACAAAAACTTGGATTTTAAGAGTGGGATAAAACAGTTCAATAGCACCAATTCCGGAGTACAGGATTCGATGGGTTGATTTTGATCAATGTCTTCCAAATTCCTTTCAGTTCTTTGTTGATGACATGAGGTGGTCTTCCCAGCACTTTCAGTCTTTAATTCATTGGTTGAGCATTTGCTTTTCAATGTCTCTTACGGTGATTTTCCCATTTTCTTCTTGACAGGGGTTTTTCAGAGAGAGCAGGTTGTAGAGATATGAGAAAGAAAAACAGCTAGCTATTATTGCAGAATTACTGGAATCTTACACACACAGGAGAAAGAGGTTTTAGGTCTTTTCTCTAATCAGGATAGGAGCTTTTCTGCTGCATTGCTTTCATATACATCTAGTCACCTGGTCAGGAGCCAATTAAAATGTTGTGGCCAGGCAGTTCCCAGTTAGACCAGACTGCTCCTCAGCACCAACCTGTCTTTCATGGCACAATCTGTTCCAGGACAGCAACATTGTATATATCCCTCACACTGTTCCAGTAGGTATGTCTTTCAAATTGCAGCCATTGTAATTTTAATGCACAGTCCAACAGAAATAAAAAGATATGTTCTTTACACTTCACAGGATTGTAAACAGACAAAAACTAATATGGAGCCAAAGAAGGAGGCACCGAGAATGAAATCTGCAACTTTAATCAAGGACCTAGGGTTTAAGGAGGGTCTTAAGCAAGAGCATGGTGTAGAGGGTGAAAACAGTGTTTCAGAACCAATAAATTAAATACATTTTGAAGTGTGGTTACTGTTGTCACATAGGCAAGCAGAGAGCCACATAATGCACAGTAAATGTCACGAGTGTCTGTTTTCATTGACAATAAAGGTTGAGGGAAGAATGTTGGCCAAGGCATGGCAAAAAGTGCCTTTGTTCTTCAAGTAAAGCTGTGGGATCTTTTACATCTGCAAGGACAGATGGGGCTTTATTCATTGACTCACCCAAAAGATGGAACCTCCAACAATGCAATCTGGATCATGGGTTCAAGTCCTGGAATGGGACGTGAACCCACCAGCTCCTGCATCAGAGACAAGAGCGCTACCACTGAGCTGACAGAGAGCACCTTCCCAAATGAGCTCAGTTAGTTGGATGGTGAAGCATCCAGCTCTGTAAAACCAGGCGCCAGTCTGGAAATCACATACAATTGATCATCTGGGGGGGAAACAGCAAATTAATATCAAATGCTGACAAAGCTTTGAGATGATGAATAAAATATTGGTGCTTGTTGAGACAAATTGGTCAAATTTGCAGATACCAAACCTGAAGGGCAGGGGATTGAGCTCAGAATTTAAAGAGGGATCTGGATAAAATATGTAAATGGGCAGAAGAAGAGGAGCTGAAATTTAATATAAATGTATAATGTAGGAAGGAAGGTGTTATAGAGTTGACCTTCCAGACAACTTTTCTTAGTGAATACATTTAACTTTATTTACAAGACAGTAGCTGCAACTACACACATGCATCAAACTCCATAACTAAAGAAGAACTCTCCTCCTAGAGTTTCCCCGCGCTGCTAACACATTGGTTTACACAGATCATGTGATCTTACAACGCAGGATTATTCTTAAAGCTGCAGTCCTATGTTTATCCAAACTATAATTACTATGGAAGGAGAAATGATACACATGCTCCATGAATTTTCTCCCTTTATTTGTTTTATGTTTTATGATCATCGCTGACTTGGTCAGCATTTGTTGCCCATCCCTGGTCTCTGGATTACTAACCCTGTAACATTACCACTATGCTACATGCCCCAAATGGTGTTGAAATAACCAAGAATCAGGCCAAAAAGAGACCTAGGACTATTAGTAACTTTGAAGGTGAATCTGTTCAATTAATGCAGAGCAGCAATTGGTAAAGCCAATGATAAGTCAGGGGAGACTGGGACCATGCTGTGCTCCGAGTACTGCCACTAGCTCTGGTCACTGAGGTAGAAGGCAGAGATTTAAGATGCTATCAGTACACAGAAGAGCCACTGGTCGCTGGTGTTAGTGAAGTGAACAATGAGAAAACGACTGAAGGAACTCGGGCCTTTGATTACGGGAAGGCGATGGCAATGAGGTGGCCGAGATAGTAAATAAAATAGAAAAGGGAAATCCGGGAATTAATTTTAAATTAAACTGCGAGAGCAGGGCAGATTTAAACTAGCGGGAAGGTAAATTTCGGTCTGATATCGAGAAATGCCTCTTCACACGAAGAGTGATCAACGTGTAGGATAAACGTCTGAGCAGAGAAGTGGAGATGAAAACACTGGAATCTTTTGCAGAAAACAGCTGGAGGTTGCAGTCAGGGAACTTTAGGATTCCCCTGGCTGGATGAACTAAGATGGATGAAATCTTGTGAAATTGTTTTCTCCGTTATTTTTAGCAGGATTATATTAATCTGTTTAATTTTGTATGGGTTAAAATAACCAAGAGTGAAATTTCAGAAGTGCTTGATCACTAACATCCCACTCAAAGATTCCAAAGCCTTTGGAAATCGATAGATCTGCTTTGATGGATGAAAACACCAATATGATCCACAAGGGTCTCAGATCCACAGGTCTCTGTTAGTTTGTGACTCTGTCGTTGAAGTGTACATGTGGTAATTTTGTTTTTGTTTTGGATTTCCAGCTTCCGCAGTGGTTTTTTGTTTATATATATATATATATGTGTACATGTGTTCTGTCTGCAGGTTCTCAGCCTTGCACCATGCTGCACTTAGTGGGAGCACCGATCTCATTTCATTGCTGCTGGAAGCTCAGGCCCTGGTGGACATCAAGGACAGCAATGGTTAGTACTGTTGATTTGTTTTATATTCTTCTCATCCTCATTTTTGGACAATTCCATGGATTTGGCTCTCCCTGCCCCAGCCCCACAGCCCTCTGAGATCTCTGCGCTCCACCAATTGTGCACTCTTGCACATCCCTGATTTTCGTTGCTCTGCCAATGGTAGCCATGCCTTCAGCTGCCTCGGTCTGAATCTCTGGAATTCCCTCCCTAAACCCCTCCACCTCTCACTTCAAAACACTCCTTAAAACCCACCCTTTTCTCTATTAGTCTGTATAAATCGACTACATTGTTTGTCTACAACAGCTGTTGCAGTTCAGAAAATATTAATTTCATCAAATAGGAGGCAGGTTGCAACGTCTTGTTCCAGCTCTTCAACTCACTCACCAAAAAAGACCAACTTCTTAAACCATACATTTATATAGTGCCTTTAACATAGTCAAACATCCCATAGCACTTCAAACAAAATTTGACATTAAAGTACATAAGGAAATATTAGGGCAGGTGACCAAAAGCTCGTTCAAAGGTTTAAAGCAGCATCTTAAAGGGTGAAGTGAAAAGGCGGTGGGAGTTTAGGGAGATTATTCAGAGCTTGAAGCCTAGGCAGCTGAAGGCACAGCCACCAATGGCCGGTGAAGAGAATTATGGTTGTGTAAGAGGGCAGAATTGGAGGAGCATAGGGACTCCAGAGGGTTTTAGGGTATGAGGACATTACAGAGGTAGAGTAAGTGAGACCATGAGGGATTTGAAAACAAGGATGAGAATTTTAAAATTGAGGCATTGCCAGACAGCGAGCACAGGGACAAATGGGACTTGTTGCGAGTTAGGATACAGGCATCAGAGTTTTGTTTGATAATGTTCCCGTGAAGTGCCTTGGGGTATTTTACTATGTCAGAGGTGCTATATAAATGCAAATTGCTGCAGTTTTTTTGCCCATTACATCTTCACCGTTGGTGCTGGCTGCCACACTCCTTCCTCCTCCAAGCGGGATGGGCTGGGTGCATGACATTTTCTTACTGATGTAGGAAGATTGGAGTGGGAGAACAGTTCAGCTCCTTGGACCTGCTTCACCATTAAGCCAGATCTTGTCTGATTTATATCTCAATTCTATTTTCCCACCTTTGATCAATGTCTCTTGATACCCTTCCTTACCCAACAAAAATCTATCGATCTCAACCTTGAAAGCTCCAAATGTCCCCCACCTTTTGCAGCCTTTTGGAGGAGAAAGTTCCAGATCTTTTCTGCCCTTTGTGTGAAGGAGTGTTCACCACTGTCTGGCCTACTTCTAATGTTAAGATTGAACCCTTTGACTTTGCTGCTTGCTGATGATGTTCCTTTGGTACTATTCTATGTTTGATGAAGGAATGCGACCCTTACACTATGCAGCATGGCAGGGGAAGTTGGAGCCTGTGCGTTTACTCCTTCGTGCTGGGGCGGTCGTGAACGTGGCCTCGCAGGACGGGCAGATCCCATTGCACCTCGCAGCGCAATATGGACATTATGATGTGGTAAGTAAGAGCTTCCCCTCTGGTCCCACCCCGTAATGTTATCATTAGGCTCCTTTAGCCATTAGTGCCAACACAACATGGGAGGGTCATTCTTGGGCTAATATGACCCTCGTTTTGGGTACTGACAACCCACCAGCAATGTTGGTCCTTTCATAGAATTGTAACAGCACAGAAGGAGGCCATTTGGCCCATTGAGTCCATGCTGGCTATCGCCATCAATGCTGGACATTTGACCACCAGGTCAAACAGCAGTTGCAAACCTCCGACTGTCTCCACAGGAACCAAAATGAAAAGAACCTCATTTTGAATTCGTAAGGTGAAAATGCTTTGCCTGGTGTTTTGGTTAAGCCTATGGGTTGCAGTTGCCTTAATGGAGATTAGTTTGGGAATTTGTTTAAAGTTGTAATAGTAGTAATTTGAAGCCATGTGTATATATATTTTAACAAATAAAATGTTTCATTTAGTTTAATGTAAAGCCTCGAGAACTAGTGGTCTGATTCTTGAATTTAGAGTCACACCTCAAACATAACACTTAAAATTATAGGTTATGACAGTTGTTTAAAGTTTCCCTCTGGGATTTTTAAATAACTCCGTTTTACCAACCGCATCGATCATAACAATTGACCACTCTAGTGTAAAGTGATGCATTTGAAGAGAAGCTAGATATTGTACAAGGAAGGAGAAAGGAATAGAAATATATGCTGATAGGGTGAGATGAAGTAAAGCACATGTGTGGAGTTAAGCACTAGTAGAGACCAGCTGGGTTGCATGATTTGTTTCTGAGTTATGTTCAACTTCAGGACCGAATGCACCCTACCAAGTTTGGAACGACAGTCTCTATGTAATCTTACTGCTGGGTGCTTTTCACACCTCAAGTGGATTTAAATGCTATTTGGACACGGTTTACTGAAATCCAAGGGATAGCATCATGCATGGAGTGGTACCAAAGGTTTTCAGGGACAAGATTATGGATTCAAACACCACTGAAGTTCCACCAGCCTCCTGTTCTCTTAAGACAATTATATGGAGCCCCGCCAACAAGGGAGGGCTACAGAGAGTCCATGTGACCAAGGCAGCAACTGGCCCTCCCCCTCCTGGTCCAAGACCACGGAAATAGAGATTCAGTGATTCATAACGACTGAGGAGGTAGAGATGATGGAACTGCATCCACAATAGACTTTGCTTGTCCATTCAGACCTGTCTTATTGGAGTTGTCACACGATGAGGATAAGTTGTGTGGGCTGTGCAGTGTCTTTTCTGGTGAATGCAGCATGCTAGGATAAGGGATTTCCAAGGCTGTTTGACATTGTCAATGGGGCAATGGGTTTTTCATGAATTTGCTCACCTTCCCTTCCATCTCCCCCTTTTCCTCTGTTCCTCCCCTCTGCCTCAATTCGTGCTGGGTTATGTTCTACCGGGCAGATGCTGTCCTCTGGTACCCCATCGCAGCATGCCTAGGCACTGAGGTGCAACAAGCGATTGACCCCAATCCTGCATTCACCTAGTTGATGCATATAATCACATTCCAACCTGGGCTTCCTGGCAGTGGGTCCGATACCAGAGGTATCGCTGATTGACCTCCCCTTACCCAGGGGCCACTTCATAGCACAGCCCTGCTACTGCGGATGGAGAGGGGTTAACCCAGCACAGACGGTGAATCAAACTCACTGCTTGGCACAGTGGAACCTCGCAACACACAGGGCACCTAACAACTGGCCTCAATTTCCTTTCCAGAAAGAACATTCAAATGTGAATGTACTTTAAAAGTATTATCCATGTGATTCAAGTGCCAGGTTAGCTTTTTAAAGGAGCTGTTGATGCTTTAGGACATTATTTTGGGCAGTTCCAGGTCTAGCCTGTGAATGGCTGTTTGTGTCAGTCTGTATATATATAGGACAAGGATATCAGGGCATCATGGATTGTACACACCCCATTCCTGATACGGTGTGGGCTATTTGCCCAGGAGCGGGTGGGGAGGCGGGTTGGGGATGTGGCATATAATCGGGTGGGAAGGGGCTTGATGGAGAGCCCGTTGCCTTCCCAACAAAGTGAAGGGTGCGGAAGGTCGAGGACGAAGTTCCCCCCCCCCTGGGACAATTGAGGCCCTTAAGTAGCCAATTAAGGACTGCATAACAGCCTGCCGCTGGTATTCTATACCCCTGTGGGCTTCTGGGGGACAAGGGCCCTCTTGATCAGCACCCAGTGCATCACAAAGTGCCCCCCAAGGCAAGGGATGCCCCTACAAAAGAGTCCCACTCTGCCCTCCACATTGACCCACCCCCCCCCCGCCTCTTTGCCGGTGCCTGCCTGACGAATTTACCTCTCCTGTATGCCCCGACGATGCTCATGGTCCTGGGCCTGCTGCAGTTCCAGCTGTGGCCACATGTCCCGGTGGCGCTGCTGGGGCTCGAGAAGCTGCTGGCCTGCTTCTTGGCTGGTGCCTCTTCTAAGCCGGATCTTTGTCTTTAATGGTGTGGGGACACAGACGGCAGGCAGTTAACTGCCTGATTGATGTTTAATCCTGTCGGGGGTCTTGGAAATGGGTGTGGCGGGGTTGCCACTGGCTTTCCAGCTGGTGGCCGGGTCTGCAGCCGAGGCCATTAACCTCAGCCCCATGTCCCTTTAAATTTCCAGCCCCCCTTCTGTTCTGAATAGGAATACGCTCAGGGCTTGACGTTCATAGTGGGTGAGATTAGAGTGTTTGGTGAGAGTTGTTGAGTAATTCTAGAGTTTGTTTTTAAATTGCACATTATTATCAGAATCTCTCAGGCATCACGACCTGACCAGACTTGTTTGTTTTGAAATGAGGCTGTGTGTAAAGGTGATTGTTGATTCCGTCTGAAACATAAAAAAACAAACCTTCCTGTACCCGGGGCTAATGATTGGAAGGATAGATTTGCATTACACAAGCGGAGAGGGTGCAGCATCAGGTGAGATTGTTGGGCAAAAGGTAATCAGGGTGATATTCCGAGGAGGGGCAGAACAAGGAGGCACCACGGCAGGGAAAGAACAAGAAAATATCACATGGAGCAGCATGTTCAGATCAGGGACGCTGCCAGTGTAGGGAGAGTGAGAATGGAGACACTGCCAGTGTCGGGAGTGTGAGAATGGAGACACTGCCAGTGTAGGGAGTGTGAGAATGGAGACACTGCCAGTGTAGGGAGTGTGAGAATGGAGATACTGCCAGCATAGGGAGAGTGAGAATGGAGACACTGCCAGTGTAGGGAGAGTGAGAATGGAGACACTGCCAGTGTAGGGAGTGTGAGAATGGAGACACTGCCAGTGTAGGGAGTGTGAGAATGGAGACACTGCCAGTGTAGGGAGAGTGAGAATGGAGATACTGCCAGTGTAGGGAGAGTGAGAATGGAGACACTGCCAGTGTAGGGAGTGTGAGAATGGAGACACTGCCAGTGTAGGGAGTGTGAGAATGGAGACACTGCCAGTGTAGGGAGAGTGAGAATGGAGATACTGCCAGTGTAGGGAGAGTGAGAATGGAGACACTGCCAGTGTAGGGAGTGTGAGAATGGAGACACTGCCAGTGTAGGGAGAGTGAGAATGGAGACACTGCCAGTGTAGGGAGTGTGGGAATGGAGACACTGCCAGTGTAGGGAGAGTGAGAATGGAGACACTGCCAGTGTAGTGAGTGTGGGAATGGAGTCACTGCCAGTGTAGGGAGTGTGAGAATGGAGACACTGCCAGCATAGGGAGAGTGAGAATGGAGACACTGCCAGTGTAGGGAGAGTGAGAATGGAGACACTGCCAGTGTAGGGAGTGTGAGAATGGAGACACTGCCAGTGTAGGGAGAGTGAGAATGGAGACACTGCCAGTGTAGGGAGTGTGGGAATGGAGACACTGCCAGTGTAGGGAGAGTGAGAATGGAGACACTGCCAGTGTAGTGAGTGTGGGAATGGAGTCACTGCCAGTGTAGGGAGTGTGAGAATGGAGACACTGCCAGCATAGGGAGAGTGAGAATGGAGACACTGCCAGTGTAGGGAGAGTGAGAATGGAGATACTGCCAGTGTAGGGAGTGTGAGAATGGAGACACTGCCAGTGTAGGGAGAGTGAGAATGGAGACACTGCCAGTGTAGGGAGTGTGAGAATGGAGACACTGCCAGTGTAGGGAGTGTGAGAATGGAGACACTGCCAGTGTAGGGAGAGTGAGAATGGAGACACTGCCAGTGTAGGGAGTGTGAGAATGGAGACACTGCCAGTGTAGGGAGAGTGAGAATGGAGACACCGCCAGTGTAGGGAGTGTGAGAATGGAGACACTGCCAGTGTAGGGAGAGTGGGATCGGGGACGCTGCCAGTGTAGGGAGAGTGAGAATGGAGACACTGCCAGTGTAGGGAGTGTGAGAATGGAGACACTGCCAGTGTAGGGAGAGTGGGATCGGGGACGCTGCCAGTGTAGGGAGTGTGAGAATGGAGACACTGCCAGTGTAGGGAGTGTGAGAATGGAGACACTGCCAGTGTAGGGAGTGTGAGAATGGAGACACTGCCAGTGTAGGGAGTGTGAGAATGGAGACACTGCCAGTGTAGGGAGTGTGAGAATGGAGACACTGCCAGTGTAGGGAGAGTGGGATCGGGGACGCTGCCAGTGTAGGGAGTGTGGGTTCGGGGACATTGCCAATGTAGGGAGTGTGGGATCGGGGACATTGCCAATGTAGGGAGTGTGGAATTGGGGATAATAACAGTGTAGGGAGTATGGGTTCGGGGACACTGCCAGTGTAAGGAGTGTGAGAATGGAGACACTGCCAGTGTGGTGAGTGTGGGATTGGCGACACTACCAGTGTGGGATCAGAGACACTGCCAGTGTGGGGAGTGTGGGATCGGGGACATTGCCAGTGTAGGGAGTTTGAGGTTGGGGACACTGCCAGTGTAGGGAGTTTGGGGTTGGGGACACTGCCAGTGTAGGGAGTGTGGGATCTGAGACACTACCTGTGTAGGAAGTGTGGGATCTGAGACACTGCCAGTGTAGGGATTGTGGGTTTGGTGACGTTGCCAGTGTAGGAATGTGGGATCGGGGACACTGCCAGCGTAGGAAGTGTGGGGTTGGGAAAACTGCCAGTGTAAGGAGTGTAGGAATGGAAACACTGCCAGTGTGGCGAGTGTGTGATTGGGGAGACTGCCAATGTAGGGAGTGTAACATCAGAGACACTGCCAGTGTAGGGAGTGTGGGATTGGTGACATTGCCAGTGTAGGGATTGCGGGATCTGGGACACTGCCATTGAGGGAATGTGGAATCGGGGACACTGCCAGTGTAGGGAATGCGAGATCGGGGATGCTGCCAGTGTCGTGAGAGTGGGATTGGGAATACTGTCAGTGTAGGAAGTGTGTGAATGAAGGCACTGCCAGTGGGGTGAGTGTGAGATTGGCGACACTGCCAGTGTGGTGCAAGTGGGATCAGAGGCATCGCCAGTGTAGGGAGTGTAAGATCAGAGACACTGCCAGTGTAGGGAGTGCAGGTTTGGAGAAACTGGCAGTGTAGGCAGTGTGGGAATGGAGGCGCTGTTAGTGTAGGGAGTGTGGAATTGGGGAGACTGCCAGTGCAGAAGTGTGCAGTCAGGGATACTGCCAGTGTAGGAAATATGGGAATGGAGATACTGCCAGTGTAGGAAGTGTGGGATCGGGGTCACTGCTAGTGTGGAAGTGTCGGATCAGGGTCACTGTTAGTATGGAAGTGTGGGAATGGAGGCATTGCCAGTGTGGTGAGTGTGGGATTGGTGACATTGCTAGTGTGGGATCAGAGACACTACAAGTGTGTGGAGTGTGGAATCGGTGACACTGCCAATGTAGGGAGTATGGGATCAGGGATACTGCCAATGTAGGGAGTGTGGGATCAGGGATACTGCCAGTGTAGTGAGTGTGGGATCTGGCACAATAGCAGTGTAAGGGGTGTGGGATTGGGAATATTGCCAGTGTAGGGAGTGTGGGATCAGAGACATTACCAATGTAGGGAGCGTGGGATCAGAAACATTGCCAGTGTAAGGAGAGTGGGATCAGGGATACTGCCAGTGTTAGGAGTGTGGGATCAGAGACATTACCAGTGTAGTGAGTGTGGGATCAGGGACACTGCCAGTGTCGGGAGTATGGGATCAGGGACACTGCCAGTGTCGGGAGTGTGGGATCAGGGACATTGCCAGTGTCGGGAGTATGGGATCAGGGACACTGCCAGTGTAGTGAGTGTGGGATCGGGCACAGTGGAAGTGTGGGATTGGGGATACTGCCAGTGTGCAGGTGTATCAGGTTCAGGGGTGTGCTGGTATATTTAAGGTTGTGAATCAAGGAATCATCATGTTGGGCAGGGCCAAGATGAGAATCCGACTGCATCGCTAAAACCACTCATTTTAATTTCAGGAATGCTGTCTGGCTTAGCCCCAGCCTCAGCTCATCTGCTGCTGAAACCCTCATCCATGTCTTTATTATCTCTAGACTAGACTCTTCCAGCATATTCCTGTCCGGTCTCCCACGTTCTACCCTCCATAAGCTTGAGGTCATCCAAAACTCTGTTGCCCATGTCCTAGTTCGCACTAAGTCCCATTCACTCATCACCCCTGTGCTCACTGACCGACGCTGGCAACTGGTCAAACAATATCTTGATTTTAAAATTCTCATCCTTGTTTTCAGAATCCCTCCATGTCTTCACCCCTCACAACTCTGTAATCCACTCCAGCCCCACGTCCCTCCAAGATATCTGTGTGTCTGCAATACTGACCTCTTGAGAACCCCCTACTTTTATCACTCCACCGATGTTGGCCACGCTTCAGCTGCCTGGACCCTGAGCTCTGAATTTCCCTCCTTAAACCTCTCTACCTCACTACATCTCTCTCCTCCTTTAAGACACTCCTTGAAACCTATCTCTTTGAATGAGGTTTTATCTGGCCTAATATCTCCTACAAGATGCACTGCAAGAAGTCACCGAGGCTCCTTTAACAGCACCTTCCAAACCTACTACCACTACTATCTAGAAGGACAAGGGCAGCAGAAAGATGGGAACACCACCACCTGGAAGTTCCCCTCCAAGTCACTCACCATCCTGACTTGGAAATATATCGCCGTTCCTTCACTGTCGCTGGGTCAAAATCCTGGAACTCACTTCCTAACTGCACTGTGGGTGTACCTACACCACATGGACTGCAGCGGTTCAAGAAGGCAGCTCACCACCACCTTCTCAAGGGTGATTCAGGATGGGCAATAAATGCTGGCCCAGCCAGCGAAGCCCACATCCCTTGAACGAGTAAAAAAAAAATTATGTGGCTCGGCGTCAAATTTTGTTTGAAACATTACTGTCGTGCACTCTGAGATGTTTTGCATATTAAAGGCAGGTTTTCAATGTAGGTAATTGTTGTTGTTGGCTATAGACAGTTGGTGGGAATGTCAGATTAGGCAGGCGTTACACTAGCCTGCAGTGGCAGATGGGTGTGTTTGGGAAAATGTTGGGATACTTCACCTCCTCGAACCTAGTTGCAGAATTTTTAAGCACCTTGTTGTTCCTGCGTGCATTTTGATCTTGCTCAGGCTGAAGGAAAGAGTTAAACATGGATCCTGCTGCCAATGTTATGAATACAGATCACACTGAGTCACAAGAGTGCTGACATATGGGTGAGAAATCAGCTCAGCCCCAGCACATTCATTAATCTTCATCAACGTATTTGTTGCTCACTTCCAGACCCCTCAGCACTAGAGAAACAGAATTCTTCAGCTCACTTGTTGGGATATTTCCAATGCTCCTCTCAATCTGTTGCACCCTGAGGGCCACGTCAAACCAAATAATAAGAAGCAGTGATTCCCTCCCCCCTCAGGGTTATGTAAAACTGGGCCACTGAGCGGGAGCGCGATCTCCCCTCCTGGAGCTTCCCTGAGTTGCTCTCCTATACCTCCTGCTGGCTGCCTCGAGAACTGCATTGACAGAGCCAAATTGAGGCCTGATTGTTTCAAAGGTATTTTTTTCATTACGTAATCTTTCTCTGTCCTCATATTCCAGAGGTCATTCAACACAAGAAAGCGGGAGAAGATGGGAGGGCTTGAAAATTATCAAACAACTAAAAAGAACATAAATTTCTATAGTGCTTTGCCAAGTAATCAAAGCATCTCTGATACCCTCCACACGAAGGTTTCCTCTGCAGCGCAGTGACTGTTGTTTACATAAATACTTCAGTCAGTTTCCTTGTCAACAACATCCCATCGGCAGCAAAGAGATGAATAACTAGGCCAGCCAGAGACTTGAGCACATTGTTCAGGCTGACACTCCAGAGTGATACTGAGGGAGGGCTGCACTGTCGGAGGCGATGACTTTCACCCATTTCTGGTGGTTCATATGGATTTGGAAACCTTATGACACCATTGGAAGAAGAGCAGGGAATTCTCCCCGGTGCCTCGGCCAATATTTTTCCCTCAAAGTACATCACTAAAACAGATTAACTGGCCTTTCACCTCATTGCTGTTTGTGACATCTTGTGCTCAGACTAGCAGCCACATCCATCTTTATAGTAACAATTGCACTTCACGATAACCCAACACCTGTAGACCTTTCTGAGAGACAAATAAGCAAATTCAAGTCTTTCGTGCTTTCATCGGAAGAATAGCAGCACTGACTATACTGCTGTCCTTCACTGCTGCACTGGAGTCTGTGATTGGACAATACCACAACGCCTTTGCTTCAACTCATCTTCACTATTCCAACGCAGTCACGACTGTCTTCCCACATTCTACCCTCCGTAATCTTGAGGTCGTCCAAAACTCTTGCCGCCCATATTCTTACTCACATCAAGTCCCATTCACCCGCTACCTCCAGTGCTCACTGACCCCACATTGAATGCCAGTGAAGCAACATCACAATTTTAAAATTCTCATCCTTGTTTTCAAATCCTTCCGTGGCCTTGCTCCTCTCTATCTCTGTAATCTCCCCCAGCCCCATAGCTCTCCTGAAATACCTGCACCCCTCAAATTCTGGCAGCTTGAACAACTCCAGTGTTAATCGCTGTACCACTGGTACCCATGCCTTTAACTGCCTGGGCCCTAAACTCTGGAATTCCCTGCATAAATCTCTACCTGTGTTATATATTATTGTAATATCTGTAAATATCAATGAACAGCTAGAAACTACTTAGCTAGGAACTAATGTGTTGTGTGTAAGTGTTCCAGTGGGTCACATTTCACGGCTACACTAGAGACTGAAGTGATGTGCTCAGAGGCGGTTCAGTCCGGTTTCACTTCTGATCTAGACAGCATGGGAAAATTAAACATAAAGAGTCTCTGATCTTTACAAAGTGAAAATGTGATTACTAACAACATCTGGGAACTTAAAAAACAACAAGAGCTTACAGCAATCTCCCTTACCCCTTTAAAGACAGTCCTTAAAGCTTACTGCTTTGAGCAAGCATTTGGTCATCTGCCCTGATATTGCCTCACGTCAAATTTTACTTTAAAATGCTTCTGTGAAGCGCTGCGGGATGTTTTATTAAGTGAGAAATGCTATAAAAATACAGTGTTGTCGTTGTTGTAGTAGGATCTATGATGTGGCAGTACTGCAGTCCTTCAGTGCTGCACTGGAGTCTATGACTGGGCAATAACCGTTCTGCTTTGGTTGTGAACAATTGTGTGCTTGAATCCTGAAGTGGGGCGAATTGTGACCTTTTCAAGGTGTTGTAGAATGTGGTAAGCCAGGATTCTAACAAGGAAGAACTGCAGGTGTATCAGGGTATTTATTTAAAAACTAGTTTATTTACATTATGTACATAGTAGGGTTACAGGGAAGGCACATTTCCCCTCAGGGCTACCTGTCTGCTGCCTAGAGTACCAAGCACATGATTGCCTGAGGTCAGTCCTAAATCATCATGTATCATGGAGATTAGGATATCCATTCTGCTAACTCTTTATACTACAGAAGGAAAGGGTGGATTGCTACAGACTGATTTTAGCTGTCCAGGAGTTATTTATCCAGTTGTGGATTGTATTTTTTACTCTTGTAGTGATAGCATTCCAAAAAAAAGGCTGTTTAGAAATCTCTCAAAATATGTGTGGAATGTAGAAGAGGCCACATAAGGATAGTCAAAGGTTTTGATGAATTCTTTCACTTGCTCAGTAATGGAGATGTGGGTCAGCACAATGAAGCTGGGGAAAGGATGAAATAAAGGATTCTGTAATCTGTAACTAGGGATGGGATTCAATGGGGGTTGTCCACCTGCTATTATCAACATTGTCCTTATTTTCTGTCACAGTCCGAGATGCTTCTACAGCACCAGTCCAACCCATGCATCATAAATAAGGCAAAGAAAACACCACTGGACCTTGCGTGTGAGTTTGGCAGACTGAAGGTAAGATTATTCACTCTGTGCCTGTTAGCACCTGTCAGTAAATCAGGGCCATCTCTGTGATGTCATTGATGGAGTCTATGGCCCCATGTCAACAGAGAAGTCAGATACAGTTTCACAAATGAGGCAGATTAAGTAGCTATAAGATCACTGCTTAGAAGGGACTAAGCGTTGTGATCTAGTGGAGTTGCTGTACAATTGTGAGGATTCAGACTGAGGATGATGGTGCACAATCAGCAAAGGACAAGAATGGGCATCAGGATTGAGAAGTGCAGAGAGAATGGGCATCGGAATTGGGAAATGCAGAGAGAATGGGCATCGGGATTGGGAAATGCAGAGAGAATGGGCATCAGGATTGGGAAGTGCAGAGAGAATGGGCATCGGGATTGGGAAATGCAGAGAGAATGGGCATCGGGATTGGGAAATGCAGAGAGAATGGGCATCGGGATTGGGAAATGCAGAGAGAATGGGCATCGGGATTGGGAAATGCAGAGAGAATGGGCATCGGGATTGGGAAATGCAGAGAGAATGGGCATCGGGATTGGGAAGTGCAGAGAGAATGGGCAACAGGATTGGGAAGTGCAGAGAGAATGGGCATCAGGATTGGGAAGTGCAGAGAGAATGGGCATCGGGATTGGGAAGTGTGGAAAGAGTGGGCACTGGGGTTGGGAATTGCAGTGAGAGTGGGGATTGGGAATTGCAGTGAGGGTGGGGATTGGGAATTGCAGTGAGAGTGGGCACCAGGATTGGGAATTGCGGGATTGGCTATAACAGTCAAACCTATTCAAAGGTGGCCAGTTCACTTCAGGTCCCGGTTTGTCTCCCAGTTGCAGGTGTGTCCACACAATTTTGGAACCTGAATAGTTAGAAAGCTCAGTACTGAGCCACCTTTGACCATGGACCTTGATGTCAGTGCTTCAGAACCTGGTTCGGGATGGCTGAGTTTTGTTTTCCTTTCCAATTTCTCCCCTTCTCTAGAAGTGGCCCGGGAGCAAAGAACACCCCCCTCAGGGCTGCTGGAAACATTTGCCTCATTCCAAGACATGAATGTAGAATATTTTTTTATTCATTCATGGGATGGGGGCATCACTGGCTAGGGCAGCACTTATTGCCCATCCCTGCCCAGCCCACAGTGCTGTTAGGGAGGGATTTCCAGGATTTCGACCCAGCAACAGTGAAGGAATGGCGATATATTTCCAAGTCAGGATGGTGTGTGGCTTGGAGGGGAACTTCCAGGTGGTGGTGTTCCCATCTATCTGCTGACCTTGTCCTTCTAGATGGTAGTGGTCGTTGGTTTGGAATGTGCTGTCTAAGGAGCCTTGGTGAGTTTCTGCAATGCATCTTGTAGATGGTGCACTGCTGCTACTGTTTGCCAGTGGTGGAGGGAGTGAATGTTTGTGGATGTGGTGCCAATCAAGCGGGCTGCTCTGCCCTGGATGGTGTCAAGCTTCTTGAGTGTTGTTGGAGCTGCACCCATCCAGGCAAATGGAGAGTATTCCATCACAGACCTGACTTGTGTCTTGCAGATCATGGGCAGGCTTTGGGGAGTCAGGAGCTGAGTTACTCACCACAGGATTTCTAGCCTCTGACCTGCTCTTGTAGTCACAGTATTAATATGGCTAGTCTAGTTCAGTTTGTGGTCAATGGTAACCCCCAGGATGATGAAAGTGGGGGATTCAGCGATGGTAATGCCATTGAATGTCAAGGGGCGATGGTTATATTCTCTCTTGTTGGAGATGGTCATTGCCTGGCACTTGTTTGGCGCGAATGTTACTTGCCACTTGTCAGCCCAAGCCTGGATATTGTCCAGGTCTTGCTGCATTTGGACATGGACTGCTTCAGTATCTGAGGAGTCGCGGATGGTGCTGAACATTGTGCAATCATCAGCGAACATCCCTACTCCTGACGGAAGGTCATTGACAAAACAGTTGAAGATGGCTGGGCCAAGGACACTACCCTCAGGAACTCCTGAAGTGATGAATTGGAGCTGAGATGACTGACCTGCAACAACCACAACCATTTCCTTTGTGCTAGGTATGATTCCAACCAGCAGAGAGTTTTCCCCCTAATTCCCATTGACTCCAATTTTGCTAGGGTTCCTTGATGCCACATTTGGTCAAATGTTGCCATGATGTCAAGGACAGTCACTCTCACCTCACCTCTTGATTTCAGCTTTGTCCATGTTTGGAAGGCTATAATGAGGTCAGGAGCTGAGTGGCCCTGGCAGAACCCAAACTGAGTGTCAGTGAGCAGGTTATTGCTGAGTAAGTGCCGCTTGATAGCATTGTTGATGACCCCATCTGATCAAGAGTAGACTGATGGGGAGGTAATTGGCCAGGTTGGATTTGTCCAGCTTTTTGTGTAAAGGACAAATCTGGACAATTTTCCACATTGTAGGCAGATGCCAGTCGTACAGTGTCGTGCACTCCTATCCACTGTTGTTCACTGCATTTCAAATGAGAAGACAGCAGTCTCTGCTGTCCAGTCATTTGCTCTGATGTAAAATAGGATTTTTTTTTAACAGACTGTTCTTGAAGGAATGACTGTGCTTCATACATTTCATCTCTAATACGACAGGAAAGACTCATAGTGAATGAGGTGCACTGCAGTCTTTGTATAAAATAATAAGCAGTGAAGTTTGACAGACAAGATCTTGATGTTTTAATTCCTGCAATGTAGTGTGCTTTCCTGGCGAGTTTGCTTTGAGGCTTCTCAATGCAATAGAATCAACGTAGAACTGTCGTTCATGACAGCAGTCACGAGTAGTTTGAATAAACTGGGTAAATACTGTGGGATTTGTGCATCCACAGGATTCCCCTGAGAGGCGAGGGGATGAATATTAATGAGTGATCAAACAAAAAGCTCTGAGCTAGTGGACTAATTCAGTGAAGTAGTACACACAGGCACACACTGTCAGTGTCTGACAGCCAGGCAGTATTTGATAACTGAATGAATTTGACTTTATTTTGACAAATTTACTTTTACATAAAAAGGTGCAATCTTCCCAGAATAAATGTGCTTCATACATTTCACCTCTAAGACTCATGGTGAATGAGATGCACTGTAGTCTTGGTATAAAATAACAAGCAGCAAAATTTGACAGCCAAGACCTTGATGTTTTAGATAGATCAGGGGTATAGTGGAACTGCCTGATGGTATAGTTAATCTGGATTTTCAGGAAGCTGTTGATAAAAGTTCCTCATGAAAGATTTCCAATGAAACCAAAATCAAGAGTCAGGAATGAGACTGGTTCAAGGTGTTAAAAGTAGGAAACACAGTTTGCTTCTGAGAGTTGGAATGGTAGACCGGGGTTGAATGGAGTCCCTCAGAAATTGGTCCTTGACTCTCTAATGTTTTTAATCTACTCAAAATGTGATGAAGAGCAAAAATCAGATGTTAGTTTCTCAAATTTGACGATGACATTAAAATAGGGAGAGCAGCATAGAAGGGAGATATAGAATTGGGCAACTTAACGCTGAAAACAATAACCATATTTCAGAAAGGTCGGAAGATGTGATTCATGAGTGTGAAATGAATCGACTTGTGGCAAATAGTTGGGGAAAGAAACCTGAGTACAATAGTGAACCTGTTACTTTCAATGTCAGGGCATATGGCAGAGTGAGTCTAAAAAGCTGAAGGAATGTATAATGCAAATTGACACAAGATACACTATTCAGACGTCAGGAACAAAGGCCATTCAGCCCCTCTAACATGTTCTGCCATGCATCAAATCATGGCAGGTGAAATGTGGAGTTTTGTGTTCAATTCTGGCTGCCCTTGCTGTATTGGAGGGGGTGCACAATGAAGGACCAGAACTGAGCTTCAATATTATAGGACGAGCTGCAAGAAATTCAGAGAGAAACTCAAGTCTAGGCAGTGGATGATTGAAGGACAAATCTCATTAATGTCTATCTCTATGTAATTAAAAGTTATGTGTATCGCGGGCATTTCCAACAAGGAAATTTCCCTTCCTAACAGCACTGTGGGTGAAACTCCATTATGTAGACTGCAGCGGTTCAAGAAGGCTGCTCAATACTACCTTCTCGAGGGCAATTAGGGATGGGTAATAAATGCTGGCCTAGCCAGCAACGCACATATTCTGTGAAGGAATGCATTTTTTAAAAATGTGTCTCACCTGTTTCCTGTAATACTTTAGCTGTCACATATTGTTAATGACACCCCTATTTTTAGGAAATAGCACATCGTCAAACTCACCATGAGCAATGCCTTTGGATATCTGCGAGTCAAACGTTGAGTGGTCCATAAAGAAGGCAACCCCATATTATCACTTCAAAAAAAAACTGGCAAAGGAGGAGCAGAGGATTTAGAGTTAAAACCATCAGAGATGGTCAATTAATCCGGCAATAGGAAGATTTGGATATTGGAAGGGCCAAAGGGCTCTTCTCAGATTTGCCTGTTCTGATGTTTATCAGACCATACATTTCAAAAACACCCGAGGAACCATACATTAACTCTAGAAAATGATATATAGTCTGTAGTGAAATTCCTGTAGGTTTTAACGATGACTCCTGTAGGTATTAACGCTGACTCCTGTTGGTATTAATGTTCTCTCCTCTAGGTATTAACGTTGGCTCCTGTGGTTATTAACGTTAGCTCCAGTAGGTATTAGTGTTAAACTCTGGAGGTATTAACGTTGCCTCCAGTAGGTAATAATGTTGACTCCTGTAGGTATTAACATTGACTCATGTAGCTATTAACGTTGGCTCCTGTAGGTATTCACGTTGGCTCTTGTGGGTATTAATGTTGGCTCCTGTGGGTATTGACGTTGGCTTCTGTGGGTATTAACGTTGGCTTCTGTGGGTATTAACATTGGCTCCTGTGGGTATTGACGTTGGCTCCTGTGGGTATTGACGTTGGCTCCTGTGGATATTAACGTTGGCTCCTGTGGGTATTGACGTTGGCTCCTGTGGGTATTGACGTTGGCTCCTGTGGGTATTGACGTTGGCTTCTGTGGGTATTAACATTGGCTCCTGTGGGTATTGACGTTGGCTCCTGTGGGTATTGACGTTGGCTCCTGTGGGTATTGACGTTGGCTCCTGTGGGTATTGACGTTGGCTCCTGTGGGTATTGACGTTGGCTCCTGTGGGTATTAATGTTGACTCCTGTAGGTGTCAACGTTAGCTTCTGTAGGTATTAATGTTGAGTCCTGTAGGTTTTCACTTTGGATTCTGTAGGTATTCACATTAGATCCTGTAGGTATTCACAATGGCCCCTGTGGGTGTTAACACTGACTCTCGTAGATGTTGATGTTGGCTCGTGTAGGTATTAATGTTGGTTTCTGGAGGTATTAACATTGGCTTCTGTACGTAGATATTAAGATTGGCCCCTGTAGCTATTAACGTTGGCTCCTGTAGATATTAATGTTGAGACCTGTAGATATTAATGTTGGCTCCTGTGGGTATTAACGTTCGCACCTGTAGATATTAATGTTGGCTCCTGTGGGTATTAACGTTCGCACCTGTAGATATTAATGTTGGCTCTTGCAGATGTTTATGTTGACTCCTGTGGGTATTAATGTTGGCTCCTGTAGGTATTAATGTTGACTCCTGTAGATACTAACGTTGGCTCCTGTAGGTATTAACATTGGCTCCTGTAGGTATTAATGTTGGTTCCTGTAGGTATTAACGTTGGCTCCTGTGGGTGTTTACATTAGCTCCTGTAGGTGTCAATGTTAGCTTCTGTAGGTATTAATGTTGAGTCCTGTAGATTTTCACATTGGATTCTGCAGGCATTAACGTTTGCTCCTGCAGGCATTAACGTTTGCTCCTGCAGGCATTAACATTGTCTCCTGCAGGCTTTAACGTTGGCTTCTGCAGGCATTAACATTGTCTCCTGCAGGCATTAACGTTTGCTCCTGCAGGCATTAACATTGTCTCCTGCAGGCTTTAACGTTGGCTTCTGCAGGCATTAACATTGTCTCCTGCAGGCATTAACGTTGTCTCCTGCAGGCATTAACGTTGGCTCCAGTAGGTGTTAACATTGACTCCTGTAGGTACTGATGTTGGCTCCTGTAGTTTTTCACATTGGCTCCTGTAGGTGTTAATGTTCCCTGTAGGTATTAACATTGACTCCTGTAGGTATTATCGTTGACTCCTGTAGTTATTAACGTTGGCTCCTGTATGTGTTAACGTTGACTCCTGTAGATGTTGATGTTGGCTCCTATAGTTCTTAACCTGTAGGTATTAATGTTGGCTTCTGGAGATATTAATGTTGGCTTCTGTAGGTATTAACTTTGACTTCTGTATATATTAACGCTGGCTCCTGTAGGTATTAAAAATGACCCCAGTAGGCATTAATGTTGGCTCCTGTAGGTATTGATATTAGCTCCTGTAGGTGTTATTGTTGATTACTATTGGTGTTAAATTTGCTCCTGTAGGTATTAAGATTGGCTCTTGTAGGTATTAACATTGGCTTCTGGAGGTATTAACGTTGGCTCCTGTGGTTGTTAGCTGCTGTAGGTATTAAAGTTCGTTCTTGTAGGTATTAATGTTGGCTCCTGTAGGTATTAACATTGACTCCTGTAGGTATTAATGTTGGCTCCTGTAGATGTTTACGTTTACTCCTGTGGGTATTAACTTTGGCGCCTGTACGTTTTATCATTCGCTCCTGTGGGTGTTAACCTTGGAGCCTGCAGGTATTAATGTTGGCACATGTGGTAATTAACCTTGGCTCATGTAGGCATTAACATTGACCCTTTAGGTTTTAACATTGGCTCCTGTAGCTATCAATGTTGGCTCCTGTATGTGTTAGTGTTGGCTCCTGTAGGTGTTAATTTTGGCTCCTGTCGCTATCAATGTTGGCTCCTGTAGGTGTTAATTTTGGCTCCTGTAGCTATCAACGTTGGCTCCTGTAGGTGTCAGTTTTGGCTCCTGTAGCGATCAATGTTGGCTCCTGTAGGTGTTAATTTTGGCTCCTGTAGGTGTTAATTTTGGCTCCTGTAGCTATTAACATTGGCTCCTGTTTGTGTTAGCGTTGGCTCCTGTAGGTGTTAATTTTGGCTCCTGTAGGTTTTAATGTCGACTCAGTTGGTTGCATTCTCCCTCCCATAAGCCCAATCCCACTGAATGCAAAATCTCACTGATTCTTCAGTGCAATATTGTAGGACGGCTGTACTGTTGCGGGTACCATCTTGTGAATGAGATATTAAATTGTCTGGATGTAAAGGATCCCCTGGCACAATTTGGAGAAGAACTGGTGAGGTTACTGACCATCATTTACCCCTAAACCACCAAAACCACATTAACTGGTCTGCCATCTCAATGCTGTTTTTGAGATCTTGCTGTGTGCAAATTGGCAACCCTGTTTCCCTACATTCCCTTACATTTCAAAAACACTTCATTGGCTGTAATGAACTTTGGGATGTTCTGAGTTTGTGAAAGGTACTAGATAAACACAAGTCTTTCTTTTTTTAACACCAAGTGTGTACAACTGTGACAGCAGATTGGATGTACGAATGCAAATACACTGTGAATGAAATGTGCAACAGCACAGCCCACTCAATGACATGTCCAATGCTTAATGGATGCTCATGAATAAAATCAATCCATTCCTCTTAACCCAAATAAAATTTTGAAAATGTTTGGTAGGATTTATGCACTCAGGCATTGTGAGTGGGGATGAAGCTCGTTAAAATCCTGTCAGACAGGTGGTGCTGTCAGATTGTAGAGATCCCTTGCATCCAGATAGTTAAGAATTTTCTATTCCATTTTTATTCATTTGATCTCTCATCCCTATTACCATAACCTGGCAATTTTCTCCTGTGGATAGCTCGATGACACTAATCCCTAACTACTCAGGAATAAAGGCTTATTCTCAAAGTTGACATGGGAATGGGCTGATCATTGATAACCTAGGACCAGCTTGGTGTTGAGGACAATGGTGAACTGGGAATAGCCGATCATTGAAGAATTGTTGCGTAAACTTCACTTTTTTTCTCCTGATGACAGGGGATTCAGGGGTGATCTGATCATAGTGTTTAAAATGATAGAAGAATTCAATATGGTAGACAGCTCAGTTGCCTGGACAGCTAGGGTGTGGTGCAGTTTAATGCCAATGATGTGAATTCAATCCTCGTACAGGTTGAGGTAATTCTTGGCGCCTGTCTACCTTGCCTTGCCCCATCAAAGCCACTACATGAAGAGAGAGAGCTGGAAAGAAACTATTTTTTTTGATGGGAAGAATCAAGGGCGAGGGGATGTAATCTTACAACGTTCAGGGGAAAAGTCAGGAAGCACTTTTCCACACAAAGGGCAGTGGAAATCTGGAAAACTCCTCCCCAGAGTTTGTGGGTATTGGGGGACAATCAGAGCTTTCAAGACTGAGATCCAGAGATTGTTGTTAGGCAAGGGTATCTTGGGGCATGGAGCTCAGGCAGGACAATGGAGTTGAGATGAAGATCAGCCATGATCTAATTGAATGGAGGAGCAGGCTGGAGGGGCTGAATGGCCTTCCCCTGTTCCGTATGTTCCTGAAATAATCAGGGAGCCACCTGCTATTGATGATTTACTGGGACTTCCATATCACTTCATATCAGTCAGTAATGGATCAATGCTGATGAGGTCCATTCGCTGCAGTTGGTGAACAACACCTCTGCACTGTCCCCAGCCTTTTCTGTTTAGCAACACAGGAAAGTTACAACACAGAAAGGCCATTGTTTCTGGGTTGGCCGTGAAAGAGCTGTCCACCCTAATCCTACTTTCTAGCTCTTGGTCTGTAGCCCTATAGTCTACGACATTCCAAGTGTCTCTCCAAGTATTTTTTGTTAAATATGGTGAGGGTCTCTGTCTCTATCACCCTTTCAAACTCAGAGTTCCAGACCCCACCACCCACTGAGTGAAAAAATTTCTCCTCAACTCCCCTCTAATCCTTGTATCAATTGCTTTAAATCTATACCCCCTACTTATGGATTTCTCTGCTCACAGAATTGGGCCTTACTATCCACTTTATCTAGGCCCTCATAATTGAATGAATTTCCCCTGGGTCAACGGCCTCATTCTAGGTGAAGTCAGACCATGGGCTTTACTTCCCTTTCCTCATTGGGATAAGTTGGCAGTTGGAGGAGACGCACCTGGGCCTTACCCTCGGCTAGCAACAGACCTCCACCCCAGCAATAGTTTAGACTACATTCCTCCATTGAACCCTTCCAATGCCATTGGCTGGCTCACTCACCAATCAAAATGTCACCAGTTTAGGAAGGAAGACTTTGCGGTTGGGGAGGGGATAGAAATCCGCCTCAGACATTGGCATAAAGCAGATGTGTCAGCCGCCTGTTAAACGCTCCACCCAATATTCAGCTCCATCGATGGCCCGTGCATTCTGCTTGTTTCGCACTGTTACCAAAAGCAAATTTCACCTCCATGGCATCTCACCAAACAGCAGCAACACAGGGTCCACCTGGGAGTTTATGGAGTGAGTACCAGAGCCAGACAGACCTGTACATCCTGCAGGTTTGAACCCTAGTCAATGCTGAGTTGGTCATCCTCAGTTGTTGTACCAGAGTGGCCTTCATGTCTCAGGTTACAGAGAGGGAGATCACCCAGGCTTCTCATCACTACCCATTGGCTTTTGCTGAGAGGCATCCTTGTGTGGGCATCAGTTGGGGTTGAGTTGGGTTGGGTCCTGCTGACCCCTGTAGTTAAATAGCCCAACAGCATTAGCTGACACTGCTCACATGTAAATAATGGTCACCGAGGGCTAGGCAATGGAGGGCAATTGTGGAACATCACACCAGTAGAAAGATAACTCCTGCAGGAGAGGAGGGTAAAAGAGCGAGCAACATTCCTCCATCTTGATGGTAGTCAAGTATTTAGGCCAACACAACAGAGCATGGCCTGGATCAGACTGGATTAACTGGCCTGCCTATGAAAGACTTGCATTTATATAGTGATTTTCACAACCTCAGGACGTTCCCAAAGTGCTTTGCACCCAATAAAAGTGCTTTTGAACCGCAGCCATAGTTGTAATGTAGGAAATATAGTAACCAATTTGTGCACTGCAAGCTCTCTAAATGAGCCCTTCATCTATTCTTAGTGACTTCGGTTTAGATATCGACCAGGAAATCAGAGAGATCTCCCTTGCTCTTCTTCCAGTTCTGCATTGGAATCTTTTACACCCATTTGAGAGATCATTCTGGGCCTTGGTTTAACGCCTCATCTGCAAGGCGGCATCTCTGACAATGCATTACTCCCTCTGTGTTGCACTGGAGTGTCAGCCTACACCTTGTACTCAAGTCCCTGGATTGAACCCACAACCTTCCGACTCAGAGGAGAGAGAGTGCTGCCACCATGAACTATGTGGCCTTTTTGGGGAAGGAGTAGGATGGGAAAGCCAAGATGTGAGGAGACAGATACTCAAGGAAGAAGTTCTGGTTCAGGAATTAGCTGTGACTGACTTTTCAAGCTGGGATTTGGCAGTACTCAGCTGTGGTGCTGGAGTGAGGCTGCTATTGAACCAGAAAGGCAGCAGAAGGGGGTTTTGGGTAGTGAGAGGGGAAGGTCAGTCCCCATCTCGATAGAGACACAGCTGTCAGCCCTTCATGGGTGGCTGAATGCCTTTCCAGACAGTCGAGAGATCAGTGACAGGAGAGCAGAAACATAAATCAAAACTCGGTCAGCAACACCATCTGCAAATGCCACCCTAAACTGTGATCTGCTAAGTTCCCTATACCACCTAAATTAGAGGCTTGATTAGCAACAGCTAGGCCCTGTTGGATGTCAAAGTTCAGTCAGGCTCCAAATTGGATCAAGACTGGAATCACTGAGTGGACAGAATCCCTGGAATGCAAGTAGGTAATCTATGGAGGATTTTCAATGGTTCTGACAGATTCATCTCTCCCTTGCCTTAATGCACAGGTCGCACAGCTTCTGTTGAACAGTAACATGTGTGTCGCCTTGCTGGAGGGTCAGTCCAAAGACAGCACTGATACCAACTTCACCACGCCGCTGCATCTGGCTGCAAAGAATGGGCACAAGGACATTATCAGGTATGGCCGTCTTATTTTAATGCTTGCCCTTGTGTTGTGCCACACGGTTTGGCCCTGATATGAAATGTAATTAACTTATGGAGAAGTGTACGGATCAGGGTTATCCTAGGATCAGGAGATCTCCATGAAGGTGATGAGGTCGTTTGGTTTAGAATTCAAACCCTTCAATGAATCGTGTGACTGTGGCTGACTGTCTCGATGGACTCAGCTGTCAGTGCTGTTCGGCTGTTGGTGAACCTATATGGGAGGCACCTTGTGACCCTTAACCTTTTAGGGCAAAAATTGTGACTGAATCACAGGCTCAATTCACTTCTACACTGAATTTACTGCACATAGACAGGCCATTCAGCCATTCTGATGTTTATACTCCACACCAGCCTTCTCCTACCTTACTTCCTCTCACCTGAACAGCATCTCCTTCTGTTTCTTTATCCCTCATGTACTTACCTAGCTTCCTTAGGCTCTGGAATTCCCTCCCTAAAGCTCCCAGCCTCTCTGTTCCTTAGGATGCTTCTTTAAAACTATTTCGTTGACCAAGCTTTTGGTGACCTGTCCTAATATCTCCTGCTTTGATTATGCTCATGTTAATGGTGCTATATAAACGCAAGTTGTTGTTGTACCCCATATGATGAAAAGTTTTGCATTCTAACAGCTCTAAAAGGGAAATTAGAGAGAGTTGCACATTGCATGTTGGGGATCCAGAGAGCAGACTAAGTACTGGCTCCCTGAGCTGGATTTCCAGTCGTAGATTGTGTCTCAGTGAGCAGGGCCAGTATCTGTAGTCAATTAAGGCCTGGAGTGTTGAACAACTGAATGATTGCCAACTATCCTTACCATATCTCCACCTTCTCACTGGTCATTGGACATGAGAGGAGGGAATAAAAGGGGATGGCCGCCATGTGGCTAATATTAATGTTCTGCTTTTTAATGGAGTTGATATATTTGTTTTCATGACTTCACGCTGTGTTTTGGGGAACGTGTGAACGTAGTGGAAGGGATTACAGCATGGTTATCAGTCTGACAAGCTGAACACTCCTTCCGTGCCCATTACCATCTTTATACTGTACAGCACGGATCTGATCCTGAGATAAGAATCCCATTGGAGGTTATCCAGAATTCAGAACGAGAGTCTCTGTTCATAGGGATTGTGTGGGCAGGGGAGGTCACTCTGTACCTCTGGACCAGTGGATGGAAAGCTGCCACTGAGCCAAAAGCTGGTTCTAGTGAAGTTAGTGATTACTTTGTTTTAAATGAGCTAAACTGCCACAACCAGAGGCAGGAGCTGCAGCAAGATTTGTTAAATACGCGTACATTAATATTTACACAATATCATTCTAAGTCAGTGTAGTTTACTCAGAAGTCTCATCAAACACTCCCAGCACAGGTACAGCATGGGGCTAGATACAGAGTAAAGCTCCCTCTGCACTGTCCCATCAAACACTCCCAGCACAGGTACAGCACGGGGCTAGATACAGAGAAAAGCTCCCTCTGCACTGTCCCATCAAACACTCCCAGCACAGGTACAGCACTGGTTAGATACAGAGTAAAGCTCCCTCTACACTGTCCCATCAAACACTCCCAGGACAGGTACAGCACGGGGTTAGATACAGAGTAAAGCTCCCTCTGCACTGTCCCATCAAACACACCCAGGGCAGGTACAGCATGGGGTTAGATACAGAGTAAAGCTCCCCCTGCACTGTCCCATCAAATACTCCCAGGGCAGGTACAGCATTGGTTAGATACAGAGTAAAGCTCCCTCTACTCTGTCCCATCAAACACTCCAAGGACAGGTACAGCACGGGGTTAGATACAGAGTAAAGCTTCTACACTGTTCCAGCAAACACACCCAGAGCAGGTACAGCATGGGTTAAATACAGAGTAAAGCTCCCTCTACACTGTCCCATCAAACACTCTCAGGACAGATGCAGCACTGGTTCGTTACAGTGTAAAGCTTCCTCTACAATGTCCCATTGAGCACTCCCAGGACTGGTACAGCACAGATTAGGTAGAGAATAAAGCTTCCTTTACATTCACCCATGAAACACTCCCATGACAGGACCAGCACTGGTTAGATACAGAGTAAAGCTTACGAGTGTCTGTGTGTATGTAAGTAATCTTGATGTGTTAAACTCATTCCCTGTCTATCAAACTCCAGACAGTCTGTTTGTTATAGCCCCATGTTATTGATTTATGGGTCAGAGTTTTAGAGTAAGGTTGTAAATCACTTGGATAGTGCTCAGAGTGACACACAATCCCCTGAACAGACATTGATTTTTCCCTCTGTGAGTTGGAGAAGCCGGCATAGAGCAGGTGGCTGGGACCGTCCTAACAGCCAGGAGGGAGGGCTCTGTTGCCTAACGGACGTCTGTATCTGATTGGGGAGCAGCACTGATCTCTCCCAGTGAGTTAGCCAGGTCAGTTACCACGCTTCATGCCCAGTTTCCTGACTGATGAGCCGTTAAATTATAAACAGACTTACTGTCAATCCGACTCCTGACAGAACATGTCCTTTTTCAGTACGCCCTCTGGCTTTCAGATAAATTTAGTATTGCACCCACGGGTGGGAATGGTTTCCCCTGGCTGCTATCTGGAGTGAAATCAAGCATGTGCACCTTTTGGGTACAAACAGGGACCAGTGGCAATCATACCTCCAAACATCCTCTCACCCGGTATACAGAGTAAAGCTGTTAGCGATCCTCTGCAGCCATGCATTGTACAGCATTAGGTCTTTATGCAGTGGGTCTCACTATCAGCACCGCACATTTCCCACCCCTATCATTGTTTTTAGTCCCCCTAATCCTTCTCCTCTTGTTGCTGGGTTACAGTTCCATAGACACCACCACATTGCAGTATTTCAGCCACATGTGAACCAACGCCTATTTGACTGTGGAGGTCATCATGACCCACCCTCACTCTGTGTGCCCTTTCCAGGGCTGGGCAGGGCCAGGGAGAGAAATCATGGGCCCTGATGCTTCTCCTGTTTCAGGCACCCTTATTCCACCTCAACACTGCCCCCACCTCCCCCCAGCACCTCAATCATGCATTATATTTTTGCCCCTTTCCAGATTCATCAATCAACTCACTAAGTAATCACAGAAAGGTCTTAGTAAAATGATAATGCCATTGTTGGCATCTGGTTACAAATGTTGTTCGATATATATGCAGCATGGGTCATTAATATTAAGAGCAGCAACAATATAATGCAGTGTTAGTTTGTGTGCACCCTATAGGTGATCCCACCACAATTATTAAACAAACCAGAGAGTACAAATTGTACTTTAACAGCAAGGTGCAATATTGTTAATTTGACAGGAAAATATCCCATTGGTTATTTATAACACTCTGCAGATGATAACACTGATTTCTGTGACTGCCTCAGCCTTCATTAACATGTTCTGCACATTGCATCTTATGGATATGGTGACAGTAAATTCATATTTGGGGAAAGATTCAATACTTGCAACCCAGATAAACTGCACAAGATATTTTCCATTCTGTAGAAGTAGAAGAAGTCTTTTTCCTGCCTGGTTGCATGATGATATTCAATATAATTATTTCATACAAGGGGTGTAATTGGATTCTATTTTATCAGTAATCTCACAGGGTAGAAAAATCAAATGACTCCTGAGCAACAAAGTAGAATGATTGAACAACATAGGTCTTCACCGTCAGTGAGAAGCATTGGAACCTTCAGGTGTCTCTGTGTGACACAACTTTTAAGAGGTCAGAGGACAAAGACTGAATGGTTCACAATTGTATCTGTGTTTTCTTGATGGGCAAGTCTGGAGACTCTGCTGATTGTTGCTTCTCAATACAATATGTTTTCAATAAGGGCTGTGCAACAAAACAAAACTCATGATATTTCAATACCATAAAAAAAACTCTTAAAGACATCAAGATAGAGTGAGATGATAGGCAAGTGGACAAAAGGACAAGATTGAAGTCAATGGAAAAGACTCTTGAGAACCATGTCCAGGATAAAACAGGTTACTGATTCATTCTGAACCCATTAAGCATTCCTGTCCTGGCAACTTCATCCCACAAAGCCTGCTCACTGTAAACTTCCATTAGCAATAAAATAAACAGAACTCCAGCCATGATTCCACCCCCTGTTCACAAGATAATTATGGATGACAAAGACCATCTAGCCCAGCTCATCTCATCCATCCAGAATGACATACAGACATATGCATTTGGAGCCGATCATTTGCCCCTCGAGCCTACTCTGCCATTTGATATCATTGCCTACATTATATCAGTGACTACAATTCAAAAGTACTTAATTGGCTGTAAAGCGATTTGGGACATTGTGAAAGGTACTGTAAAAATGTAGGTTTGGTCTTTCTTTCATTGCACCTGCTTGCAGTAGGCAGAGTGACTGCAACAATGGTGAAATTGGAAGCCCAATGCTAATTCTCCAAGGGTAATTAATCACAGAGCAATCAACTGATATTAGGAAAGTGGCTACAATAAAATTGCTACATTTACAAAATAATTCAAGTCCATAGCTAATACAACCTTACTGTTTTGACTCCTCTAGCACCAACCTGTTGATGTACAATTGTGCTGTACACAAGTTCTATATGGTGTTATATTACATTTGTATTAAATAAATGTGTAAATGGTATTTTTAAAAACTTCTAATTGTTATTTGAGGTTTGGGAGAAACAGGCAAATTAAATGAAAAAATGTAATTATTAAATAAGAAATTCCAAACCCCCCACCCTTAAAACCCCCTCCAACCTTTCCCCCACCCCCGAAGCCCTCCCCAAACTCCCCCCAACCCCTCCCCAGCTTTTCCCTCCAACCTCCCATAACCCCCCCATCCCCCCTCCCCCCACCAACAGCTCCCCAAAACTCCCCCAACCCCCCTCCAACCTCCCCCCACCAACAGCCCCCCATCCTCTTCCCGAACCTCCAACCAATCCCTCTCCAACCTCCCCCCGCCACCCCCCAACCTCTCCTCCAACCTCCTCCCCCCCGCCTCCCATAAAACACACAGCATCCAATTGGTTCTAAAATTACAGGTATTTCACTTACCAATTTTCAACCCGAGAGCATTCTCCTGACAGTTGTTGCTGCTTCCGACCTTCAGGCAGCTTTGTGGTTTCTGGCGGGTTTTTTAAAAAGAAAATCGGAACCATGAAGCTGCCCGAAGGTCGGAAGCAGCAGCGCAGCAACTAGTGAAACTGACCTGGCGCTGACAGACCAGCTTTAAAAAGATCAGAACTCTCAGCCTGACCGCTCTGATTTGTTTAAGCCGGTCTTTCACATATGGAGCTCTGGCTGCTCAGTATGGACGATCTGAGGACTCCATTTAAGACAGCCTGGGCCCAGCCCCCAATATTTGGCACCGTCCACGCCCCCACTTTCCCGAGCCCTGGGGGCAGGAGTCGGGGGAGGGCACTGGGTCCCAGTCAGGAACTGGGGCACTGGCTGATTTTCCCCTTCTTAACTTAAGGGCACTAAGTCCCATTTCAGCACCCCCTTCTGCTGTCCTGCGTAAGATCGGCAGAGGCTGTGTGGCTCACTAACACACTGGACAGGGTCTTCAACTAATTGTACATTACGCTGGCCAATTGGCATTCCAGACAGGAGAGGGGAAGTTCAATGTTAGACAGCGAAGGAGCTGCCTGTTGGGACCAGCAGAGCTCTTTGAGCCTGACAGTTCAGCATTGAGGGCAATGGCTTTCACTTCCCAGTCGGGAAGCTAGGATAACCTCACTTTCTAGGAACGTTTCCCTGTCCCACTTTTGCTGGAGAGCAAGAATTAAAGAGGGGACAGCACTGAAACCCATCATCACACAGCGAACCAGTGTGAGCTGGGAGCACTTCTATCTTTGAGTCAATAGGTGATGGGTTTAATCCCCGCTCTAGGGTAGGTAATCTAGGCTAGCACCTCAGTGCAGTACTGAGAGAGTGCTGCCTTGTTTTTGATACGGGACGTTGAAGTTGGAGGTTGGTGCGGGGGGGCACAGGGTCTGCCCTCTCAGGAGGATGTAAAAGATCCCACAGCATTGTTTCAAAGAGGAGTAGGTGAGGTCTCCCTGGGGTCTTGGCCGATATTTATCGTTCAACCAACTTCACTTCACGCAAAAGCAATGGAACTGGTCATTCATCTCATTGGTTGTATGTGGGATCTTGCTGTGTGCCAATTGGACACCGAGTTGGCTTCCATAACGACAGGACCTGCATGTCCCAGGTAATTTAGTTTTAGATTTGCAACACCTCAGGACATCCTGAGGTTGTGAGGGTGAAACCGGTCTTTGCTGCGTCTATAAAATTGATGTCACAGGCTCAATGGGCAGCCAGCCCGCTGACGCCACACTAGATTTTATTTTTCCATTGACTCCATCCTGGTGAAGTGACCTTTTGTTTTAACCAGCTCAGCTGTCAAGAAACAGATCGATTGAAGTTGGTGCTCTTTATATTAAAACTGCTTTGGTTTTAAAGCACTTTAGGATGTCCAGAGGTTATGAAAAGTGCTATTTAAATGCAAGGTTTTTTCAGTTCCATTATCTTTAATATGCTTAACTTAAAAAAAATCTATAAACCTCATTTTCTGGGGGTTGGGAGCTCCAGATTTGACAGGGTAAATAGAGAAAGAAACACATGAAACACATCACTGGTGAGAGAAGTCCTTCAAATTCGAGCCAGGCCGTTCAGGGGTGATGCTAGGAAGCACTTCTTCACACAAAGCGTAGTGGAAATCTGGAGCTCCCAACCCCCAGAAAATGAGGTTTATAGATTTTGTTAAAGTTAAGCATATTAAAGATAATGGAACTGAAAAAACCTTGCATTTAAATAGCACCTTTCATAACCTCTGGACATCCTAAAGTGCTTTAAAACCAAAGAGGTATTTTGAAGGGTAATCATTGTTGTAATGTTGGAAACACATTAGCCAATGTTAGCGCAGTAAGATCCCACAAAGATCAATCTGATTACAACTCAGTAATCTGTTGATTGAGGAATAAATAATTGGCTAAGACAGTGGGGAGAGCTCCCCTCCTCTTCTTCAAAATAGTGCCATCCTGAGAAGACAGAGAGCACCTCAGTTTAATACCTCATCCAAAAGGTGGGGTAGGGTGACTGTGAGAGTGGGGTGGAAGTATGGGGGGGGCAGTGAGGGGTAAGAGTGGGAGTTGGATAGCTTTCTTCCTTATGCACACCCACCGACAGTGCAGCATATGGTGTGGCCCTGTCCTGGCCTGCTGAACACCCTGGACGGTTTTACTGTGTCAGGTGCCCAAAACTACCCAGCTATAGACCCAAATTGGCATCTCTGGGACGTATGGAAGCACAAATCTCGATATTCTCAATCCACGTTCTACGGAGAGCGGAGCAGACAGGTTAAAATAAGCTGGTGCAGGCTGGTAAATCATTACTTTGCCTGAACGCAGATGTTTAATCACAGTAAGGCATAAACCACCTGAGGAATTTTTAAACGTCTGTCTCCATGGGCTTTCACTCTATGCTAAGTGCATTCTTGTTTATTTGCTTCAGGGCAGCTTTAATGGGACTTGTAATATCAGTCATTAACTAGTAATGAGATGAGAGACTTGCAACTTTATGGAGGAGTCTCTTTAAACAAGAATGCTAATTAGATTGCTCCATTCATAATTACCAGATGGCCTATGAATAGAGTGTAGGTCATGGATCTGACTGGAGAAGATCACCCCCTTATGTATAGACACCATATTGCTTGTGATAAACCCCAAGCCATAGATCATATCACCCTCTACTGGTAGCATTTATCCTGCACATTCCAGGTTTATGCATGCGGTCTATCTGTTAAACATACTGACAGTGTGCTGATTATTTCTGAATGTGAAACATGTGAGAGGTTGTGGACTGTCACTGACTGCTGAAGAGTGAGGTTAACTGTCTTGCTTTGTAGCTTGTTAAACCCTTGGTGTTTGGGATGAAAATTTGTTTTGTGGTTTACAGGCAACAGTACAAGTGTAGTCCAAGAGTTTGGATATAGAATGTGCTACGGGATATTTAAGGGCCAGTGCTGAAGGTGGAAGACAGAAAAATGCACACACCACATGGGAACATGCTTGTGTCACACCTTCTCTGCAAAAACCCCTTGAATCCTTCCTCAGAGATCCTCTTGTACATGCTCTCTGCAGGATTCCCTTGCACACTCTCTCAGTGGAATCCTCTTGCACTCTGTCCCTGCGGGATCCCCTCAACCCCTCTCTGCAGGATCCCTCACCCTCTCCCTGCAGGATCCCTTCACTCCCTCTCTGCAGGATCCCCTCACCCCCTCTCTGCAGGATTGCCTCACCCCCTCTTGGCGGGATCCTTTCACCCCCTCTCTGCGGGATCCCCTCAGCCCCTCTCTGCGGGATCCCTGCACTCCCTCTCTGCAGGATCCCTCACCCCCTCCCTGAGGGATCCCCTCACCCCATCTCTGCAGGATCCCTCACCCCCTCACTGCGGGATCCCCTCACCCCCTCTCTGCGGGATCCCCTCACCCCCTCTCTGCGGGATCCCCTCACCCCCTCTCTGCAGGATTGCCTCACCCCCTCTCTGCGGGATCCCCTCACCCCCTCTCTGCAGGATCCCCTCACCCCCTCTTGGCGGGATCCTTTTACCCTCCTCTCCGCGGGATCCCCTCACCCCCTCTCTGCAGGATCCCTCACCCCCTCTCTGCGGGATCCCCTCACCCCCTCTCTGCAGGATCCCCTCACCCCCTCTCTGCGGGATCCCCTCACCCCCTCTCTGCGGGATCCCTCACCCCCTCTCTGTGGGATCCCCTCACCCCCATTCTGCAGGATCCACTCACCCCCTCTCTGCTGGATCCCCTCAGCCCCTCTCTGCGGGATCCCCTCACCCCCCTCTTGGCGGGATCCTTTCACTCCCTCTCGGCGGGATCCCTTCACTCCCTCTCTGCGGGATCCCTCACCCCCTCCCTGAGGGATCCCCTAAGCCCCTCTCTGCAGGATCCCTCACCCCCTCTTTGTGGGATTCCCTCACCCCCTCTCTGTGGGATTCCCTCACCCCCTCTCTGCGGGATCCCCTCACCCCCTCTCTGCGGGATCCCCTCACCCCCTCTCTGTGGGATCCCCTCAGCCCCTCTCTGCGGGATCCCCTCACCCCCTTCTTGGCAGGATCCTTTCACTCCCTCTCTGCAGGATGCAGGATCTGCTCACCACATCTCTGCGGGATCACCTCACCCTCTCCCTGCAAGATCCATTCGCCTCCTCTCTGCGGGATCCCTTCTCTCTCTCTCTCTCTCCCCCTCTGCGGGAACACCTCACTCCCTCTCTGCGAGATCCCCTCACTGCCCCGCTGCAGGATTCCCTCACCCCCTCTCTGCAGGATGCTCTCATCCCATCCCTGTGGGATCCCCTCTCTCTCTGCGGGAACACCTCACTCCCTCTCTGTGGGATCCCCTCACCCCCTTTCTGCAGGATCCCTTTAACCCCTCCTTGTGGGATCCCAAAATCTCCTCTTTGCAGGATCTCCTCTCCCTCTCTGTTGGATCCCCTCACCCCCTCGCTGCGGGATCCCAGAATCACAGAATTTTAACAGCACAGAAGGAGGCCATTCAGCCCATCGTGTCTGCAGCATCTCTCCAAATGAGCATTATGACCTAGTGCCATTGCCCTGCCTTTTCCCCGTACCCCTGCACATTGTTTCTATTCAAATAATCATCTAATGCCCTCTTGAATGCCTTGATTGAACCTACCTCCACCACACTTCCAGGCTGTGCATTCCAGACCCCAACCACTTGCTATGTGAAAAAGTTTTTTTCTCACGTCACATTTGCTTCTTTTGCAAATCACTTTAAATCTGTGCGCTCTCGTTCTTGATCCTTTTAGAATGGGAACAGCTTCTCCCTATCTAGTCTGTCCAGCCCCCTCATGATTTTGAACATCTCCACCAAATCTCCTCTTACCCATCTTCTCTCCAAGGAGAACAGTCCTACCCTCTCCAATCTATTCTCATAGCTGAAGTTTCTCATCCCTGGAACCATTCCTGTAAACCTCTTCTGCACTCTCTCCAATGTGTTCACATCCTTCCTATAATATGGCATCCAGAGCTGTACACAATACTCCAGCTGAGGTCTAACAAGTGTCTTATATAAATTCAACATAACCTCCTTGCTCTTGTACTCTATGCCCCTATTAATAAAGCCCAGGACACTATATGCTTTATTAACTGCTCTCTCCACCAGTTATGCAACCTTCAATGATCTATACACATATACACCCAAGTCTTTCTGCTCTTGCACCCCTTCAAAATTTCACCCCTTATTTTATGTTGTCTGTCCATGTTCTTCCTACTAAAATGCATCACCTCACACTTCTCCGCATTGAACTTCATCTGCCACCTGTCTGCACACTCCACCAACTTGTCTATGTCCTCTTGAAGTTCCACACCATCCCCCTTGCAGTTTACAACACTCCCAAGCTTCGTATCATCCACAAACTTGAAAATTGTCCCCTCCCCACCAAGATCTAGATCTTTAATATATATCAGGAAAAGCAAGGGTCCCAATACCGACCCCTGGGGAACTCCACTACAAACCTTCCTCCAGCCTGAAAAATATCCATTGACCTGACTCTCTGCTTCCTATTTTTCAGCCAATTTTGTATCCACATTGCTACTGTCCTTTTTATCCCATGAGCAATAACTTTTCTCACAAGTCTGTTGTGTGGCACTGTATCAAATGCCTTTTGAAAGTCCATGTACACCACATCAACAGCATTACCCTCATCGATCTTTTCTGTTACCTCTTCAAAAAATTCCAGCAAGTTAGTTAAACACAATTTCCCCTGTAGAAACCCATGCTGGCTCTTCCTTATCAACCCATATTTTTCCATGTGACTACTAATTCTATCCCGAATAATTGTTTCCAGAATCTTGCCCACCACTGAAGTTAAACCGACTGGTCTGTAATTGCTGGGCTTATCCTTTCAACCTTCTTTGAACAAGAGCGCAATGTTTGCAATTCTCCAGTCCTCTGGCACCTCCCCTGAGTCTAGGGAAGGCTGAAAGATTATGGCCAGTGCCCCTGCAATTTCTAATCTCATTTCCTTCAATATCCTTGGATGCATCTCATCTGGCCCTGATGGCTTGTCAATTTTAAGTACTGACAGTCTTTTCAACACTTCCTCCTTATCAATTTTGAACCCATCTAGTGACAGAATTTCCTCATCTGTCATCATGGCCGGGGTAGTATCTTCCTCCTTGGTAAAGACGGATGCAAAGTATTAATTTAATACCTCAGCCATGGGCCCTTCATCCATGTGTAAATTCCCTTTTAGGGCTCTAATCAGCCCCGCTCCTCCTTTTATCAGCCTTTGAAAATTAATATGCCTACAGAAGACTTTGGGATTCCCCTTCATGTTGGCTGCCAGTCTTTTCTCATAATCTCTCTTTGCTTCTGTAATATGCTTTTTCACCTTCCCTCTGAACCTTCTCATTTCCTCTTGGTTCTCAATTGTATTTTCTACCTGATGCCTGTCAAAAGCACACTTTTTCTTCTTTATCCTAATTTCTATCTCCTTTTCCATCCAGGGAACTCCCTCTCTGCGGGTTCTCCTCACCCCTTCTATACTGGGTCCCCTCTCTGCGGGACCCCCTCACCCCCTCTCTGTGGGATCCACTCACCCTCTCTCTGCGGGATCTCCTCACCCCCTCCCTGCAGGATATCCTAATCCCCTCTCTACTGGATCTCCTCACCTCCTCTGCAGGATCTCTTCACCTCCTCTCTGCAGAATCCCCTCACCCCCACTCTGCTGGATCCCTTCACCCCTCGCCGCAGGATTCCCTCATCCTCTCTCTGTGAGGATTTCTTGCACACTCTCTCTCCGGGATCCTCTGGCACTCTGTCCCTAGGATTCCCCTTATACCATCACTTTGTGGGGACTCCTTGCATACGCTCTCTGTGGGGGTCTCTGAACTCCCTAAGTCCATGTGGCTCATTAGAGCCCTGTTAACCCTGTCACTCTTCTCATTTCAGGTTGTTAATCAAGGCTGGGATTGACGCAAACAAAGTGGCTAAAACAGGGACAGCTCTGCATGAGGCAGCACTCTGCGGCAAAACTGAGGTGGTTCGACTGCTCCTCGATGTAAGTCTGGTCACTCTAAGGTTAACTCTGGAAATGCATGAATGGTCTGAGTCCAGTAACTCTGACAGCTGAGGTCAGAGGAGAGGGGCTGTCAGTCTCCCAGCAGCTCCCAACCCTCCTGTCCACACTGACATACGCTGGCTGCCCCTCTCCCAATGGATCACTCCATCGTTTCTCCCCATTGTAACTCCACAACCACTCCCAGTCCCCACACCCTCCTTCCCTGTTGTTCACTCCTCTGACTCCGGCCTCCTGTGTATCACTCACCACCTCAGTGCCTTTCAGTCACTCCAGCCCCAGCCTCTGGAATCCCTATCCTGGATCATTATTGAATGAATACTCTCCACTTGCCTCAATTGTGCATCTCCAACAACAGTCAAGAATCTCGACACCATCTGGGACAAAGCAGCCTGCCTGATTGGCACCCCATTCACCACCTTAAACATTCATTCCACTCCCCCTACCGATGCACAGTGGCATCAGTGTGTACCATCTACAAGAGGCATTTGAGCAACTCACAAAGGCTCCTTTGACACCACCTTTCAAACCCACGACCTTTACCACCTGGAAGGACAAGGACAGCAGATAGATGGGAACACCACCACCTGCAAGTTCCCCACCAAGTCACTCACCATCCTTGACTTGGAACTGGATCACCATTCCTTCACTGTCATTGGGTCAAAATCCTGGAACTCCCTCCCTAACAGCACTGTGGGTGTACCTGCACCACATGGACTGCAGCGGTTCAAGAAGGCGGCTCACCGCCACCTTCTCAAGGGCAAGTAGCAATGGGTGATAAGTGCTGGCCAAGTGACTGATACCTACATCCCACAAAATAATTTTTTAAAAGTCAGGTTTTTAAAGAAAGATTTGCATTTCTGTGATGCCCTTCATGATGTCCAGGCAGCTCAAAGAACTTCTCAATGAGTGACGTATGTTTGAAATACAGTCACTACCCCTCTGTCAGAAAAACAGCAGCCAGTTTTGTTCATAGCAAGATTCCACAAGCAGCAATGAGATAATGATCTGACCTGCTTTATGATTTTGGTCAAAGAATACATGCTTACAGGACACCAAGGGAGAACACACCTGCTCTTCTTCAAAATAGTGCCATTGGATCTTTTATGTCCACCTGAGAGGGCAGATAGAATCCTGGTTTAATGTGTCATCTGAAAGACAGCACCTCTGACAGTGCAGCACTTCCTCAGTACTGCACTGAAGACTTGGCCTAGATTTTGTGCTCAAGTCTCTGGAATTGGACTTTAGCCCACCACCTTCTGACTTGGGCAACGGTGCAACCCATGGAGCGCTGCTTGACACCTTTGACACAACTGAACAGCTTTTCATGTTTATTTTGTTCCTGCTGCCCACCCACACATTTACAGATTTATTAGAATTCTAATGTCATATGTGTTCTGGTGGGATTTGAACTCACGATCTCTGGTTGCGAGTCCAGTACCAATCGGTAACAACAGTACATACATAAGTCGGAATGCTCACTGCTGTGGCCCAAGGTTTAAGGTTTTGGCAGCAGTGATGCACATGCTGCATTTTGTTCAGAAGGTGTCTGCGCAGTGGTCTCTTGCCTTCTACTCCAAACTTGAGCTCTGCTCACACCATAGTCAGCTTGATCCTTAGGGGTCAGTTTTCTCTCCCTGACATTAATGGGGTGGAAACAGCCTCAAAATGTGCCTTATCACTCCCTCCACTCCTCATTAACAATGGTGATGGATTTAGTGTCCTAAGTGCCTTCCTGATTCATGTGAAAGGCCTCTTTTAAGATGGAAGCTGGGGTGTATTTTTTAAAAATTTCATTCACAGGATGTGGACATCACTGGCTGGGCCAGCATTTGTTGCACATCCCTAATTGCCCTTGAGAAGCTGGTGGTGAGCCACCCTCTTGAACCGCTGCAGTCCGTATGTAGTTGCGCCCACAGTAGGTACACCCACAGTGCTGTTAGGGAGGGAGTTCTAGGATTTTGACCCTACGACACTGAAGGAACGATGATGTAGCTCCAAATCAGGATGGCTTGGAGGGGAACTTGCAGGTGGTGGTGTTCCCTTGAATTTGCTGTCCTTGTCTTTCGAGTTGGTAGCGCTCATGGGTTTGGAAGGTCCTGTCAAAGGAGCCTTGGTGAGTTGTTGCAGTGCATCTTGTAATTCATACACACTGCTGCTACTGTGTGTCAGTGGTGGAGGGAGTGAATGTTTAAGATGGTGGATGGAGTGTCAATCAACAGACTGTTTTGTTCTGGATGGTGTCGACCTTCTTGAGTGTTGTTGGAGCTGCACTCATCCAGACAAGTGGAGAGCATTCCACTTGTGCCTTGTAGACAGTGGACAGGCTTTGGGGAGTCAAGAGGTGAGTTACTTGCCACAGAATTCCCAGCCCCTGACTTGCTCTTGTAGCCACAGTATTTATATGTGTCCAGTTCAGTTTCTGGTCAATGATAACCCCAGGATGTTGATAGTGAGGGATTCAGTGATGGTAATGCCATTGAATGTCAAGGGGTGATGGTTAGATTCTCGCTTGTTGGAGATGATCATTGCCTGGCACTTGTGTTATTTGCCATTTATCAGCCCAAGCCTGAATATTGTCCAAGTGTTGCTGCGTATGGACATGGACTACCTCAGTATCTGAGGAGTCACGAATGGTACTGAACACTTTATGATGTAAATAGCACCTTGATTGCCGTTTTTGGTCAGAACTGGGCAGAGCCTGCGCGGTGCACATTCCGACCAGTCCTGCTGTTGATGGGGGAGAAGCCCGGCAAAGGAAAAGGTTCAGTTATTTCAATGGGCCCCAGAGGAGCGCTAGAATGGGCCAAAAATAACCTGGTGGACCACCTTCCCCCGCACCCCGGCCAGTGTTTTCTTTAAGCAGCGTGGCCTCTTGAACACACAACAGTGCAGAAGTTCCCATGCAGCCTGTTCAAATGTCAGCCTTTTTAAATTACCATGTGTGCACGGCTGTGCCAAAACATATGAAGACCTCCTCACTTAAAGGAATAAGCTGCTCACCACAGGAAGAATTTAGAGGGTATGCAGCTCTCGCCCACAGCAGCAGCTCTGACCTGCTTTCCAGGGGAGTTGCTGCCAGGCAACTATAAATGAGGTCAGGCCTTGAAATCACACAGCTGAAGAAGAGTCATAAGGACTCGAAATGTTAGCTCTCTTTCTCTCTCCTCAGATGCTGTCAGACCTGCTGAGTTTTCCCAGAATTTTCTGTATTTATTATCTGAAATCACAGGGCCCCTTCTCCGCTGGAACAGGCAGCCAATCAGCAGACTCTGGCGATCAGCTGACCAGCAGTCTGCATTCTTCAAAAATGAGCAAAGTTTCCCACCAACATGAATACGAGGCTCATTTTGAATCACCCCATCAACAGCTTTGACCCCCTCATTTATATCCCAACTAATTTTCCTTTGTTTCCCACTTGGAGCGAGTTGTTGAAATTGGCCCCATGGGTCTCATCATGGGGCAGCCATCAGTTCCAGGGGTTCCGGCTGAGGGGGGGAGTGGAGGGTGGGGAGGGTTTGGGTTTGATCTCAACACTTACCCCAAGTCAACCACTGATTCCTCTTTGCAGGCTGGCATTGATGTCAACATCAGGAACACCTACAACCAGACTGCCCTAGACATCGTCAACCAATTTACCACTTCTCAGGCCAGCAAAGAGATCAAGCAACTACTGAGAGGTAACGAGGGATGGGGGCAATGTCAAGCATAGGTGCCAGGGGTGGGATGGGGAGGATGAGGAAGAAAACGTGCTGTCGATTTGTCGGCACTCCGCTATTGGGAGTGTGCTGCTGGGTTTTGGGGAAATGAACTGCTGGGCTGTTCAGGAGCATGATTTTGGGTTGTGGGGAGCCTGCTGGGGATTTGAGAACCTGCTGAACCTTTTGGGAGTGCTGCTGGGTTGGGAACCTCTTCCCAACAGAGGCCATTTTTGTTTTGAGGCAAGTGATGGAGAAATATTGGGAAGGCCAGTGCAACGTGAAGATTGTATTCATCAGCTAGAGAGGGATTATGACCGGGTGCCTGGCAAGGAAGTCTGGAAAGTCTGCTTTTTTTGAAGACAGCAACAGTTGAAGAAGGCAGCTCACCACCACCTTCTCAAGAGTAATAAGGGATGGGCAATAAATGCTGGCCTTCTCAGCGATGCCCACGTCCCATAAATGAACTCAAAAAAAGATACATTAGAATTTGTGGAGTCCCTGAGAAGTACATATGACTATTGCAGGACATGTGCAAGGAGTGCCAGACAATAAGAAGCAGTGTGGGGGAGGGGGAGAATTTAGAAGCCAAAATTGGATTAGACCAAGGATCCTCACTGAGCCCCTTCCTCTCCTCGATTGTCATGGATATTCTAACTTAGCAAGTGAGATGGGAAGTGCCATGGTCAATGATGTTCACAGGTGACATTGAGCTATGTGGTGGGGATGATGAGAACATGCCCGAATATCTGGAGAACTGGATAAAAGCACTGGACGACAGGGGTATGAAGGTCAGTAGACCAAAGAGCCAATTTATAGACTGTCAGTTTGAACCTAGGGAAGAGCATCAGAGCGAACGTATAAAGATTATGGGTGAAGACTTGGAGAAAGTGAGTAGTTTCAAGTATCTGAGATCAGGGGTGGCAGAAGATGGAAAAATGGAAATTAAGCAACGGATTAGCTCCGGTCGGAGTAATTAGAAGGAGTGCAGATACTTGGGCAACGTCAAGAGAGGAACAACGGCTGGAAACTAATGCGATGCGGATGCTGAGATGGATGTATGGAGTAACAAGAAAGGACAAGATCAGTATTTCAGGGGGTCAGTGAAGATTGTGGGAGCATCGAAGAAAGTAGCCAAGAAGAGATTGAAATGTATGATCAGCTGTTGCAGGCAAAGAGAGAGAGAGAAGGAACATGTGAAGTGAGTGATGAGATAGGACTGCCAGGAAGAAGGAGAAGAGGAAGGCCCAAGACCAGATGGAAAGATGTGGTGGTGAGAGCCTTAAACGCAGCGGGATTGGAAAAGGAATGGGTGACTGATAGGAGGGGATGGAGAAGGATGATCAATCAGCATTGTGGTAGCCCCTTGTAAAAGGGGAGAAGCTGAAAGCTGAAGAATTAGACGAAGTTGAGTTGGGAAACAAAAGCGAGGAGATATTCCATCTATAGTACTGTACAGAATTATAAACAAATAACATAGATTCATATAAAACACCCAACACTTATAGCAAGTAATTTGTGTTAGTACTAATGTGGCTGCTGTAAGCGGTGAGGATCAGCTTAACCGCTCCAATGTGGCATTGCTATAGTGTAGTGTTTCAGGGATATTGCGCCTCCTGTACTTTCATACTGTTTCTCATCATCTGAGATTCTCTTCCCCTCTTCCCAACAGAGGCCTCTGGAATTCTGCAAGTCCGAGCCCTTAAGGATTATTGGAACATTCATGATCCTACTTCACTCAATATCAGGGCCGGGGATGTTATCATGGTAAGTAACAGTAGGATTGGGGTGAGAAAGAAGCAGCAAAATTGTTGTACATGTAATGATTTGTTAATGTAAAACAGGTGGTCTAGCCATTAACCAACATGGTTTGAACAGCAGTGCTGCTGTACTGTGCAGTCTGAACCACAGCAAAGAATGTCTTTATGATATTGCTCCACATTGTGACCTGATGAGTGATTGTCATACATGTAGTGTAGGAAATAGCAGCCCTCTGTGAATATAATAGGGAGTATCAGACCCTGTGCATTATACAGAGAATTCAGCTCCTGTCCATATAGCAGCCCCTGTGTTATGACACAGCAGATGGTAAATGCTGAGCTGTTCAAATCTCAGAAGGAAACTTGAAACAACTGTCACAACTAATTTTCAATTTGTATGTTTTGAGATGCGGGCTTTGAATTCAGTAATAATGAGACCACTGAGTCTTAAGAGGTTTTTATAAAACTAAATGAAACATTTATTAATAAGAGAAAAGATTGTTAGCACATACATATGTCTATAAATTACTGATAAAATAACTTTTAAATCCCCTAGTTAATCCGATTCCCAGTTACACCTTCATTAAGGCAACAGAAAACACATAAATTTTAAAAGACCCAGGCAAAGTAAACGATACCCTGAATGGTCAAATTCAAAGTGAATTCTCTTAACTTCAATTCCTAGAGGCAGCAGTTTGGTGCATACAGGCTGAAGGCATTTCACACGTGTTGAATCTTAGACTGCCTTCCCTTACACACAGCCCTCTCACCTTTATACATATTTTCCCCTTTGAATGCAAATTGCCATTGCTTCACTACATCTTTGGACTTTACACCTCTAATCATAAACATTTATCATAGTACCAATTTTACCAATAATATTTGGGAAAAATAAACACACTGTTTCATAACTTCTGCTGGTTAGGTGTAATATTTCACTCCCTCTTTTGAATTCAATTGAGTCTAGTTTATTTACAAATGCAAATGTCCCATTACAGCTTACGTCTTAACACTCCACTCATGTTTACCTATTTAGCACTTCAAACCTAACTTCTCTTCTGTTACATCAAAGCCTTGAGACCAGCTGCTTTTAACCCAATTAAATCTCTCACACACACAGACCCCACTATTACTCTATTTTACAATAAATTCCAATAACATTATGGAAATTATTATACACCCTGTGCATATTAAAGAGAAATGCAGCTCCTGTGTATATTGAAGAGAATAGCAGCCCCTGTGAATATTGAATACTACAGGGAATAGCATTGTCGGCTGTCACTCGGTTTGAGGATGATGTCTACTCAGGGTTGCGAGTTTCTGCTATAGGTCTTCGTGTGACTGAACAGACCGATTCTCAACCCACAAATCTTAGGGCACATGGAGCAGAACGTCCCACGAGGTAGTGGGATCCAGAGTCCAGGATTTTCTCCCTTTTCTTTCCTTCTCATCCGCCGCTCTGCCTCATCATTAAGGTGTTTGGACTCAAAGCAAGATGCAGCTGGATGGACATGTTGTCACCATTCTGAACGATTGGTAGCAAGTTCCTCCCAGTCATTAATGTCAATGCTGCCAGGCTTCAAAGAGAGCTTCAGAGTGTCTTTGAAGCATTCTCGTGGTCCTCCCCTGGAACGTCGGCCATTTGAGAGTTGAGAAAACGACTTGGTGGAAGAGATAGTTTTCAGCCATTCAGACACAGTGTCCCATCCACCTTGGTTGATTTTGTAGGAGTTTTTCCTGAATGTTTGTGGAGTTGGCATCAAGAAGGACACTAGCACTTGTTCAATGGTCCCTCCATTGAATCCAGAGGGTATGGAGGGGCACTGCTGTTGGAATTTCTCTAGTGCTCTTATGTGGCGCTATTACACAGTCCAGGTCTCACTGCAGTAGGAGCGTGGTGACAACAACTGCTCTCTACACTCGGACTTTTGTTGACCTGTGGAGGTTTTTGTTGTCAAACACTCGCTGCTATAGTTTGTAGAAGGCTGAGCTGGCATAGCTATGTTGGGTCACCTCATCATTGGTGGCCTTTTGAGTGAGGTTGCTGCCAAGGTATGGGAAGCATTCAATATCTTCCAGAGTCTCTCCTTCAACACCTATGGGAGGTTTTGTTTTGGCACCATTTCGAGGATAGGCTGAGCTTCTTGTATGTAGAATTGAAGGGTCGAGAGTGGTTTGCAAACCTGGTGTAGAGCGTGCAATGACACTGCAGTCATCTGAAACTGTGGGTCGTGTATGTCTATGCTGGTCAGTTTAGTTTTGGAATGGAGGCAACTGAGGTTAAAGAGTTTTCCATCTAGTTGGCATTTAATACTGACACCAGAGGGCAGTTGAACTCTGATGAGGTGAATAACCACTGTCAGGTAGATTATAAATACTATGGGGGCAATCACACAGCCTTGCTTGACAATGGTCCAGATTTTGAAGGCATCTGTTTCAGATCTTCCACTCAGGACAGTTGCAGTCATATCATCATGAACCATTTGCAGGATTGTGACGAAGTTTCTTGGAATTCCAGATAATTGGAGCACAATCCACAGAGCCTCACGATTTACTGAGTCAAATGCTTTGGTCAGGTCGATGAATGCAATGAAGAGTTCCTGGCATTGTTCTCGACATTTTCCTTGGATTTATCTGGCAACAAAGATCACATTGCAGGTTCCTCTGGAAGGTTTAAAGCCAGTCTGTGTCTCTAGGAGGATTTACTCAACCTTAGGAAGTAGGCGATTCAGGAGAATGTGTTGGGATTTTTCCTGCTATGGACAAGAAGGAAATACCTGGATAGTTTCCACAGCCTGATTTTTCCCACTTCTTGAAGATAGTTACTATTGCCACATTCCTGAAGACAGGGGGAGTTCTTTTTTTTCCCAAACCTGAGAGCAAGTAGTCTTGATGTGAGCACAGCTTGAAGACCTTAGCTGCGATATGAATGGGGCCGTAGGCTTTATTTTTTCTCATCAGTTTGATTGCTTGTTGCAGCTCTCCCATCAATGGTGGTTCACCCATGGATTCTACTACAGGATACTGGGGGATAGCCTGGAGAGTAACAGCTGCCTCTGTGGATTCACAGTTGAGGAACTGTTGAAAATGTTCATACCAGGGTTGACTGATGGCGTTTGTTATTCTTAGGAAGACAAACACCATCCTGTGAGCGAAGGGGATTTTGCCCATTTGACCATGGTCTATAGATGATCCTGATGACTTCAAAAAGGCTTTACATGTCATGATAGGTTGGCCATGATTCCCATGTCTGAAGTGGAACCATTGGGAAAAACTGGGTGGGAAAAGCCAATGTAAATGATGTCTTCCTGTTGTCAAAGTGTGCTCAGCATGGCCTCATTATAACAAACACTGTCTTGCGCCAGAAGGACAAATACAAAGCAATTTGGAGGCATCCGAGATCAAAGCACTGGCGCCTCCTGTTTATGTCATTGTTCAGGTCAAAGATCTAAGTGGTGTCTGTATCACTCGATCCATGCAGGGGACTGATGCCTGCTGAACAGATTTTGGACTTGTTTGATCGGTGATGAACATCCACCCAGCACCAAGACATCACAAGGTACAAAAGTCCTAGAGGAAGAAAATCAATGTCTTGGCCCTAAAGCAGCCCTATCGAAGAGAGGAATTCCAAGTGCAGCTCACGACCAATCTGGAAAATCTTCACACATCCAACTCAATTCCAGAACTGTGGGATCAAATAAATTCAGCTGTGCTAGGCTCCTGTGTCCAGACCATTGGGTTTGAGCATCATCATCATCACCAGGACTGGTTCAGCAGAAACAATATTGAAATATGTGACTTCCTAGAATAAAAATGTGCAGCCTTCGTTGCCTGGCAGAACAGCCCAAGATCCCATCATCACATGCAAAGTTTTTTTGAAGCCACCAGGGCCATTTATTGACTAAGGTCAAATGGGCAAAATCCTCTCCATTCACAGGATGGTGTTTCTCTTAAGGATGACTATGCCATCCACCAATGCTGGAAAGAACATTTTTAATAACCCCTCAACCATGAATCAAAGTCAAGAATGCAGCATTTCAACAGCTCAAGGCTAAAGACAAATTTGGAACATAAAGGACATGTGGTGAGAAGTGAAATGCCTGGAGATCCAACAATATGCTGACCATAGGGAATAGCAACATCTATAAATACTATAGGGAATATCAGCCCCCGTGTAAATTATGGGAAATAGCAGCCCCTGTGTATATTACTGGCAATAGCAGCCCCTGTGTATATTATGGGAAATAGCAGCCCCCGTGTATATTACAGGGAATAGCAGCTGCTGTGTATATTATTGGGAATAGCAGCCCCTGTGTATATTACTGGGAATAGCAGCTCCTGGGTATATTATAGGAAATAGCAGCCCCTGTGTTTATTACTGGGAATCGCAGCCCCTGTGTATATTATAGGGAAAAGCAGCCCCTGTGTATATTACTGGGAATAGCAGCTCCTGGGTATATTATAGGAAATAGCAGCCCCTGTGTTTATTACTGGGAATCGCAGCCCCTGTGTATATTATAGGGAAAAGCAGCCCCTGTGTATATTATGGGGAATAGCAGCCCCAGTGTATATTATTGCGAATAGCAGCCCCTGGGTATATTATAGGGAATAGCAGCCCCTGGGTATATTACTGGGAATAGCAGCTCCTGGGTATATTATAGGGAATAGCAGCCCCTGGGTATATTATAGGGAACAGCAGCCCCTGGGTATATTACTGGGAATAGCAGCTTCTGGATATGTTATAGGGAATAGCAGCCCCTGGGCATATTATAGAGAATAGGAGCCTCTGTGTATACTATAGAGAACAGCAGCCCCTGGGTATATTGTTGGGAACAGCAGCCCCTGTGAATATTATACGGAATAACAGCTCTGTGTATATTACTGGGAATCACAGCCCCTATGTATATCATAGGGAATAGCAGCCCCTGTGTATATTATAGGGAATAGCAGCCCCTGTGTATATTATTGGGAATAGCAGCCCCTGTGTATATGACTGGGAATAGCAGCTTCTGGGTATATTATACGGAATAACAGCCCCTGTGTATATTACTGGGAATAGCAACTCCTGGGTATATTACTGGGAACAGCAGCCCCTGGGTGTATTATAGGGAATAGTAGCCCCTGTGTATATCATTGGGAATAGCAGCCCCTGGTTATATTATAGGGAATAGCAGACCCTGTGTATATTATAGGGAATAGCAGCCCCTGTGTATGTTATAGGGAATAGCAGCCCCTGTGTATATCATTGGGAATAGCAGCCCCTGGGTATATTATAGGGAATAGCAGCCCCTGTGTATAGTATAGGGAATAACAGCCCCTGTGTATATTAGTGGGAATAGCAGCCCCTGTGTATATCATAGGGAATAACAGCCTCTGTGTACATTATTGGGAATAGCAGCCCCGGTGTATATAACTGGGAATAGCAGCTTCTGGGTATATTAAAGGGAATAGCAGCCCCTGGGTATATTATTGGGAATTGCAGCCCCTGTGTATATGGTAGGGAAGCGCAGTACCTGATTATAGTATAGGGAATAGCAGGCCCTGGGTAGATTATTGGGAATAGCAGCCCCTGTGTATATAACTGGGAATAGCAGCTCCTGGGTATATTATAGTGAAAAGCAGCCCCTGGGTACATTATAGTGAAAAGCAGCCCCTGGGTATATTATAGCGAATAGCAGCCCCTGGGTATATTATACGGAATAGCAGCCCCTGTGTATATTTCTGGGAATAGCAACTCCTGGGTATATTACTGGGAACAGCAGCTCCTGGGTATATTAAAGAGAATAGGAGCTCCTGTGTATATTATAGGGAACAGCAGCCCCTGTGTATGTTACTGGGAATTGCAGCCCCTGTGTATATTACTGGGAATCGCAGCCCCTGTGTATATTACTGGGAATTGCAGCCCCTGTGTATATTACTGGGAATCGCAGCCTCTGTGTATATGATAGGGAATAGCAGCCCCTGTGTATATTACTGGGAATGGCAGCCCCTGTGTGTATTACTGGGAATCGCAGCCCCTGTCTATATTATAGGGAATCGCAGCCCCTGTATATATGATAGGGAATAGCAGCCCCTGTGTATATTATTGGGAATAGCAGCCCCTGCGTATATAACTGGGAATAGCAGCTTCTGGGTATATTATACGAAATAGCAGCCCCTGTTTATATTACTGGGAATAGCAACTCCTGGGTATATTACTGGGAACAGCAGCTCCTGGGTGTATTATAGGGAATAGCAGCCCCTGTGTATATCATTGGGAATAGGAGCCCCTGTGTATATTATAGGGAATCGCAGCCCCTGTGTATATTATTGGGAATAGCAGCCCCTGTGTATATTACAGGGAATCGCAGCCCCTGTGTATATGATAGGGAATAGCAGCCCCTGTGTATATTATTGGGAATAGCAGCCCCTGTGTATATAACTGGGAATAGCAGCTTCTGGGTATATTATACGAAATAGCAGCCCCTGTGTATATTACTGGGAATAGCAACTCCTGGGTATATTACTGGGAACAGCAGCTCCTGGGTGTATTATAGGGAATAGCAGCCCCTGTGTATATCACTGGGAATAGGAGCCCCTGTGTATATTATAGGGAATCGCAGCCCCTGTGTATATTATTGGGAATAGCAGCCCCTGTGTATATTACAGGGAATCGCAGCCCCTGTGTATATGATAGGGAATAGCAGCCCCTGTGTATATTATTGGGAATAGCAGCCCCTGTGTATATAACTGGGAATAGCAGCTTCTGGGTATATTATACGGAATAGCAGCCCCTGTGTATATTACTGGGAATCGCAGCCCCTGTGTATATTACTGGGAATCTCAGCCCCTGTCTATATTATAGGGAATCGCAGCCCCTGTGTATATGATAGGGAATAGCAGCCCCTGTGTATATTATTGGGAATAGCAGCCCCTGTGTATATAACTGGGAATAGCAGCTTCTGGGTATATTATACGGAATAGCAGGCCCCTGTGTATATTACTGGGAATTGCAACTCCTGGGTATATTACTGGGAACAGCAGCTCCTGGGTGTATTATAGGGAATAGCAGCCCCTGTGTATATCATTGGGAATAGGAGCCCCTGTGTATATTATAGGGAATCACAGCCCCTGTGTATACTATAGGGAATAGCAGCCCCTGTGTATATCATTGGGAATAGCAGCCCCTGGTTATATTATAGGGAATAGCAGCCCATGTGTATATTATAGGGAATAGCAGCCCCTGTGTATAGTATAGGGAATAGCAGCCCCTGTGTATAGTATAGGGAATAACAGCCCCTGTGTATATTAGTGGGAATAGCAGCCCCTGGTTATATTATAGGGAATAGCAGCCCCTGTGTATATTATAGGGAATAGCAGCCCCTGTGTATAGTATAGGGAATAGCAGCCCCTGTGTATAGTATAGGGAATAACAGCCCCTGTGTATATTAGTGGGAATAGCAGCCCCTGTGTATATCATAGGGAATAACAGCCTCTGTGTACATTATTGGGAATAGCAGCCCCTGTGTATATAACTGGGAATAGCAGCTTCTGGGTATATTAAAGGGAATAGCAGCCCCTGTGTATATAACTGGGAATAGCAGCTTCTGGGTATATTATATGGAATAGCAGGCCCTGTGTATATTATAGGAAATAGCAGCCCCTGTGTATATTATTGGGAATAGCAGCCCCTGTGTATATTACTGGGAATAGCAACTCCTGGGTATATTACTGGGAACAGCAGCCCTTGGGTATATTAAAGAGAATAGGAGCCCCTGTGTATATCATTGGGAATAGCAGCCCCTGGTTATATTATAGGGAATAGCAGCCCCTGTGTATATTATAGGGAATAGCAGCCCCTGTGTATAGTATAGGGAATAGCAGCCCCTGTGTATAGTATAGGGAATAACAGCTCCTGTGTATATTAGTGGGAATAGCAGCCCCTGTGTATATCATAGGGAATAACAGCCTCTGTGTACATTATTGGGAATAGCAGCCCCTGTGTATATAACTGGGAATAGCAGCTTCTGGGTATATTAAAGGGAATAGCAGCCCCTGTGTATATAACTGGGAATAGCAGCTTCTGGCTATATTAAAGGGAATAGCAGCCCCTGTGTATATAACTGGGAATAGCAGCTTCTGGGTATATTAAAGGGAATAGCAGCCCCTGTGTATATAACTGGGAATAGCAGCTTCTGGGTATATTATATGGAATAGCAGCCCCTGTGTATATTATAGGAAATAGCAGCCCCTGTGTATATTATTGGGAATAGCAGCCCCTGTGTATATTACTGGGAATAGCAACTCCTGGGTATATTACTGGGAACAGCAGCCCTTGGGTATATTAAAGAGAATAGGAGCCCCTGTGTATATTATAGGGAACAGCAGCCCCTGGGTATATTGTAGGGAACAGCTGCCCCTGTGTATATTATAGGGAATAGCAGCCCCTGTGTATATTACTGGGAATCGCAGCCCCTGTGTATATTACTGGGAATCGCAGCCCCTGTGTATATTATAGGGAATTGCAGCCCCTGTGTATATGATAGGGAATAGCAGCCCCTGTGTATATGATAGGGAATAGCAGCCCCTGTGTATATGATAGGGAATAGCAACCCCTGTGTATATGATAGGGAATAACAGCCCCTGTATATACGATAGGGAATTGCAGCCCCTGTGTATAGTATAGGGAATAGCACCCCCTGGGTATATTATAGGGAATAGCTGGCCTTGGGTATATTATTGGGAATAACGGACCCTGGGTTTATTACTGGAAATATCAGACCTTGTGTATATTACAGAGAATAGCGGATCCTGTGTACACCATAAGGAACACCAGCTGTATGTATGTAACAGAGAATACTAGACTGTGTGTATATAGTAGCAGGGCCTGCATTTTTTATACTCTAATTTGGTTATTTCACTATCAGATTCTCACTCTGCCGTTTCCTCAGCTTCTACTGTACAGACATAGCTGCTAAGTCCTACTGATGCTGTGTATGTTTAGTAACTCTGTATGTCACTGTGTCCCTGTGACAGGTCCTGGAGCAGCACGCTGATGGCCGCTGGAAGGGCCACATTCATGACAGCCAGAAGGGCACGGACCGTGTTGGCTATTTCCCCCCATCCATTGTTGAGGTGATCAGCAGGAGATCAGGTCAGTGGGTCATTCTGGTGGGTGATCTTCACACAAAGGACAGAGGAGATAGGGAACACTCTTCCCCTAAAAACTGGATACCGGCAGGTCAACTAGAGCCTTCCAGACCGAGATCAATAGATTTTCTTTGACTAAGGGTATCAAGAGACATTGAGCAGAGGCGTGTAATGGAGTTGAGGTGCAGATTAGCCTTGATCTAATTCAATGGTGGAACATGCCCAAGGGGCCGAATGGCCTCCTCCTGTTCTACTGTTTTCTATGAGGCTACAGGGAATGTAAAGGTGAGTAAGTGGTGGACATGTTTTATAAAAATGGATGCTTATTGGTTCTACTCATCTCAACGTGATAACTTCAGTATCCAAAGTGTTTGAAGGAAAGGTTTAGTCTTGCATTTTTTTTTCATTTCTGGGAAGACTAGGTTCAGGTATCTTAGTACACTGGAGTGTCCGCCTAGGTTCTGTGGTCAAGAATCTGGAATGAGTCTTGAATCTATAACCTTCTGACTTGGAGCAAGAGTGCTACCAACTGAGCCAAGCTGAGCCATGTCCATGGCACCTAGATAGTTACTGTCAATGTAATGGTTTTACAACCATTCCTGATCTTATACCTCACATTCACATCTGCGCACATTCTAGCAGTTGATCTCTGGATCTCTGAATAGTGTTAAGAAGCAGTAACTCTGGCTGTGATTAGCCAACTCAAACACTAGCATGTATAGAATCTGATCTTTTTGGGCTGGATTTTCGCTACGGAAGTAGATAGCTCGAGTCGGGAAATTTCCCTTGGTTTAAAAGGCCCCGGTTCACACGATTTTCATCCCGGGAAGGTGGGTGTGGGATAGGATCGGGCCCATCGACCTGGAAGTAGATCCTAGGTGCCCAAGGGGCTTGGCAAATGCCGGGGTGGGCTGGTTAGACTAAGGCCTGCCTTAGTTCTCTGGGGCTTTGCCCTAGTTGTAACAAAAGCATTTCGGCCCTCTAGCCCTCATCCCTCACTATCCCTCATGTCCCAACCTCTGCCCATGGCCCCTCATACCCTCCATGCCAACTCATGTCCCCATGCCACATCCCATGGCAGCTCTTCAGTCCCGCACTAAATTGGTTCCTTTTCAAATAGACGAAAGCGTTGCATTTATGTAGAACCTTTCATGACTTCAGGACATCCCCATGAGTTTTACAGCAAATGAAGGACTTATGAAGTATAGTCACTGTTGTGATACAGGAAACACAGCAGCCAATTTGTGAATAGCAAGATCCCAAGAGAGAAACAGTGTGGTCATTTACAGGGTGAGAGTGTGAGAGAAACAGCGTGGTCATTTACAGGGTGAGAGTGTGAGAGCAACAGTGTGGTCATTTACAGCGAGAGAGTGTGAGAGAAACAGCGTGGTCATTTACAGGGTGAGAGTGTGAAAAAAACAGTGTGGTCATTTACAGGGTGAGAGTGTGAGAGAAACAGCGTGGTCATTTACAGGGTGAGAGTGTGAAAAAAACAGTGTGGTCATTTACAGGGTGAGAGTGTGAGAGAAACAGCATGGTCATTTACAGCAAGAGAGTGTGAGAGCAACAGCGTGGTCATTTACAGTGAGAGAGTGTGAGAGAAACAGCGTGGTCATTTACAGTGAGAGAGTGTGAGAGAAACAGCGTGGTCATTTACAGTGAGAGAGTGTGAGAGAAACAGCGTGGTCATTTACAGTGAAAGAGTGTGAGAGAAACAGCGTGGTCATTTACAGGGTGAGAGTGTGAGAGAAGCAGCGTAGTCATTTACAGCAAGAGAGTGTGAGAGAAACAGCGTGGTCATTTACAGTGAGAGAGTGTGAGAGAAACAGCGTGGTCATTTACAGTGAGAGAATGTGAGAGAAACAGCGTGGTCATTTACAGGGTGAGAGTGTGAGAGAAACAGCGTGGTCATTTACAGTGAGAGAGTGTGAGAGAAACAGCGTGGTCATTTACAGTGAGAGAGTGTGAGAGAAACAGCGTGGTCATTTACAGTGAGAGAGTGTGAGAGAAACAGCGTGGTCATTTACAGTGAGAGAGTGTGAGAGAAACAGCGTGGTCATTTACAGTGAAAGAGTGTGAGAGAAACAGCGTGGTCATTTACAGCAAGAGAGTGTGAGAGAAACAGCGTGGTCATTTACAGTGAGAGAGTGTGAGAGAAACAGCGTGGTCATTTACAGTGAGAGAGTGTGAGAGAAACAGCGTGGTCATTTACAGTGAGAGAGTGTGAGAGAAACAGCGTGGTCATTTACAGGGTGAGAGTGTGAGAGAAACAGCATGGTCATTTACAGTGAGAGAGTGTGAGAGAAACAGCGTGGTCATTTACAGGGTGAGAGTGTGAGAGAAACAGCGTGGTCATTTACAGTGAGAGAGTGTGAGAGAAACAGCGTGGTCATTTACAGTGAGAGAGTGTGAGAGAAACAGCGTGGTCATTTACAGGGTGAGAGTGAGAGAGAAACAGCGTGGTCATTTACAGTGAGAGAGTGTGAGAGAAACAACGTGGTCATTTACAGGGTGAGAGTGTGAGAGAAACAGCGTGGTCATTTACAGGGTGAGAGTGTGAGAGAAACAGCGTGGTCATTTACAGTGAGAGAGTGTGAGAGAAACAGCGTGGTCATTTACAGTGAGAGAGTGTGAGAGAAACAGCGTGGTCATTTACAGGGTGAGAGTGTGAGAGAAACAGCGTGGTCATTTACAGTGAGAGAGTGTGAGAGAAACAGCGTGGTCATTTACAGGGTGAGAGTGTGAGAGAAACAGCGTGGTCATTTACAGTGAGAGAGTGTGAGAGAAACAGTGTGGTCATTTACAGGGTGAGAGTGTGAGAGAAACAGCGTGGTCATTTACAGGGTGAGAGTGTGAGAGAAACAGCGTGGTCATTTACAGTGAGAGAGTGTGAGAGAAACAGTGTGGTCATTTACAGTGAGAGAGTGTGAGAGAAACAGCATGGTCATTTACAGGGTGAGAGTGTGAGAGAAACAGCGTGGTCATTTACAGTGAGAGAGTGTGAGAGAAACAGCGTGGTCATTTACAGTGAGAGAGTGTGAGAGAAACAGCGTGGTCATTTACAGGGTGAGAGTGTGAGAGAAACAGCGTGGTCATTTACAGTGAGAGAGTGTGAGAGAAACAGCGTGGTCATTTACAGCGAGAGAGTGTGAGAGCAACAGCGTGGTCATTTACAGTGAGAGAGTGTGAAAAAAACAGTGTGGTCATTTACAGGGTGAGAGTGTGAAAAAATAGCATGGTCATTTACAGTGAGAGAGTGAGAGAGAAACAGCGTGGTCATTTACAGCGAGAGAGTGTGAGAGCAACAGCGTGGTCATTTACAGCGAGAGAGTGAGAGAAACAGCATGGTCATTTACAGCGAGAGAGTGAGAGAAACAGCATGGTCATTTACAGTGAGAGAGTGAGAGAGAAACAGCGTGGTCATTTACAGCAAGAGAGTGTGAGAAAAACAGCGTGGTCATTTACAGCACGAGAGTATGAGAAAAACAGCGTGGTCATTTACAGTGAAAGGACCTTGGATCGGAAGATGTAGAATCCATGTGGGTGGAGGTAAGAAATAACAAGGGGAAGAAGACACTGGTGGGAGTAGTCTATAGGCCCCCTGACAGTAGCTGTGCTGTAGGACAGAGAATAAATCAGGAGATAATGAGAGCATGTAGAAAGGGCAGTACATTTATCATGGGTGACTTTAATCTTCATGTAGATTGGGAAAATCAAATTGGCAGAGGTAGACACGAGCAAGAATTCATAGAGTATATTTGGGACAGTTTCTTAGAACAATATGTTGTGAATCCAACCAGGGATCAGGCTTCCTTGGATCTGGTAATGTGTATTGAGGCAGGTTTAATAAATGACCTCAGAGTAAAGGATCCCCTAGGAAACAGTGACCATAATATGGTAGAATTTAGCATTCAGTTTGAGAATGAGAAACTTGGGCCGGAAACAACTGTGCTGAACTTAAATAAGGGTAAGTACAATGGAATGAGGGCAGAGTTGAGTGGAGTGGACTGGGAAAACAGTTTAGCAGAAAAGATGGTTGATGAACAATGGTAGATGTTTAAGAGAATAGTTCATGACTCTTAACAAAGATATATCCCAGTGAGGAAGAAGGATTCAAAGAAGGGAATAAACCAACCATGGTTAACCAAGGAAGTTAAGGACAGTATCAAATTGAAAGAAAAAACATACAATGTGGCAAAGATTAGTGGTAAGCCAGAGGATTGGGAAAGTTTTAAAAACCAACAAAGGATGACCAAAAAAAAAATAAAGGCAGAAAATAAACTTTGAGGGTAAACTAGCAAGTAATATAAAAATGGACAGCAAAAGCTTCTTTAAATATATAAAAAGGAAGAGAGAGGCCAAAGTGAACATAGGCCCCTTCGAGAATGAGGCTGGGGAAATAATAATGGGGAACCAGGAAATGGCAGAGGAGTTGAATAAATACTTTGCTTCAGTCTTCACAGTGGAAGATATCAATAGTATTCCAAAAATATGAAATAATCAAGGGGAAAAAGTGGGCGGGGGAGGAGGAAATAAATACAATATCTATCACTAGAGAAAAAGTACTCGGGAAACTAATGGGGCTAAAGGCCAAAAAGTCCGCTGGACCTGATGGATTGCATCCTAGGATATTAAAGGAAATAGCTGCAAAGATAGTGGATGCACTGGTAGTAATCTTCCAAGAATCTTTAGATTCTGGAAAAGTCCCAGAGGATTGCAGAATGGCCAATGTAACGCCTTTATTCAAAAAGGGAGGGAAACAAAAAACAGGTAACTATAGGCCAGTTAGCTTAACATCTGTCACTGTGAATATGTTGGAGTCTATTATAAAGGATGTAATAGCAGAGCATTTAGAAATACATAATCTAATCAAGCAGAGTCAGCATGGCTTCATGAAGGGGAAATCATACCAGACAAATTTATTCGAATTCTTTGAGGAGGCAACGAGCAGGATAGATAAAGGGGAACCAGTAGATGTAATTTATTTGGATGTCCAAAAGGCGTTCGATAAGGTGCCGCACATAAGGCTGCTTAGTAAGATAAGAGCCCATGGTGTTGGGGGTAGTATATTAGCATGGACTGAGGATTGGCTAACTTATGAAAGACAGAGAGTTGGGATAAGGGGGGCATTTTCGAGGTGGGAACCTGTAACTAGTGGACTGCCACAGGGATCAGTGCAGGGGCTACAATTATTTATAATATATATTAATGACTTTGATGAGGGAAATGAATGTTCTGTCACCAAGTTTGTGGATGACACAAAAATAGGTGGGAAGGCAAGTGGTGAGGATGACACAAAGAGTCTACAGAGGGTATAGACAGGTTAAGTGAGTGGGTAAAAACTTGGCAGATGAAATATAATGTGGGAAAATGTGAGGTTATGCACTTTGGCAGGAAGAATAGAAGAGCTGAATGTTATTTAAATGGAGATAGACTGCAGAAGTCTGCAACACAGAGGAATTTGGGAGTCCTTGTGCATGAATCCCAAAAAGCTAACACACAAGTTCAACAGGTAATAGGGAAGGCAAATGGAACGTTGGCCTTTATTTCAAAGGGAATGGAGTATAAAAATAGGCAAGTCTTGCTAAAACTGTAGAAGGCACTAGTTAGACCACACCTAGAATACTGTGGACAATTTTGGTCCCCTTATTTAAGGAAAGATATGCTGGCATTGGAGGCAGTCCAGAGAAGGTTCACTAATTTGATCCTGGGTATGGAGGGATTTTCTTATAAGGAGAGGTTGAGTAGGTTGGGCCTGTACTTATTGGAGTTTAGAAGAATGAGAGATGACCTTATTGAAAAATATAAGATTCTTAGGGGGCTTGACAGGGTAGATGCTGAGGGGATGTTTCCCCTTATGGGAGAGTCTAGGACCAGAGGACATAACCTCAGAGTAAGGGGGCCCATTTAAAACAGAGGTGAGGAGGAATTTCTTCTCTGAGGGTAGTCAATCTGTGGACTTATTTACCGCAGAGGGCTGTAGAGGCTGGGTTGTTAAGTATATTCACAGCTGAATTCAGTAAGGGAATAAAGGGTTAGGGGGAAAAGGCAGGGAAGTGGAGTTGAGGAATATCAGATCAGCCATGATCTCATTGAATGGCGGAGCAGACTCTATGGGCCGAATGGCCTACTTCTGCACCTATGTCTTATGGTCTTATGGTCACCAAGAGCAATGAGATAAATAATTAGATAATATAATTCAATACATGCTAGTGTTTGAGTTGGCTAATCACAGCCAGAGTTTCTGCTTCTTAACACTATTCAAAGATCCAGAGATCAAATGCTAGAAAGTGCACAGATGTAAACATGATGAATAAGGTCAGGAATGGTTGTAACAACATTACATTGACAGTAACTATCTAGGTGCCATGCGCAGCTTGGCTAAGTTGGTTGCATTCTTGCCTCCAAGTCAGAAGGTTATAGATTCAAGACACATTCAGAGTCTTGAGCACTGAACCTCGGCTGACACTCCAGTGCCATACAGAGGGGGCGCTGCATTGTTGGAGGTGCCATCTTTAGGATGAGATGTTAAACCAAGGCTAATTTTCCCTTGATACAAACTCAGTGCCAACTCGTGCCCCCACCACTCCCCATGGCCCCTCATGCACTCCATGCCAACTCATGCCCCCACCACTTCCCATGGCCCCTCATGCACTCCATGCCAACTCATGCCCCCTGCCAACTCAATGCCAACTCACACCTCTTCCAATCCCATTCTCCCAGTATGCATTATATACATAACAAATGAACCATATAATTACAACAGCAAATGAGAAAAAAAACACCCATTCAGAAATGTTCTTTGAAAAAAAATTGTTGTTCCCACAACCCTATAAAACAGTCAATCAGGCAAACCATTAAATTATCAATAATAGAGGTTTCATACCTCTTAATCTTGCCCCAAAATATTGAGACAGTGACAAAAAAGATCTCAGAAAGAACAACTTATTATAATCACTTAATGATGTCAATTCAGCAAAGTCAACAATTCACTTCACTTGTCAAGACAGAATCCCTGCTGAGCTCCTGCTTTGGCCATGTGGGCTTCCATTTGCCCTTATTATGCATGCTTGGCTCAGAGCCCAGGCCAATAAAGGCTCACCATTACCTGCACCCTTATCCCGCACTTGCAAAAATTGCTGACACCAGGAGTGAGGGTGGGAATCCGGGAATTGGGGCCCGTCTGCCATTTTTAAATGACTCTGGAGTTGTCCTGACTCCAGGAAAATCCAGACCTTTGACTATGCTCACTTGCTGAGCCATCTGGAGATTTCCATTTGAATTTCAGGCAATGGCACCTTCTACAAAGTAAATGTGTGTGCATTTCAGGCATGGACAGGTTTAGCCTCAGTTCCGATGCCTGAGTGGCCTGTGCTATTGCCGCTCCATGCTCATAGTGCAAAATAGCCACTCAGGCAAGATAGAAGAGGGGTGAAAACACCTGTAGAACTGTATCCCAGCGAGGATCTGCACCTCTGGGAGAGGAGGAGAGAAATGTTGGGGAAAACTACAAATATTTGATGATTTCTGTGTAATCTGATTGACTGGGGAGGAGAGTTGATCCATTGGGATTGTAAATAGTGGGTCTGAATGGGAAGGGAATTGATCAGTTAGGGTTGTGCAGACTAAGTTAGATGGGACGAGCTTTTGTCTTTTGCGATACGTTTCTGAATGGGAGGCAGCAGTCACTGGGATTCAATGCAATGAAAGTGAATTGTAAGTGTTGAGTCCAGTGAATTTTGGACAATGGGAGTAAATGGAAAAATGCTGTTGGTTTGTTGAGATTTTGCAGTTGGACTGAATGGGAAGAGGGTAGGTCCATAGGATTGCTGTGCATTGGTAGCAAATGGGAAGGGCCATTCTGTTAGGATTCCTCATATTGGGAATGAATGTGAAATTCGTCAGTTGAACTTTTATTTGACGAGGGTGAATGAAAAGGGAATTGATCCTTTGGAATTTTATATAAAAATCGATGGGAAGGAAGTTGGTCCATTGGGATGCTACACAAAGGATGTGACCAGAAGTGGGGAAGCCAGCAATCATACTGAAAGATGCAGATTTACAGAGCGTCAATGGCAGGACATTGGGAACAGGAGTCTTGATCACCTTATCAGCGAGTCACAGTTGTTGAGGATCTGAAGAAGGGTCATAAGGACTCGAAACGTCAACTCTGCTTTGCTCTCCACAGATGCTGTCAGACTTCTAAGTTTCTCCAGCATTATCTGTTTTCTCTCTGTTGAGGATCTATAATGGAATTAGTAAGGAGAAGCTGAAAAACCTTTTTAAGAAAATGAGCACAGGAGACAAATAAATGAAAATATTTCTTCACTTGGCAGGCAGGCCAAAGATCCAGTTGAACCCTGACCAAGGCACTGGATGTTAGTTAAAGCCATTGATGAATGGAACAATTTAGTTCACTTCAAAGGTCTGGTCATGAAGTAGATGAAGTTCCCACACGGACAGGCACTGATTAGAAGGCGTTCAGCACAGACAATGCTTCCAAGGGAACTGCACTCAGTGGGGTCAATGGAGCGTGTTCCTCTGTGAAAAGGACACTGGACTGCCTGTGGCCCATGTGAAGTAACGGAGCCTTTTATTCACAGCAGGGTCACTGACAAAAGTAATGAGATTACACGGGGGAAGGAGCATTGTGGAGCAGGGGAATGGAGTGTCTTTTGCAGATTTGAAAATGTTTACATTTCCAGTGAGGCATGAATACAGAGGTGAATATTACCCTGGAAACAAAGGCCCTGGGCATGTGGGCTATGAGATTCCTCACATGGTGATGGCTTGAAAAGTAAACTCGATGATTACATGTCACTTTGAGATAATGAACTGAGGAGGAGGACAGGATGGGAATGCCTTTGATTTTCCATCTAACGCATCGCCTCCTGGTTCTCTTCCCCACCACCTCCACGGAGAGAGATGTCTATTAAGGCTCTCCATTTTCATTGCGGGCCATTGATTTCAGATTTTATTTAGGGTCTTACAGGACTTGAAGAGGTCGTCTTGCTTTACCTGGTCGCTCTCAGAGCTCTTAAAGGGGAAAGAATGTCTAAGCCACGTATATTTTTGCAGGACAAAAGCAAAATACTGTGGTTGCTGGAAATCTGATGAGAACAGAAAACATTGGAAATATTCAGGCAGCATCCATGCAGGTCGGAAGAGTTATGGATGTAACATATTTTAAGCCAGGACAGAGGCAGCCAAGGTGGTAAAGGAAAGAGCAAAAGAAGAAAACACCCAGCATCCTTTGCAAAACTCCAAAAACAGGTTCCTAATAGGTGACGCCTTTGTAAAGTGCAGGATAGACATTGATGAAGAACACTATAATTGAATAGGCAGATAAATTGGCTCAGGTCAAAAGCACTAACCAGTGAACAAGAAATTTTCAATATGCAAATTCTCTCTTAGATAGATCCCAATAACCTTCCTCGTGATAGCACTAAGGAGGGCTTTAAAAGTACCTCAGTAACTAAGCCACACAACCTATATTTCCCACGGTTGACTCCCATTCTGTGATTAAATTAGCTGATCTCCGAAGGGCAAATAGATTGACTTCTACAATTGGCCTCAATACCTCTGGCTTCCTGCTTTTGATCATTCCTGCTCCAGCATGCACCTGTGTGGTTGTGGGAGGAGCTTAGGACCAGGTTCACCTGTGATGCCCTTCATAGTTGAGCGCCTGCCAACACTATCATGAAGAATGGTCACTTGGGTGAGGAACATGCCCAGCACACAAGGGACCATACCCTAGCAAGGCCCATGGCCTTCAGGAGATGATAGGAGAAAACTGGCCAAGTGACGATATCATAGACTAAAGTGTCATCGGACTGACAATACTGTGGAGAGTTGAGTAAAAGATGAAGGTCTAATCAGGTTGCTTGTTGTGCCCTCTTTGTCCATAGGCACCCTCACTCGCCACGCCTCAGTGCCTCCCCATCAACGTCAGGGGTTCCCCAAGACCCACCAGAGTACCTTGACCACCTCACAAACAGACGATGCTTACCAGCTCTACCAACAGATGTACTCGCAGACACTGCCTGCCCATCGAACCTTCAACAATCCCGGCTTCAGCAGGAACAACCACAACACTGACAATGGTGACAATTCCACAGGTAAATCAGGGTTCAGGCCAATAGAAGGAGTCTGTCTTTACGTTCTCAAATTGTCTTCAGAAGAACTTCTTATTCAACAAACATAGAAAAGAACCTAGGAACAGGAGGAGGCCTTTCAGCCCCTTGAGCATGTTCTGCTATTCAATTAGATCTATGGCTGATCCCTATCTTAACACCATTTATCCACCTTGCTTCAGTAATCCTTACCCAACAAAAATCTATAAAACTCATTTTTGAAATTTTCTAATGACCCCGAGCTCCAGATTTCCACTATCCTTTGTGTGAAGAAGTGCTTCCTGTATTACCCCTAACCAGCCTAGCTTTTAAAGTTCTGTCCCCTTGTTCTGGACTGCCCCACTGGACAAAATAGTTTCTCTCATATGAAATCATTCTGATGTGACTCAAACATGTTAATTATGGATCAGTATGTTGGGAAACCAGCAATCATAGTCCACTCTACTGATTATATAAACTACAAATCATATGTACATTGTATGAACTGCACAGCAAATTGTATATAAATATGTTATTTGGCTATAACCTGTTCACACTGTGTGTTCTGGAACTTTGTAGTGAATTCATGTTCCTGTCCAGTGCACCTCATGTGGCTTCACCTTTGAACGGCCTTTATGCTATTGACCCATCACTTGCCATCGCTATGGCGACCACTCAAAACATTTCACTGCTGTCAGTCATGCTGTTTATCACTGTCTGCTATCTGCATTTAGTTGTTTGCCTTATGTATACATTCCCCTGTCCTCCACTCACCCCAGTATCCCCCACCACTAAAAAAAAACCTGGCACAGTTAGTGCTAATGTCCAACGTAATGACTGGAGTTGCACTCAGTGCCCAGTGCTCTGTGGAGCTTTGCTGATTCCCCACAGTCCAGAGCTGTACCACAAACAGCCATAACATCACTGGGGAGCACTGTCCCCATCAAACTACTGACAGCATGATTCCACAAGACACCAGGAGTCGTTTTTGGAAGCTGCGCACCCAGTATGGAGTTTTGCTGCCCCTCCTGGCCAAGCTCATACTGGACATACTCACCTATCCCAACTTTCCAATTGACAAAATGGATAGACGGAAAAACGGAAAAAATAGAGGGTGACGGTGGGGTGGCATGAGTAGTTTTGTGCCTTAATTCTCAGCATATGTTCCTAATGGGTGAGGCCCAGAGTTAGGAGCAGGGTTTGTAAAACCATCTTCCTCTGCTTCCCTATATTAACAGTGAATATTTGTATGGATTAATATAAGACTCGTACTTTTTGGGTTGTCTTTGAGAGCCTTGTGAGAGACATATTTATTTTTGCTTCCATTGAGAAACCTTGGAGAAGGACATTGCAAAAGACACATTGCCCGCTAACCGAATGCCGATGTTCAGCAGCACATTGCTCAATCCTCATTGCCCTTTGCCCAAGACACCAACTAGGTTGAAAGAGTTGATGCACACCAGGAACTGGTGGTTAGAAAGACTGAGGGCAGTGCAGTCACAGGAAGGAATGGGTATAAGATGGCTTATGATCATAAAATGAATACAAATGAGGAAGACAAATCAGCCATTTGAAATACATCTATCCAGAAAGATCTTGTCTCTCCATTGGGCACGTGATTGTTTCCTAAATTGTTCCAGGATCTTCTCATTCAATACTCTGCCTGGAAGGAATGTTTCATGGCAGCACCTATAGTAGTCTTCTGAAAACATCCAGCCTTTCACTCACCACCTGACTCACCAAAGCCTGTCCACCATCCACAAGGCACAAGTCAGGAGTGTGATGGAATACTCCCCACTTGCCTGGATGAGTGCAGCTCCCACAACACTCAAAAAGCTCAACACCATCCAGGACAAAGCAGCCCACTTAATTGACACCCCATCCACAAACATTTATTCCCTCCACCCCCGATGCACAGTGGCAGCAGTGTGTACCATCTACAAGATGTACTGCAGCAACTCACCAGCACTTTCCAAACCCGTGACCTCTACCATCTAGAAGAACAAGGGCAGCAGATAGATGGGAACACCACCGTCTGCAAGTTCCCCTCCAAGCCGCATACCATCCTGATTTGGAAATATATCACCGTCCCTTCACTGTCACTGAGTCAAAGTCCTGGAACTCCCTCCCTAACAGCACTAGGGACAGTACCTAACAGTACCTACACCACATGGACTGCAATAATTCAAGAAGGCAGCTCACCACCACCTTCTCAAGGGCAATTAGGGATGGGGAACAAATGATGGCCGAGCCAGCGACGCCCACATCCTGTGAATGAATAAATAAATAAAGTGACGGTTGTGTTTGCAGTAGTTTGGTGTTTGGTGGCTATGCTGCAGTGATCACAACCACATGTTACATTTATATAGCACCTCTAATGTAGTGAACTGTCCAAAGGTCCCAAGGCATTATCAGACAAATTTTGACAGGAAGCCACATAATAAGATATTGAGACAGGTGACTGAAAGCTTAGACGAAGAAAGTTTTAAGGAGCAACTTAATGGGAGGAGAGAGAACATTTAAAAATTGCACACAAATACCGGATGTGTAAAGTGGAGTATGTCTAATGAGCAAATTCAGAGCTTAGGAACCTGGCAGCTGAAGGTGTGGTCACCAACAATGGAGCAAAGGAAATAGAGAACGCGCAAGAAGCAAAAATTGGAGGAGCACAGATATCGTGGAGGGTTGAGGGGCTGTTGGAGGTAATAGAGATAGGAAGGGGAGGAGGCCGTGCAGGAATTTGAACACAGGAATTTACAATTGTGGCATTGCTGGACTGGGAGCCAGTGTAGGACAGCGAGCATAGGGATGAGGGGTGAAGCAGGCTTGTTCCAAGTTAAGATACAGGCAGCCAAGATTTGGATGAGTAAATGTTTACTGTGGGTAGAATGTGGGAGGAGGCTGGCCAGGACAACATTGGAATAGTTTACAAACACATTACTTCTTATCTATGGTAAGAAATGGCCTGACCAGTGTGTCTTACCAGTATTCACCAGCACAGCTCTCCACCAACACTCAGATACCTGGGTCCCCAGACAACCAGATGCTGTTAAGCATCATACTTGCTTATTCCTGACCCTGCAGCAAGCTGGCTATAGACTAGAGCAGCAGTGGACATCCACTTTACACATCCAGTATTTGTGTGCAATTTTTAAATGTTCTTTTTGCCTAGTTTCGGTAGCTCTCTGCACCATCCCAAACAGAGAGACCAAGCCCCTGAACTTTTCACCACTCCCTCTCCCAGTGCCAAGTCCCTACCCTGACTGTGACAGGCTGGCACCCACCAGTCTAAACTGCTGAATATAAACCTGGGTTGACACTGCTCTAGTCTCCCATGGGTCTACAACAATAGCTTGCATTTAATGTATCAGGCCCTAAAGCTGTGGAATTCCCTGACAAAACCTCTCTCTGTCTATCTGTCTCTCTCTCTCTCTTTCCTCCTTTAAATCAACCCATAAAAATTTACCTTATTGACCAAAATTTTGGTCATCTGTCCTGATGTCTCCTTATGTGGCATATTGTCAAATGAAGTTTGATTATACTCCCATGAAGCACCCTGGGATGTTAGAATGAGTTAAAGAAAATCGTTTGCTGTTTAAATAGCGCACTTAAAGTAGTAAAATGTCCAAGACACATGACAGGAAAGTATTTGGACAAAAATTGACTCGAATTCAAAGGAGACAATGAGATAGGGCAACCAAAGGTTTTGCCAAAGAGATGGGTTTTAAGTAGGAGAGAGAAGTAGAGAGGCGGAGAACTTTATGGAGGGAATTCCAGAGTTGAGTGCAGCAGACAGCTGAAAGCATGACCACCAATGATGGGACGAAGGGGGTGGCGGATTCACAAGAGGCCAGAGTTGGAGGAACACAGAGTAGCCAGAAGGCCATATTGCAATCAGGAGCATTACCAACACAGTCACCACCATCCCCTCCCCCTTTCCACCCTCCAGCATGTGCAGTGCAATGGAGACCCACTCTATCCAGCTGTACTATCTTTACAATACTGACAAAAAGTTGCAGAAACCTGGTCCACTTAAAGTGCCAAGAACGCTCAAATAATGTCAATGTTTGGTGATAAGTAACATGGAGAGAAGTCAAGTTATTTTGACACTAACCCCTGCTCCCTCTACCCACAACTCCTCAACCTCGCTTCCTTAGTTGGTTTCAAACTTATTGCAATCTCTTTGCATTCTGTCTCATCTTGTTCTATGGTATTCTGTCTGCATCTCTCATTTCTTCAGTTACCTTTATTATATTCTACCACTCTGTCTATCCGTCTGTCTGTCTCTCTCTTCAATCAGAAGAGTAAACCACCTCAGTGTCCTTGTAGATGACATTGTCACGAGGATGGTACAAAGCTGTAAAGACCAGAAGGTGCCTGAGAAAACGCTCAAGTAGAAGTTTCCTAACACTTGAAAGGGTCCCTTCTTGGCTTAATGTTATACTTAAACAGCATTTACATGTATATGTGCTTGATATAATTTAGTACCAATGGATACAACAACAACTTGCATTTATGTAGCACACTTAGCATGGGAAAATGCCCCAAGATGCATCACAGAGTTAGTTAGCCAGAGCTGGACAATGAGCCAGTGAAAGAGGGGTGATCAAAATTATTTTCAGATTCGTTTCCCAGCCTGTGATGGACTTGATGATCAGGCAGGTGATCCTCGGAGACAATAGTTGGCCTGATTGCTCCTGGGCTAGTAAAGGGAGATAACGCACTCGAGTGAATGTGTGTGTAAATGTTGGCTGAGGGCAGAATTGGCCTTGGTTGCGATGCTTCCATGTTTCTTGTCAGTTTTCAGTATCTGAGGTGGAGAATAGCCATGGGAGGAAGCCTTTAGAGGGCAGCTTATGCTTGTAGCCCAGATATAGGCAGGAGGGGAAGGAAAATAAAAATTAAAAACTGATTTGGGGCTCACAGCATTTCTGTTTTGCATGTCCTGTATTCTTTTATATTTTATTCAAGTGTAGAGTCAGCCTCTGTTTATAATTAGCAGACACTCAGTATGTGGAACAGAATAGATTCGGTGCAGTATGGGTTGTATGGAGCTCCAGCTTCCTGAACTCAAGTCAGTTGTTTCTCAGCTGGGCCTACTCTGCCATGTTTTTGTTGCCATGGAAACGGTAGCAGGCCTCAGGCGCCACCCTGAGCGGCCTATCCCACCTTTATTTCCATACTGCTTATGTCGGCCTTGGGTCTCCTGGCAACCCGTGGAATGCTGAATGCAGCATGATCCTGAGTGATCCCACAACACGGAGAGAGGCTGATTTGCTGGTAATGCAACGGGGCCTCTGGTTTGCATTATTCTTGGTCTGTTAGGTTGCGAAGATCACGCATGCAGACCCATCGCTTCTTCTTATCTACGTTAGGGAAAGGCATGGACCGCATCTACCCAACAGTCCTGCTCTCCACTTCTGCTGAGGATATCTGGGTCCTCAGGCAACCAGATCCTGGTAAGCACCATGCTCACCCTCCTGCTTAACCCCGGCCCCATACAACCTGTGGTATACCTGAGTAACCCTGTTCCAGAGTCAGTGCTTCCTGTTAAATATTAAGAATATTTACTCCTTGCTTCTGCTCACCCAAAAACCCTAATGCTAATGCAGTGCCTCGGAGTGGAATTTAATTCATCTGTTCCAGCTGCATCCCTCGTCCTCCCAAGCTTCCCTCTTCTGTGTCAAACAAAACCACCCTTGTATTGGAACCCCATGTTTGCTTCCCAACCGTTCCCCTTAATGTCATTGATGTTTCCGTAAACCATAGTGGGGGAAGTACCAAGTCCCGTATCTCAAGGCATCGCTGTTGTAGAGGGGAGGAGAGAAGATAAAGTCAGAAGTATTGGTTCCGAGACCCTGAGATTGTGCTACAAAAGCATTTAGATGTTAGGAGGAAGGAAAGCTGGGGAAAGGTGGGCTGTTCCATTGTTTTGAAGTCCTGAGAAAGAGTGAGTTAGCTGTTGCAGTTGCATCTTGATTTCAACACAAGGTGGAAAAGTGGAGGACGAGGCATTTGGGGAAATGAGAGCAGAAATTTCAAGGGATCACTGACCCTTCTGTGTCTATTCACTCCAGCATGTGTTTGAGCTGAGGTATTGGTATCTCCCTTGAGTGTATTGGACAAGAGGTGACCTTGTTAGACAGCATGTCTCTGTCGTATTTGGCTGCTTTCCTCCACTGGGCCCCTTCTGCATCATCTGCTCACACTCCGTCCTTCAAAACAAAGCTTAGGTTTATGATCCTGGAATCTTTTTACAAGATTGAGCTCCATCTGTCCATTGATAAAATGCTCAAGTAGGAGTTTCCTAACACCAAGGTCCTTTCTTAGTGTAATGTGATACTCAAACTGGGTTTACATGTATATATGCTCGATATAATTTAGAATCAATGAATACAACAGCAACTTGCATTTATACAAGCACACTTAGCATGGGAAAATGTCCTGCGATGCATCACAGAGTTAATTAGCCAGAGATGTATAATGTGCCAATGAAAGAGGGGTGACCAAAATGGCCACAGCAGCAGTTTTAAGGAGAATCTAAATGTAGCAGGTGGACAGTGAAGAGGCTGAGAAGTTTAGGGAGGAAACTTCACAGCATTAATCTTTGGCAGCTTAAAGCAAGGCTGCCATTGGTGGGCTGAAGAGAACAGGTTAATGCACAACAACATTTATTTATCACCTTCAATATGTTGCTTTAAAATAGTGTAATCAGACAAAAATAGGCAGTGATTAGAAAGAGAATTTAAAGCAGTATGCTTTCCTATCTCAGAATGGCCCAAACTGCCTCGAATCTAATGAATCCTTTCTGATGTGCAGTCCTGTTTGTTTCGTGGATAACTGAGGTGCCCAATTTCCATAAAGAAAGATTCCATAAATAAGAAACAGGATGAGTGAGCAGTTAATCTGTTTTAGATGTTAATTGATGGAGGAATATTGAGCAGGACATGGGGGAACTCACCTTCTCTTCTTTGAATAGTGCCATGGAACTTGAAGGACCAGATAGAGGCTAAGTATTTCATCGAAAAAGCCGGATTCTCTGACAGTGCAGCACTCCCTCAGTATAGAACCAGAGTGTCAGTGTAGATTGTGTGTTCCATTTTCTGGTGTGGAGTTTGGATCCATTATGAGACAGAGGGATGTGGAGAAATGATTCCTGCATGTCTTGTCTCATGTCCTCAAGCCTATTGGCGATAATCCTCGTCACTCTGTGTCATTTGTACTCTTATCCAGCAGGTGACAGGAACAGCGTGGGCAGCACCGGCAGTGTAGGCAGTACTCGCAGCGCTGGAAGCGGGCAGAGCACAGAGAGTGGCAACGGACAGACTGCCACTACTGGCCTGGAGAATGGCAAGGTATGAAAGCACAGACTGATCCCGGTGCCAGTCACTGGCATTGCCCAGCAGCAAAGCTCTTATATCAGAATAAGGACAGGAAACAGGAAAAGAACAACTTAGCTCAGCAAGCCTGTCCACCTTTTTTGTAGATCCCCATCCCCACCTCCCAATAACCCTCAGTCCCTTTTCACTCCGTCAACCATTGTCGGGGGAGGGGGTGGGGGGGGGGTGTGGGGTGGGCTGGGGTGGGGTGGGGTGGGGTGGGGTGGGGTGGGGTGGGGAATGTGTGGGAACCTCCTGAATTGTTTTGAGATTGGCCAACCCAGCTTTAAGGTTGCCCTCGATGTCTCTCCAGGGAACCCCTGACACCTGTCTCTGGCCCCCATGTTGGCCCTCAGATTCTGTGCAGTTCTCGAATCAGCTTTCAAACAAGGTATGTCTGCGCTCCCCAATTCCCAGTGCAATCCCCCCACTGACAACTTGGCTCCCCTGCCCCAAGCCCCCTCCCCCAGTCAGCCCATTTCAACACTGTCGTTGAACACATTCTGTTGGACCCACTTCTACTGCCTCCTGCTGTTTCAACTCTTCCCCACCCTCCCTTCCACCCCCATCCCTTTCCCGAACTACAGCAGGGTAAAGGAATCTGCTCTGAATCACAGTGCACCAAATGGCAACTTTGCTGATTGACCATGTTGCTGCAGGTATGACTATGGCAATATGGGAGCAAAAATCTGAATTTCAGAACATTCCAGAAGTTTGCCCCCCCCTCCAACATTCGCTACCCTTCTCCTTATTCCTCCGTCCTTCCACCCCCCACCTCCACCCCTCCCACCCCCCCCCCCACCCCCCCCCACCCCCTATCCTCCCTCTCCCTGAAAACCACACACACACACACACACACACAGGCAATCTAAGCTGCATGAGACCCCGGAGCAGGGATTGGGAAAATTCCCAAAGGGATATATGTCATTACCTCCGCATGGAGCAATCATGTGCATGAGGTGACCCAAAACTGGTTTGAGGATTTGGAGTTGAAGCTTAGCTACAGGTGATTTGTCAGCCCTCTCGCCTGGAGTTCTTCAGGGCCTAGGATGAGAGAATAGAAGGCGCCTGACACAGGGGCCATTGAGAACCTGATCCTTAGTCAAAACAATATAACAGTTTGGTGAATGGCTGACATGTTTTGGTTGTTCTGGGTGGAAAGATGTGCCTGAAACTCCCAGTAACTCACCATTTCTATCAGCTCTAATATGTATTTTGATTTCTGGCAGGCTGTGCCCCCTGGTGGAGATCAGGCACATCAGCAGGTCTGCAAGGGCACAGAAACCCTTGGCAAACAGCTTGACCAGCCTGCAGGTAAGAGCCAGTCTACACCTTGTTTTCCGTATGTGTGTCTTACTGTCAGCCTACAAATAGGCTTGGGTGCCACTCTGCATCATGTTATAAATTCACACTTTATAAATAATGGCTAGTGAGTCTCTATACGCACACGCACTCGCTCCCACACAGACACACACAGGTATTCACTCGCTCCCGCTCCCATATGCGCTCCCGCTCCCATGCGCGCATATGCACAAGTATATACTGCAGAATAGAGGATCAGTAGTGGTCACTGGACAGAGCCAGGACTGTGGAAGAGTTGGCTCTTGTACCTCTTCCACCTTGTATTTGTTTCTCAGCACTCACTCGTGCCTAGTGTTTGAACACCTCTGATCTAGACCTGGCACTGATTCTTGCCTGGGTCTGTCCTCTGAGGGTCAGCGAGAGCAGCGGAGATATAAATAGCGGCAAGAGCTGGGCTTCCCAGAGTCTGTGTGAGGAGTGGCTATCCACCGCCACTGCCTGTAACAAGGAGCCAGGCAGAACCCACACTCAGAAAGAAAAATTAAGGTGTGACATCACAGGGAAGCAGATAGATGATTGGCCAGTATTTCCTACTTATCTTATCTAAACTGGACAATTTCAATTGGGGTAAGTAGAACATTATTGAAATAATAAAAATACCACCACAGGCAGGACTAGAGACATTAATTAAAATTTAATCAGTAAATTAATTAATTAATTAAAACTCTATAAAGATGGCTGAGCAGATGATTGTGTTGCAGCTGCAGAATGTGGGAGCTCATGGAGGCAGGTGTGATCCAGGGCAAGCACATCTGCAGTGAGGAATTTCAGCTCAGAGTTATGGAGCTGGAGGCCAAGCTGCAGATGCTCCACTGCATCAGGGAGGGTGAAAGTTACCCGGACACTTTATTCCAGGAGGTAGTCACACCCCTTCAGGTAGGGTCGCCTGATTTGGTCCTGGTCAGGAACAGGAGTGTGACTACGAGTGAGGCAGGTATAGGGATTGAAAAGGTAGAAGTGGAGGAGCCTCAGCCCTTGCAAATGTACAACAGGTTCAAAGTTCTTGCAGTTTGTATGGACGCAAGAAGGGGCTGCAGGGTGAATGAGTGAACTGACCATGACACCATGGTACAGGAAGCCATTCAAATTGGGAAGAGTAAATAGGAATGCAGTGGTAGGAGGGGACAGTACAGCCAGGGAGATAAATACAGTTCTCTCCAACCAAGAGCAGGAGTCCAGAAGGCTGTGCCGTCTGCCCAGTGCCATGGTTTGGGACATTTGCTCTGGGCTGGAGAGGAACTTGCAGTGGGAGGTAAGGATGCAGTGGTCGTGGTCCACGTAGGTATTGATGACATAGGTAGGACTAGGAAAGAAGTTCTGCTTTAGGAGTTGCAGCTAGGGGCTAAATTAAAAAGCAGAACCTCAAAGGTAATAATCTCTGGATTATTAACTAAGCCACATGCAAATTGGCAAATCACGAAGGACACAGCATCCATGGCTGACTAAGGACGTTAATATCAAGTTGCAAGAAAAAATGTAGAATTCCTCAAATAGTAATGGCAGGTTAGAAGATTGGACAGAATATGAAAAACAGCAAAGAATGAAATTAGAATACAAGACAAAGCTAATTAGAAATATGAAAACAAAAAGTAAGAGTTTCTACAGGTATTTTAAAAGGAAAAGAGTAACTAAAGTGAACATTACTCATCTAGAGAATGAGTCTGGGAAATTAATAATGGAAGATAAAGAAATGGCAGATGAATTGAATATTTTGAGTCTGCCTTCACTATAGAAGACACAAATAACATCCCAGAAATAATTGTAAATCAAGAGGTGAAAGGGAGGGAGGAACTTAAAACAATTACAATCAGCAGGGAAAAGGTACTGAGAAAACTATTAGAACTAAAAGCTGACAGGTTCCCAGGTCCTGATGGACTTCATCCTAGGGCCTTAAAATAAGAGGCTGCTGAGATAGTTGATGCATTGGTATTAATGTTCCAAAATTCCCTGGATTCTGGCAAGGTCCAGATTAAAAAATAATGAATGTAACTCCTCTAATCAAGAAAGGGAGTGGGGGCGGCGGGGGGGGGGGACAGAAAGCAGGAAATTATGGGCCAGTTAGCTTAACATCTGTGATAGGGAAAATGCGAGAATCTATTATAAAGGGGTTATAGCAGGGCATTTAAAAAATCTTAATGCAATTAGGCAGAGTCAACATGGTTTGTAACAGGAGAATGTGGTTTTGTACAAGGGAAATTGTGTTTAACTAAATTATTAGAGTTCTCTGAAAGTAACAAACAAGGTGGATAAAGGGGAACCTGTAGATGTGACATACTTGGATTTCCAGAAGGTATCTGACAAGGTGCCTCATCAAAGGTTACTACGCAAAATAGGAGCTTATGGTATAGGGTGTAACGTATTAGCATGGATAGATGATTGGTTAGCTAACAGGAAACAGAGAGTAGGTATAAACGGGTCATTTTTTGAGTTGGCAAGATGTGACTAGTGGAGTTCTACAGGAATCGGTGCTGGGGCCTCAACTATTTACAATCTATAGCAAAGACTTGGATGAAGGGACTGAATGTACGGTTGCTAAATTTTCTGATGACACAAAGATAGGTAAGAAAATAAGTTGTTAAGAGGAAATGAGGAGTCTGCAAAGGGATATAGATAGATTAAGTGAATACGCAAAAATTTGGCAGATGGAGCATAATGTGCAAAAGCTTGTCCACTTTGGCAGGAGGAATAGAGAAGCAGCATATTATTCAAATGGAGATTGCAGACCTCTGAGGTACAGAGGAACCTGAGTTTCCTGGTACATGAATCACAAAAAGTTGGTATGCAGGTAGAAAAAGTGATTAGGAAAGCAAATGGAATGTTGTTGATTATTGCAAGGGGAATGGAATATAAAAGTAGGGAAATTTGGCTACAGTTGTGCAGAGTATTGTTCAGACCACATCTGGAGTACTGTGTACAGTTTTGGTCTCCTTATTTAAGAAAGGATATAAATGCATTAGAAGCAGTTCAGAGATGGTTCACTTGACTGATACCTGGGATGGGGGGGGTTATCTTAGGAGGGAAGATTGGACAGGCTGGGGCTGTATTTGTTGGAGTTTAGAAGTTTGAGAGGCGATCGTATTGAAACATGTAAGATCCTGAGGGGACTTGACAGGGTGGATGCTGAACGGGTGTTTCCTCTTGTGGGAGAGATTAGAACTAGGGGACAGTTTAAAAATAAGAGGTCTCCCATTTAAGATGGAGACGAAGAGAATTCTTTTCCTCTGAGGGGCATGAGCCTGTGGAATTCTCGTCCCCAGAGAATGGTGGAGGCGGGGTCTTTGAAGATTTTTAAAGCAGTGTTAGATTCTTGACTAACAAGGGAGTCAAAGGTTATTGGGGACAGGCAGGAATGTGGAGTTGAGGCCACAATCAGATCAGCCATGATCTTATCAAGTGGTGGAGCAGGCTCGAGGAGTCAAATGGCCTACTCCTGCTCCTAATTCATATGTTTGTATGTTCCACTGGCACATCGTATGTGGGAAAGGATCACTACTCAAAAGTAGGAAACACGGCAGCCAGTTTATACACAGCAAGCTCCCACAATCAGCAACATGATAGGAAATGCTCTGTTTTAGTGATGAGTTGAGGGAGGGATAAATATGGCCAGGACCCCAGGGAGAATGCTTCCACTCTTCTTTGATACAGTCTTTTGTTCACCTAAGTGGGCAGAAGGAGCCTTGGTTTCATGTCTCATCTGAAAGACAACACATCTCTGACAGGGCAGCATTCCTTCAGCACTATGCTGGAGTCTCAATCTGGACTATGTGATCAAGTCTCTGAAATGGGATTTGATACAACAACTTTCTGACCCAGAGACTGGAGTGCTACCAACTGAGCCTCAGCTGACACCTTGTTTGAAGTCTTGGATTAAATCACTCTGCATAACAACCCTTCCCACCCACTCCCAAACCACAGAGACAGAAACAATCTAGCAGTGTCTGTGGATCCAGTCCAGGCAATTGTATGAATGACTTATCCTTGAGACAGTAATTTTATTTTAAACAGATCTATTCATGTAAACATCAAAGCATTGTTATCACTTTCATCAGTAAATCAACCTCCATGCTCTCACGACAGGCTGGGCTGGGACAAGGAGCGTGTGCATGGTTAATGGGTGAGTGAGCTTCTCTCACTGACGGACATGGTTTGATCATCTGCCAAGGACTCGGCGTTCCCTACCACACCAAGAGTAGCCTTTTCCCCCTTCCGTCAACAGACTGTTCTATCTGATAGATTGAAAACTCTGATTAACTGTTGCTAGCTGGGGCTTGTCTCAGAGGCAGATATGTGGCCAGTGCAGAGAGAGTTCCTTGTATTCTCTTATGTTCTTGAGAATTGTAGCTTCAGGTATTTTGATCCTTCTCTCTACACCTTCACTGTGGAATTCCTTCCCTCTCTCTGTCTTTCCTCTCTGCCACAGTCCGTCAGCTTTTGAAACCCAAGTTTGGCATTGCCCAGTCATTGACTTTTGATTTTGCTTCTCTTTCTTCCCCCCCCCAATCTTTCCGTCCTGCACTCACACTAGGATTTTCCCCTTTCATCTTCCCTTTGAGTCTTTTCTCAGGATGTGGGCACCTTTACTGAGGCTGAGTGTTAGTTGGCTGAAAACCGAAGGCTTGGAGCGGGGAGGGCGGGCTCATTCTGCCTGTGTCGCTCTCCCACTTGCCACTGGAGCTGCCCTGGAACAAAGATTGTAGGTGTAGAGGTTGCCAACACTCCAGGATTGGCCCAGAGTCTTCAACAACAACAACTTAGAAATGAAACGTCCCAAGGCGCATCACAGAGATATTATAAAACAAAGTATGACACTGAGCCACATAAGGAGATATTAGGTCAGATGACCAAAGCTTGATCAAAGAGGTAGGTTGTAAAGAGTGTCTTAAAGGAGGAAAGCAGAGCAGAGAGGTGTAGGGAGGATGTGCCAGAACTTAGGGTCTAGGCAACTGAAGGCACGATCACCAATGGTGGAGCAATTAAACTTGGGGATGCTCAAGAGGCCAGAATTAAAGGAGAGCAGAAATCTGAGGGTTGTGGGGTGGGAGGAGATTATAGAGATAGGGAGGGATTTGAAAAAAAGAATTAGAATTTTAAAATCAAGACGTTGCTTGACCAGGAATCTTCAGGAATTAAAGATCAATCTCTAAAATGCTGCTATGAGCAAAGCCCTGTTGGACATTAAGAGATGAGAAAAGGGCTTGTTTGAATGGGCAGAGTGGTTCACGGTGAGTGGTCATGAGGTGAAACCTCTCGGAATACGTACGTCCAGGGTTGGCAGCACTTATGCAGGTAACGAAACTTGTCAATCTATCAGATAGAAATGCCTGCCAAAGGTTGGGAGAAAAGATATAGGATAGACTCCACTCCGTGAAACCATGTAATCCGGTCCATGTTTTGGTATGGATGATCCAGATGTGCTTTTGAAAGGGGCCGTCTGGTCATTTTGAGATTGTAACCCAAGAAAGTCTGAATTATGAAATGTGTGTGAATCTATTTCTCATGTTCCTGGAGCTCATGCTGTGAAGGTGTTAATTGTTGAGGCCTTTGAAGTATTCAATGAATTTTCCTTATCAATAAAGTAAACCAGAATGCTAGCCACAATCCCACCCTCTCCCTCCACCCCATGCCCCTGCCTTGTTCCCAATCCAATTCTGGACATGGCAGAAAGTGGATGTACTGTGACCGGGTACAGATTGACATTCTCCAATTTCAGTCTGAGCACCAGAGGGCTTTTTATCCACAACCAGGCTACTCCGCCATCCTGACTGTGTACACAGTGTCAGAGGAACACAGCTTAGATTAGCTTCACTGCTGTTGAATGTTAGAATGAGGGAGGGGGAGGGTAGGAGTGGGGGAAAGGGGCTTGTTGAACTGCAGCGGTGCTCTTGAGACTTCCTAATGCCAGGATCACTGCTAAATCCTGCAGATCGTGTTTCAAAGATAAAAGACCATTTGAGTCAACAAGCGTGGAACAACCTTTCCTTTGACAACTGATGATATCACCTGTCCAGGTCCGCATTCCTCTCTCTTGTGCTCTCTCTCTCTCGAACCCAAGTTCACATTTCGCTTGTGAATCTCGAGTGAGGCAGTATTCGGTGAGGACTGACCTAAAACATTGAGCCATGGAAAGAATTGTCAGAAATGTTGCTGTGGTGGATACTCGAACAGTTGAACAGTAAAGTAACCCTGGAAGGTTGCATCATGATGATTGGAGGTAGGGTGAGTCACAAGCCCTAATGTTGCTAGGAGATATGACCAAACCCCCACCCCCCTCCCCGCCACCACCGTCTCAAGTTTAATTTTTCAAAACGTGAACCTTGCCTTTTTTGGAATAAAGGAAATTCAAGTTAGTATGTTTTGCTTTGAGATGTGCAAAGGAGGGAGGAAGAAGCTGAGAGATCATTTTTAAATCTACCTCTGATTAATAATCATTTTCTTCATTGGAGAAAATGGATTGAAGCAAATGTCTTCTGTGATGAGGAGAGGATTATAATAGTGTTTAGGTTGTGCATTTGATTGAGAATTATCTTACTTTGGGAATAAAAAGAGGGAAAAAGCCCTGCTCCCTGGGGGGAGTGAACAGGAATGTAGTGGTAGTAGGGGACAGTATAGTGAGGGGGATTGACACAGTTCTCTGCAACAAAGAATGAGAATCCAGATGGCTGGTTTGCCTGCCTGGTGCCAGGGTTCGGGACATCTGCTCAGGGCTGGAGAGGCATTGGGAGGGGGAGGATCCAGCTGTCATGGCCCATGCAGGTACCAATGACATAGGCAGGACAGGGAAAGAGGTTTTGCATAGTCAGTATGAGGAGCTATACACCAAATCAAGAAGCAGAATCCCAAAGGTAATAATATCTGGATTATTACTAGAGCCACGTGCAAATTGGCACAGGGTAAATAAGATTAGAGAGATGAATGTGTGGCTCAAAGACTGGTGTTGGAGAAGTGGGTTCTGGTTTGTGCAGCACTAGCATCAGTATTGGGGAAAGTGGGGACTGTACCGTTGGGATGGCCTACACCTGAACCGTGCTGGGATGAGCGTTCTTGCGAATCACAAAACTAGGGAAGTAGAGAGGGTTTTAAACTAAACAAGAGGGGTGAGGGATCAAGCTTGGGTAGAGGTAACAATTCAAGGGGTAGAGTCAAGTAGGAGAGCAAAACCGCAATATGGGAAATGAGGGTCAGAGAATGGCAGGAAAGGACAGAGAGACAAAAACCCAAGAATACAACAACAGTCAAGACTAGATGTTCCAATGATAACAAAAAGACAAAAACTGAATGCTCTGTATCTGAATGCGCATAGCAAGCAAAGCAAAGTAAATGAATTGTTGGCCCACATAGAAGTAAATAAATATAATCTGATAGACATGGCTCCAGGATGACAAGAATTGGGTCCTGACTATTGAGGGGTATATGATATTCAAGAAGAATAGGAAGCTAGGTAAAGGTGGAAGGGTAGCACTATTATTCAAAGAGGGCATTGGTGCAATAGTTAGAGATGACCTTGGTTCAGGAGATTAGGATGTAGAATTGGTTTAGGTGGAGATGAGGAATAGTGGGGGAAAGAAGTCATGAGTGGGAGTGGTCTACAGGCCTCCTAATAGTAGCCACAATGTCATGGGTGACTTTAATCTACATATAAGCTGGAAAAATCAGATTGGCAGTAGTAGCCTGGATGAGGAGTTCATAGAATGCTTTCAAGATAGCTTCTTAGAGCAGTATGTTCTGGTACCAACCAGAGAGCAGGTTATATTAGACTTGGTATTGTGTAATGTGACAAGATTAATTAATGACCTCAAGAGTGAACACACCCCTAAGTAGAAGCGACCACAATACGATTGAATTTTACATCCAGTTTGAAAGGGAGAAGAGTGGGTCTAAGACTAGTATTTTAAACTTAAATAAGGACAACTAAGTGGGCATGAAAGCTGAACTAGCTGAAGTGAACTGGGATACTAGGCTAGAGGATAGATCAATAGAGAAGCAGTGGCAGACATTTAAAGGGATATTTCAGAATAAGTATATTCCTACTATAAAGAAAAATTCTAAGGGGAGAACCCACCATCTGTGGTTAACTAAAAAAGTTAAGGAAAGCATCAAACTTAAGGAAAAAGCATATAGCTGCGCAAAGATGAGTGGCAGGACAGATGATTGGTCAGAATATAAAGAACGGCAGAGAATAATGAAAGGTTATTTAGGAGAAAAAGTATGAGAGGAAGCTGGCTAGATATGTTAAAAAGGATAGCAAGAGTTTCTACAGGAGTGTTGGTCCTCTAGAGAGTGACAGTGGGGAGTTAATAGTAGATAATAAGGAAATGGTGGATGAAATGAACAAATATTTTGTTTCTGTGTTCACTATAGAGAATACAAAAATCATCCCAGTAATAGCTGTAAATCAGGGGGTGGAAGGGAGAGGAAACTTGGTGAAATTACAATCACCAGGGAAGTGGTACTGAGCAAACTGATGGGGCTGCAGGCTGACAAGTCTCTGGGTCCTGAGGAATTTCATCCTAGGGTCTTAAAAGAGGTGGCTAATGAGGTAGTAGATGCGCTGGTGTTAATTTTCCAAAATTCACTAGATTCTGGAAAGGTTCCATCAGATCGGAAAGTAGCAAATATAACCCCTCTGTTCAAGAAGGGAGGGAGGCAAAAAACAGGAAACTATAGGCCAGCTAGCTTGATGTCTGTCATGGGGAAGTTGTTAGAATCGATCATTAAGGAGCTTAAAGCTGGGCACTTAGAAAAACTCAAGGTAATCAGGAAGAGTCAGCATAGTTTTGTGAAAGGGAAATCATGTTTAACCAAATTATTGGCGTTTTTTTGAAGGAGTAATGTGCGTTTTGGATAAAGGGGAGCCTGTAGGTGTACTGGGGGGTACTTGGATTTCCAGAAGACATTTGATAAGGTGCCACATCAAAGGTTGCAGAAAATAAAAGCTCATGGTGTGTTGGGAAACATATTAACGTGGCTAGAAGATTGGCTGGCTGGCAGAAAACAGAGTATGTAGAAATGGGTCTTTTTCTAATTGGCAGGATGTGATGAGTGGAGTCCGGCAGGGGTCTGCGCTAGGGCCTCAACATTTTACAATTTATATCAATGACTTAGATGAGGGGAGTGAAGGCATAGTAGCTAAGTTTGCAGATGACACAAAGAAAGAATGTTGTAAAGCGGACCCAAGGAGGTTGCAGATGGATATAGATAGGTTGAGTGAGTGGGCGAGTGGGTAAAGATCTGGCAAATTGATTTTATTGTGGGAAAATGTGAAGTTGTTCACTTTGGAAGGAAAAATAAAAAAGCAGAGTATTACTTAAACTGAGAACTACTGCAAAGGTGCAGAGGGATCTAAGTGTTCTAGTACATGAGTCACAAATAGTCAGTATGCAGGTACAGCAAGTAATTAAGGCTAATAGAATGTTATCCTTTATTACAAGAAGAATTGAACATAAAAGTAAGGATGTTATGCTTCAGTTATACAGGGCATTGGTGAGACTGCATCTTGAATACTGCGTGCAATTTTGGTCTCCTTATCTAAGGAAGGATGAAAATGATTTGGAGGTGGTTCAGAGGAGGTTTATTAGATTGATACCTGGAATGAGCGGTTATCTTATGGGGAAAGGTTGGACAGACTGAGCTTGTTTCCACTGGAGTTTAGAAGAGTGAGGGGTTACTTGATTGAAGTATATAAAACCCTGAACGGTCTCGACGAGGTGGACATGGAAAGGATGTTTCCTCTTGTGGGTGAGTCCAAACTAGGGGACACTGTTTTAAATTGGGGGTCGCCCTTTTAGTACAGAGATGAGGGGAAGTTTTTTCTCTGAGGGCTGAGAGACTTTGGAACTCTCTGCTTCAGAAGGTGGTGGAGGTCGGCCATTGAATATTTTTAAGGCGGAGATAGATGGATTCTTGTTAGGCAAGGGAATCAAAGGTTATCGGGGGTAGATGAGAATGTGGAATTCGAAACACAGGCAGATCAGCCATGATCTTATTGAATGGTGGAGCAGGCTTGAGGGGCCGAATGGCCTACCCCGCTCCTATTTCTTATGTTTTTATGTAAATGCTGAAAATCCGAATAATGCTCACAATTTAGAACGATATATCAGCATCTGATAAACTGGATTAGAATTCTAGGTGTGTCCCCTTCCTCTGAATTGGGAAAACAGGAAGATAAGGGAACACCGTCATACAGCAGAACAGAACCAGAGGAGAATGATAGATGTCAAGAGTCAGGAATTCTGTCCCTTGTCACAGAGAACAGTTAATGGGTTAAATAACTGGCACATAAACAATTTGGAAAGAAGTTTAAAGTGATGGACGATAGAGGAAGATGATATCAATGAGACAATGAAGAGATGATGGATAAGAGATGGTGGACAATGTTGTTAACATGGAGGGGTGAGTATGCGTGGAGTATTCCTGCCAAGAGCTTTATCCCCTCATTTCCCTGTACTTTAGCTCCCAGCTGACAACAGGGGAAATGGCCACTGCTTCTTTGAGGAGCTGGTGGAGAGTGACCTGGGCAGTCTGACTGGATTACTCGTCCCTGCCAAAGGTTGAAGACTAATGGGGATAGGATGCATCTCCAGATTAGGAGCTCATTGTGTGCGGGACCCTGACCACAAGCCAAGTTCTTCCGGTCTGTGGCACAACGTAACAGACAGAGCTCAACAAAACAGACACCATGTCCCAACATCTGCCTGAAATCATTGTTACCGCTCTATTCATATGTTAGAAGAGCTCTGAGCTGCACACCAGGAAATAGGGTACACAACTGCAGCATGGTTAGATCCAGAGAAACTCTGACTGCACTCCCCATCAAACACTCTCAGGACTGGTACAGCACAGGGTTAGATACAGGGTAAAGCTCCCTCTACACTGTCCCAATCAAACACTCCCATGGCAAGTACAACATGGGGTTAGATACAGAGTAAAGCTCCCTCTACACTGTCCCCATCAAACACTCCCATGGCAAGTACAACAAGGGGTTAGATACAGAGTAAAGCTCTCTCTACACTGTGTACAGAAAACACTTCCAGGACAGGAAGAGCATGGTTAGGTATGATTTATAGAGTACCTTAATCTGAACCTCTGAAGAATGTATCTACTGTATTTCATTTTCTGTACCTTCTTTATGGTTTCTCTGAATGAAACTTCCTATATTATTGTGGTTTGTGTCATATAATGAACAGTTTGGGCTTTGGATTTGTGCTATTTAGAACTGGATTGAGGTTAACATTCATTCCATTTGAAACTATCAGGAAATGGTGAGTCTTTCATACCATCAGCCTGGAAAGGAGTCAAGAACCAGAGTCATGGTTATTGCTCCAACCCGATACTGATTTAATTCTAATTTGTTGATAGGGATGCCAAGACATCAAACCTTCTTGAGCTATATGTCTGGAGAACAAGGATACTCACAACAGTTTATTCACCCCGATCAGCTCCTGGAGGGCAAGGTAAGATTAAAGCTAATACTCACACTGAGGAGTAACCTGTACATAGCAGTGATGAGTTTTAATGGTTGTTAGCAATGAGGTTAAATAGGCAATAGTGGTGAGTTTAATGGGTTTTAATGGTTAGTGGTGATGAGTTTTAATAGGTATTGATGATAAGTTTCAATGGGTATATATTTCCCCAAATTCTGGGCTGAGGTAGAAGGGACATAGAATTGTTATGTCAAGTCTCTGCCTCTCCTACTCCCTCTCCACCCTCTGTGATTCTCCTGAACTTGTTTCCTTTGCCTGTGCCCAGGATCCCTGCTGATCAAAGCTAGCAGGGTGTCTAGGGGCAGGTGGAAAAAATTAAGACAAGAAACCTTTATTTTTTTTAAACTGCCTCACTTCACTCCCAAAGGTTTCTGCCACATAGGGTTTGGCAACTGCCAATCTCCATCATTAGCCAAAAGACTCAGCATCAGAGACTTGGAGCCTCGCAGGCCTTCAGCTGCATTTGCATTTACTGGGCAGTGTTTAGGCTCCAAGCTCAGTCAGAGAACATGGGCGTGAGACTCATGGGTTTGAGCCTGGACATGAGCCTGAGCTTGAGACTTGGCCTGAACTAAGACCTGAGCCTTCCTTGGGCCTGGGTCTGGGATGATTGGAGTTCCACCAGATGAACAGTTAACCATGGTGGTCATCTCATTGGATCAGTAATCCAAAGACCTGAATTAATAATCCAGAGAATGTTAGTTCACATCTCACTGGTATTTTGAGACCTATAGAGGCTAAGGAAAATCTACCCTACTTTTTTTTCTGGAAATTACAGGGTAGATTATTCAATGTTGTGCCCGTTGGAGAGTTGACCGGTTAATCAAACAGTTGAGACAACATAAAAACAAAAAGCTAAAAGCTACTGCAGATGCTGGAAATCCAAAACAAAATAAAAACAGAATTACCTGGAAAAACTCAGCAAGTCTGGCAGCATCGGCGGAGAAGAAATCAGTCAACGTTTCGAGCCCTCATGGCCCTTCAGCAGAACTGAAGCATAGTTTCAACAAGGGAGAAATATAAATTGGTTTAAGGTGGGTGGGGGGGAAGAGACACATTGAGGGTGTGGTGTGAGCAGATAATCAAAAGATGTCAGAGACAAAAGGGTCAAAGAGGTGTTGAAGGTGGTGGTCTTTGAGACAACATGCTCTACTCCCATTTCCCACTGTGCCCCATCTATACCACGGAACAAGGAAAGAATGACTTGCATTTCTATTGCGCCTTTCACACCCTCAGAATGTCCCATACATTTACACCAGTGAAGTACTTCTGAAGGTTAGCCACTGGTGTAATGGTAGGAAATGTGGCAGCCAAAATGTGCAAAGCAAGCCCTCAGAAACAGCAATGTGATCATTATCTGTTTTAGTGATATTGAGGGATAAATAGTGTCCAGGACACCAGGGAGAACTCTCTACTCTTCTTAGAAATAGTACTGTGGGATTGTTTACGTCCACCTGAGCACTCCCTCAGTACTGCCCTGGGGTGTCAGCCTAGATTATGTGCTCAGGTCTGTAGAGTTTAAGTTGAACACAGAGGGAGAGAGTGTCCTGGAAATTTATGTCAGCATATGTGACCAGCTCACTGCGTCCTTTAAGGGCTTGCTGCACACATGGCATACAAAATATTATTATAAAGAGTTAACCATGTGAAATTGAGAGATGTCAGACTGCCTTTCCTGCAATCCCCGATTCAGTGGTGCAACCCAGTCCTGCATCAAGATGGTGCAGTTGCCAAGAGAAAGTATACAGAGACCTTAACAAACGTGTGTGTATAATTTGCAAATTAATTACATTATAATTCAGTGTGAGGAGTTACATTTGGTAGGAGAAATAAATGGGCCACATACTCCTTGGAAAATAAAAGTCTAATTGGGGTACAGATACATAAATCATTAAAAATAGAGAGACAGGTTAGCAAAGCCATAGAAAAATAGAGATAAAGCATTGAGGTTCATCTCAAGAGAAATAGAATTCAAAAACAGAAATGTAACATTAAACTTGTATTGAACATTGGTTATATTATGAGTATTGTTCACAGCCCTGGGCTCCATATTACAAAAGGAATATAGTGGTACTGGAGAAGGTGCAATTAAGATTTACACGGACGATACCAAAACCGAGAATTTGTAACTATCAGGGTTGATTCAGACTAGGGCTCTTTTCTCCATAAAAGGGAAGACAAGGGGGTGACCTGATAGAGGTCTTTAAAATTATGAGAAGCTTCGATAGGGTAGACACAAAGAAAATGCTTCTACTTGTGGGGAGCCCAAAACTTAGGAACCTTAAATACAAAACACTAATAAATTCGTAAAGGAATTCAGGAGAAACTTCTTTACTCAGAATAGTTAGCATGTGGACTTGCTACCACATGGAGTGGTTGGTGCAAAAAGCGTAGATGCATTTGAAGGGAAGCTAGATAAATACATGAGGGAGAATGGAATAGAGGTGAAGGAAAAAAGGTGAGATGAAGTAAGGGTCATCTGAAAGTGAAAGGAAGAGGCTTGTGTGAAGCATAGAACTTGTTCATCCCAATGGTCTGTTTCCATGCTATAAATTTTATGTAAAGATTAATGCAAATCTTGTTTTGTTAAGAGGGTATTTAATCACTGTCATTTCAACATTAACCATCTATTGGAGGCCTGAACTCCAAACTGATTAAAGCCTGAGCTTGTCTTGATTGGTTTGACCCTTTCCCCTCCCAGTGGAATGCTGGGGTAAGCACATGTGGCCTGTGTAAAAAAAATAAGTAAACAATTTCTTCCACTGGGAATATGGAGCTTCCCTGGCATCTGTCTCTGGCCTGGTCTTTGTGCAGGAATGCCTGGAATGGCCAAGAGTCAGATTCTGAAGCAACTGTGAGATTGGGGACGTTGCCCTTCTACTCTGAGCTGGCCTGAGACCGGGCAAGTGCAGTCAGAGAGGGGGGTCCTGCATGTGGAAACCTGGAGCATTAAAACACACTAAGTGTGAACCACAACTCATGTATAAACAATCACACACACACATATTGATACACACATACACATGTATCTAGACACACAGAAACATGCATACAGATGTATTTAAGTATATACTAATTTACCTTTACCTACACAAGTACGTACTCAAAATTATCTGTACACATCCTTGCCCATGTGTGTGGCTGTATTGGATTTTTTGAATAAATGTTTGAGTCTTTGAAAATCTTATAAACCCACTGGGCTTAAAGAGGCCACTTTGAAACAGGTCATATCCAAACAGTGACCTTTATTCTGTGGGCCAACTATTGGTTGGTAGTACACCATGTGAGTGGACTTCAGACAAAACTGCAGGGAAAGACCTGAAAAAAAACTCCAGATTATTGAGGCCTTTCCACAACACTCTGTCATCCTGAATCCAATATATAAACTCAGGAAAATCCACATATCTGTCTCCGATTTGTTAATAGGATCCAAGCCAGTTGGTGAAGTCAAAAGCAAGACACAGATGTTTTTCTTTATTGAGAGTTTATTGACATGTTCAGTCTTACAGCTCTCCTCCTAGTGTCTAAACCCAGTGTCCCAGCTATCCCCTATTTATATGGGCTCAAAGGCATTTAATACCCATGATCTGTTTCTCTTAATGTAATTGACATTAACAAACCTTAACAATGTAATTGACAAGACATTGTCACAATTTTCCCTCTTTGTTCCTGGAGGCCCTGACTCTTGGGGTTTGAATCCACAGCCTTCCAATAACACTATCAAGGAAGCATTCATTATGTGCACACCTGAACAATGGCTGTCAACAAGCTATTTTCATGAGGAGGTATCAGAGCCGGGCTGGATCCGATCCTCGCAAATCCAAACTCTTTGTCACCAGTCACTGAGCAGCACTCAGGTATTACCTGAGTGCTCTTTCTTTGCCTGGCCTAGGAATTCAGAGCCAGTCTTAGTGCCACGGTAGATGTCTTGGCTGGCATCAACTAACTCAGCACTTTGCAACCCCCCTCCCAATCCACCGGCAGCCCATATCCGAAAAACGTGAATCTACTTCCTCACTCCTCCCCCCCCCCCCCCCCCCCCCCACCCCCCCCACCCTCCCCCACCACCCTCCATTACTCACTGACAAGAGCAAGACAGCACCTCCGCAACCCCGACTTGGAAAATTTACCTCAAATTGTGGATCCTTTGTGGAAAGCTGTTTCATCCAGAGTAATGCTCTGCTAATGAGTCTCGTGAGTCAGGGAGAGATAATCATGCGAGGAAGAATCTTTTATTAAACTTCAACTGTTTTTTGTAGATTCTTGTCAATTGAACTCGGCAGTTTTATGCCAATGTATATTTTTGCAGATGTCACTGTGACTCTGTTGGTTGTGGTAACCTTGCTTTATTTACACTCCCTGTCTCTGCAGGATGCTGAAGCTATCTTTAACTGGCTGAGTGAATTCCAGCTTCAGCATTATACAGCCAACTTCATCAATGCTGGTTATGATGTGCCCACCATCAGCCGTATGACCCCTGAGGTGAGTACCAATCGGCACCAAGCTGCTGTTTGCTGCTTGGCAAGGCTCATGATCAAGGTTTTCTGAGCCGTGCTTGCACAGGTATTTTCTTCTAGTTGCACTGAAGAGCCTGCGGTGAAGGGCCAAAGCCCACAGCGTTGACCTTGGCAAGGTTCAGAAGGAGATAGAATTGTATAGCATGGGAGGAGACCATTTGGCCCATCATGCCTGTGGTTGGCTCTTTGAAAAAGCTATCTTATTGGTTCCAACCCCCTCTGCCTTTCCCTGTTTTCCTTTTGGAATTCTTATCCAACTCTCCTTCTGAATGCTGTGAAGATGATGTTGGAAAATCGAGGCTGTATGGTGTCAGATTTAGGTTTTTAAGAAGCTGAAGGTGATGGGGGAAGGATGGACTGGGAGTTGTGAGACAAAATGAGATGGAGTAGGAGACCTTGTGATGAGTATTGATTGAAACATAATAAAGATATAAGATGAAAAGCACGTCGAATTGAGTATTTACATAGAATCACAGAGATTTACAGCATAGAAACTTGCCTTACAGCCCAATAGGTCTTTGCCGGTGTTTATGTTCCACACAAGCTTCCTCCCGTCCTAATTCATCAAACTCCACTATGCTGTGGCATAATGACTGGTATTCCAGAGACCCAGGGTAATGCTCTGGGGACCCCAGTTCGAACCCCACCATGGCAGATGGTGGAATTTGAATTCAATAGGAATCTGGAATTAAAAGTCCAATGATGACCATGAAACCATTGTCAATTGTCGTAAAAACCCATCTGGTTCACTAATGTCCTTTAGGGAAGGAAATCTTCCTTACTTGGTCTGGCCTACATGTGACTCCAGACCCAAGGCAATGTGGTTGACTCTTAAATGCCTTCTGAACAAGGGCAATTAGGGGTGGGCAATAAATGCTGGCCTCGCCACTGACACCCACATCCCATGAATGGATAAAAAAGAACTTGACGGGTAAAGAAGTTTCTTCTGAACCCCCTACTGGATTTATTGGTGACTATCTTCCTAATTTTTGGTCTACTGTGCACTACCTCCAAGTGTGATCATAGCTGAACCATTGTAATATTGGTTAGACAGAGAGAAGAACATTAGGCTATAGGCAGAATGAGAGGGAGAGGTTGGAAGCTGGAAATAGGAGAGGGATCGCCTGGCACCCCCGGGGTTACACTGCGGCCGAGTTAGTGTTGTGACTCCAAGTGCTAGGCACCATCATAGGCTGACAGGGCACATGCTCCCTCGCAACCTCATTGGGTATTCAAAACTGTGGGAATGTGCTCGGAGGGTGACACTTGCTGCCTTAGCCCGCGCGTCCACCACGACAGGAAAACTACTGGGTGTGGAATGAAGATCCTACAGTGAATGGGGTGGATTCTCAGCCCTGCTGTACCCAATAGTAACAACTGACATGATCCTGTATACAGGACCTGACAGCAATCGGAGTGACAAAGCCCGGGCACAGAAAGAAGATTTCCACCGAGATTGGCAAACTGAGCATTCCAGAGTGGCTTCCCGACTACAAACCGGTAGGTAATCTGCATGTACTAGCAACTGACCCTGCCCTTTCCCACTGTAGTTTGCATTGAGTTTTTTTTTTGCTGATTCAGTTAATTTAGGAAGGGATCCGGCAGCTCCACTATCTGAGGTTTGAGTGACTCATGAACCAGGAATACCTCCCTCACTCACACTGCTTCTGTACTCTATATCAGAGAGTGTGACTCCCAATCCTATCTCCCAGAAAGGACCATATGTAACTGTCTCTTGCAGCTCATGTGATCTTCAATATCCTGTTTTTAAACTTTGATAACCAGTAATTGGCTGCTAATGGGACTCTGTGTCTGTACGTTTAAATAGAAAAGTAACTTCAGAGACTAGCTGTATTATCTGCACTACAAGTTAAGAATGTCCAATGTGATTGGCTGAAATTCATTCCTAAAATGCGATTTTCTTTCTTGTTTCTTCTTGTGAAGTTGATGCTCATTAAGGTAATGGCTGTCAGTGCTGGGAAATGAGCAGGTTGTCTATCATGGCTCCCAGTGTCAGCTCCAAACACTCCCAGGACAGGTACAGCATGGGTTAGGTAGAGAGTAAAACTCCCCTGACACTGTCCCCATCAAACATTCCCAGGACAGGTACAGTATGGGTTAGATAGAGAGTAAAACTCCCTCTACACTATCCCCATCATACACTCCCAGGGCAGGTACAGCACAGGGTTAGGTAGAGAGTAAAACTCCCTCTACACCATCCCCATCAAACATTCCCAGGGCAGGTTTAGCATGGGGTTAGATAGAGAGTAAAACTCCCTCTACACTGTTACCATCAAACATTATAGAGAATAATCCTCCCTCTACATTATCCCACCAGGTCAGGTACAGCAGGGCTAATCACCATAACTTGCATTTATTTAGCATCTTATCACATTTCTCAGGATATCTTAAAGCACTACAAGTTCAAACAGGCACTTTTTGAAGTGTAATTATTGTTGTTTTGTCAGTTTGTTGTAGAGTACAACTCCCTTTGCACTAAATGCATACAGCCCCCACCCTCACATGGGCACCTCCCACTGCACAAATATGAGAATTTGCCATTTCCACCTTGTGCTATCTGAGTGAAATCACCAATTGCAACCAAACTAAAAGACAATTTTATTTACACCTATGGATTCATAGCTACTAAGAACTAAGTTGAGTCTTCACAGAACAATCTCATGCAGGATCTTACTTTACCTTGCCTTTCTGAATTGGTTTGAACTTAGGTCTGAGAGTGTGAAAGGGTACTGTCTGACCTACTGCACTGCCAAGTGACCCAGGGCATTCTCTCAAGAAGCGTTTGGTCACGTCTTACAGCCCCCCCTAGCCCAAGGCAGAGCCATTCTCTCATGCTGTGGTCTGGAACTAAACCACATGAAGTAGGAAGATCCAGATTTAACCCGTGTGTGCCGAATTAACTGAGGTCAGCCAGGAGTGCAGCAGTGGGAGGCCGTTCAGATAAGATTCATAAAGCTGATTCCTGGGATGAAGGGGTTGTCTTAAGAGGAAAAGTTGAGGAGTTAGGGTCAATATTCATTGGAGTTTAGACAAATGACAGGTGACCTTATTGAAACATGTAAGATTCTGAGGGGCCTTGACAGGGTAGATGCTGAGAGGATGTTTTCCCTCATGGGGGAATCTGGAACTAGCGGGCAGTTTCAGAATAAGGGGTTTCCTATTTGAGATGGAGATGAGGAGGAATTTCTCCTCAGAGAGTTGTAAATCTTTGGAATGCTGTACTCCAGAGAGCAGTGGAGGCTGGATCATTGGACATATTCAATACTGAGTTGGACAGATTTTTGATTGACAAGGGAGCCGAAGGTTATGGGGGACAGGCAGGAAAGTGGAGTTAAAGCCACAATCATATCAGTCATTATCTTATTGGGCAGTGAAGCAGGCTCGAGGGGCCAAATGGCCTTCTCCTGCTCCTATTTCTTATGTTCTTAGTTCTGTATTTAAAAGCTCACACTCACTGAAACTGGCTTTGACACTGCACAAGCCCATTCCATGTAGCACCATTATCTAACAGTCGAAAGTGCTGGAATATACCAAGAATCTTAGGGCTGTGCAGGGGAAAATCAGGCTGGGTACCCATTACCAGATCAGGATCCAGTGACTCCTGCTGGAAAGCACACAATGGGGTGAGGGTTAAGTTTAGGGCTGTGATGCCTCCAGTAGTCGAACAGCCTGTTGCCACATGGGCACAGTCATAAAGAATGAGCAAGGTAGCAAACGGCACCCATGACACTGCACCCCTGGAAGATGGGAAACAGTTGCGGGAGAAGGGCTTTCCACAGATCTCAATGTACAGAGAGACGGGAGGCTCTTTAAAGTGTTTTGCTCACTTTTGTTGACTCTGTTTCGTAGGTGGATCTGTTTGAGTGGCTAAGTGCAATCGGCTTGCCTCAGTACCACAAGAAACTGGTGGATAATGGGTACGACAGCATCAGCTTCATAAGTGAGATCACCTGGGAGGACCTGCAAGAAATTGGGATCACACAACTGGGTAAGAGCGACTTTCATCCTGCCCCTGTGTTGCCTGTGCTGCTTCTGGACCTCCATTTGAGAGAACAATTGGATTACACTAATACCCTAAAGCATTCTCCCCGGGCTAGGAAGGGTAAAACCTGCTATGTTTCCTCCTACAAAGTGCACGTGCACAGGATGAGGATCACATCTGATGCTCCCTGTAGAGTCTAGAACTAGGGGCCACAGTCTCAGGATAAGGGATAGGCCATTTAGGACTGAGGTAAGGAAACATTTCTTCACTCAGAGGGTGGTGAACCTGTGGAATTCTCTACCACAGAAGTCTGTGGAGGCCGGGTCACTGAATATATTCAAGAAAGAAATTGATAAGCTTTTGGATATTAGGGGCATCAAGGGGTATGGAGAGAAAGTGGTAAAATGGCATTGAGATAGAGAATCAGCCATGATCATAATGAATGGCGGAGCAGGCTCGAAGGGCCGAATGGCCTAATCCTGCTCCTAGTTTCTATGCTTCCTCATGCTCACAGTCTATGCTGACATGTAATGATCATCTGGGTGAGGTTCAATGGGTGACTGCAGTCTGTGGGGGACGTAACCCTGCTTTTTTTTATCAGCAGCTTCGGGAAGGGCAGGGAAGAAAGCCGGGAGTTCAGAGTCTTTGTTTGAATGACTGGTTTGTGTTTCTGCAGGACATCAGAAGAAGATGATGATTGCCGTGAAGAAGCTTGTGGATGTGCAGAAGGCTTTAAATCAGGCGGAAGTGGAGGCCAAGACCGCGACACTTAGGCGCAAGGCGCCCAACGCGCTGGAGATTGTCACCATCGAGCCCTCGCAAGGTGAGAACGGAGAATGCCAGTCTCCTCAAACGCCAAAGATGCTAACCTTCCAGGACAGCGAGCTGAGCCACGAGCTGCAATCTGCCATGTCCAACCCTTGCTACAATTGCCAGGAAAGCCTCGTGATGAAGCAGGTCGGGGCCATCTCCCGGAGCCAGGAGAGCATTGGCATCCGATCCCGAGGATCTGGCCACTCCCAGGAGAATGTGCTCGGGAAGACCAAGATGGACAGCAAGTCCCAAGAAAGCCTTGGCAGCGGAGATGGGAGCAGCAGCAGTGGCAGCAGTGGCAGGACCACATTGCTCCCCTACTTGAGAGATGCTGCGCCAGTTCATATTGTTGGGCCACACCAGGAAAATGCAAACGGTTTGGGGCACAGCGTTGGAGGCAGTCCTAGTAAGGAGAGAAATGGGCCTGATGGGCGAGACCATTACCAAAGGCCTGTGCTACAGAAGGGTACTCCTGTGTTAAACCCGATGAAGACACTGCCTTCTCAATATCCACTTCCTCCGTCACCAAACTTCACCCCACCTCATACTCCAAGTAAAGGGAAGACAGTCCAAGCCTTTGTGTACCCACAGCTGCCCGTCAAAGGCAAACCATTTTGCTCAACACTGGAACCCTCCAAGCAGCAAAGCTCAAAGCCAGGGAACCAGGGCTTTGTCTACCTCCACTCACATTGCAGCATCACCAACGGAGGTGTGCCAGAGGATGGACCTCGCCTGAACCCTGTGGTGCTGCCAGGCGCTGTGCCAATTATCCGCTGTCCAGTGCCAGGCAAGGAGCTAAATGGAGACGTTTTCAGGCCAAAGAAGCGGTCACAGAGCTTGAACCGCTACGCCATGTCAGACGGCGAGCCAGAGGAGGAAGACACAGGCACTGGGGCCGTCAGTTCATACGCCACCCTCACTCGGCGCCCAGGGCGCAACCAGGTCTCCAAGAGCCAGTGGCCGACAGACAAAAACGTCAACCGCAGCCAGTCGTTTGCCATCCGGGGGAAGAGAAAAGGGCCCCCTCCCCCTCCACCCAAGCGCCTGAGCTCCGTGTCCAACTGCCAGGGGCAGGAGGCTGAGCAAGAGCCAGCCTCCAGCTCAGCCACCGTCCCCCAGAATGCGCCTGACCTGGTAGACGGGCTGCCCGTGCAACAGGAACCTAGTGAAGGAGCGGCGAGCAATGGCACTGGAAGCGTGAGGAGCATTGCTGCCAAGTTGGAAATGTCCAGCAACCCCGGAGGCCAAGCCAAACCTCTGACCCCACCGAAACCCTCCAAAGTGGAGAAGAGGGAGAACCAAGAGGCTGTTCCCAAGAGCCCCGAGCATTGTGGAGCTAGCTCCGTACCAACCAAGGCAGTGGCTAGACCGCTAGAAAAAGCGAGAGACTCTGCTAACCGGCGACGCACCTTGAGTGAGCCGGGAGTCAGCTTAGAGACAGACCCAGTTGCTGAAGCTTTCAAACCTGATGGGGAAGAGACAAAGTCGGACGCTGAGGATGAGGCCAAAGTTGGCAGAGGTGATCTCGAGGCCTCCTCATCCTCTCAGAATAGCTCCAGTGAGTGCATCCCTTTTGCAGAGGAGGGGATTTTAACCATAAAGCAACGGCCAAAACCAAACAGCGTGGTCAGAGGGGATGTAAACGTGGGCTCTGCAGACATGGGCACTGGCTCTGCAGCTATCAACAGTGTAACCGGGATGTCCGAAGACTGTGGTGAGGAAAGACAGGGCCACAATGTACAACTGGGCAATGGGAGAGCTGCAGAGGGCGGCCCAGCTCCAAAACCACCAGAGCTCCCTGAATTTAACCTGACAGAGTCTGACACAGTCAAACGAAGGCCAAAGCCCAAAGAGAAGGAGCTATTGCAAGCTTCAGTCACTACCCCACAACACCATGTTCTGATGCAAGGACCTCGATACGCGGAGGCTCAGGCTGTGCATATTGTGGACTCCAGGCCTCAGGTGGGCCCTCATGTGAAAAGTGACATGGACGACGATGCCTGCGTCGAGTTCAGGATTGCTGAAATTGAGAGGAGTCTCCAGTCTTTAGAGAAAGGGACTAAAAAGACACTGAAACCTCCTCTCTCTCCCAAACCAGCTCTTGCCTATCTCCAACAGACACCTAAACAGACAGGATCAGTGCCCATTTCCACCAGACCTTCTCTTACCAGGGGACCATCCACAGGTAACAGCATCACAGGATGTCTAATATGGGGAGAGGGTAATCCTTGTGCCTGGGCACAACTCTAGCTTAGACTGATGGAATGAGCTTCTCTACTTAGCTCCACAGTGACTCAGTGGATAGGCACCCTCTATAGTGCTGAGTCATTACAGACCCAAAGGCTCCATGGCTGAGACCAAACTCAGCTGAGTTTCAATTGGAGCAAAACCAGCAGCCTCGGTGCCACTCGGCTGGTTGGGCAAACTTCAGATGTGTGAACATAAGGTAAAGTCAGTGAGGCTGAGCTGTGCTCCCTTCCACAGTCCAATAGCTAGCTGACACTCATTGCCTGAACTTCCACATGATGAAGACTACTTCAATTCCCACTCTGGAGACTCAAGCATCTAGGCTGACACTGCAGTGCAGTACTGAGGGAGTGCTTCACTGCCCGAGGAGGCATCTTTCAGATGAAGCATTAAACCAGGCTCTATCTGACCTCTCAGGTGGATGTAAAAGATCCCACAGTGCTATTTTGAGGGAGAGAGGGAAGTTCTCCCTGGTGCCCTGACCCTTAACTAACACCCTTATAACTAACACCCTTATAACTGACACCCTTATAACAGAACTGGTCAGACATATGGTGTTTGTGAGATCTTACTGGGTGCAAATTGGTGACTACTTCTGCCTGCATGACCAAAGTAACTACATGTTTAATAGTGCTTCATCTTTTGTGTGGGAGATCAGTGAAAGGTGCTTTCTTAAACTAGTTGTTTGGTAGTACAGAACTTGAGTATTGCTGAGAAAAGAGACATGACGAAGTTTTTCGTCTTGCACTCATCAGGACACTTTGCAGGAATAACAATATAAAGGTTTTCCCCTTATATTAGTATTCTTGCAAAGTGTCCTGATGAGTGTAAGATGAAAAGCTCTGGCATGTCTCTTTTCTCAGCAATACTTTCTTAAACTGTTCCTCTGACTTTGATCTTGAAAAGTAGGTTGTTCGTTGTTTCATTTTGCCCTTTCTTTTCAGAATTCTGCCAAAATCAGCTTGCCTTTTCCACACCGCCCGTCTCCCCAAAGTCTACACTGGCACGAGGGCTGCCGTTTGCCAGTCCCAAAGCAAGCAGACCTCCCCAGGGCGGCAGCCTTGCCACCACAACAGCAGGAACCCCATGCCCTGCGCAGCAGTCAGGGCCCGCACTTGCCTCTGTGCCCATGGGTCCTGTGGCCAGGAAAGCAGGGCTGACAGGAGGAGCGCTCACAAAGTCTGCAGTGGAGGCCCCACAGGCAGCCCTGGCTCAACAGCGACTGGAACGGACCAGCACCTCGCTGGAGGCAGCTCTTCATGCCGTGGAGCAGAAACTGACCCAAGAAGACAATGGCAATGATGTGTAAGTAACCATTAGCAGCAAGCATTGCATCTCTACCTGCTAGTGAAGCGGTTATGTTACTGGATGAGTAACCTACACTGAGAATAGAAAGTAGGGAGAGAGAGAGCATATCGATAAATAAGCCAATCCCAGGGAGGTAGTTAATGTGCTGAATGACCTGCAAACTCATGAACAGAAAAACAAGAGATTGTCACTGAGAAAGAAGGGCAAAAGTAAATTTTTCAGAGGGCAAAAAGAGAGAAATCAACACAAAGGAAAAGGTGACAAATGGGAATAGGTTACATTGAATTACATGAAATGTGCAGCACGGAATCAGGCCATTCGGCCCAGCTGCTCTGTGCCAGTGTTTATGTTCCATATGAGCCTCCTCCTATCCCTCTTCGTCTCACCCCATCAATGTATGCTTCAAACCATTGCTCCAACTTATTTATTTATCCAACTTCCCCTTGAAGGCACCTATACTATTCACCTCAATCACTCCTTGTGGTAGCGAGTTCCACATTCTAACCACTCTCTGCATTAAGAGGTTTCTCCTGAATTTCCTATCAGGTTTATCAAGAACTATCTTATATTTATGGCTCCTAGCTTTGGGCACCCCACAAGTGGAAACATCTTGCTTACCTCTAGCCTAAGTTCTCTCTCCCAGTCTAAGATTCCTGTTTGTCTTTCAGACTTTGACCCCACTGAAGGTTGCACACCTGGAATACTGTAACCTGCCTTGAATCTTTCCTGATGCTGACTGACTCTCTGTGTATTTCCTAACATGCTTCATGAGAACCTGAGGGATTTGAGCAGGAGTAGACCATTCAGCCCCTCGAGCTTGCTCCATTTCAGTCCAATCACAGCTGATCTCCTGTCTCAACTGCACATTCTCACCCCCTCCCCACATTCTTTGAATCCCCATGAGTCAAAAATCTAACAATCTCAGTCTTGAATATATTCAATAATAGAGCACCCATAACCCCTGGGATAGATCATTTCAAAGATTCACCACCCTCTGAGTGAAGAAATTTCTCCTCATCTCAGTCCTAAATGATCACCCCCTTATCCCGAGTCTGTGCCATGTATTAGATTCCTCAGCCCAGGGGAACATCCTCTCAGTGTTGACCCTGTCAAGCCCCTTCAGATTCTTTCATGTCTCAAAGACATCACCTCTTGTTCTTCTAAACTCCAGAGAGTATATGGGCAATTTACTCAGCCTCTCATAGGACAACCCGCTCAGCCTGAACCTTCGCTGTACCACCTCCAGGGCTTGTCTATCCTTCCTTAATTATGGAGCTCAAAATTGCACACACTGCTCCAGACGCGGTCTCATCAAAGCCCTGTAAGACTTCCGTATTCTTGACCTCTACTCCCCTTGCATTAAAGTCCAACATACTATTTCCCTTCCTAATGGCTAGCTGTACCTGCATGTTAACTCTCTGTAGCTGCAAGTTAGCTCTGAGTTCCTTGTATGAATACAGTCAAGTGTCTCTGAACATCAACATTTACAAGTTTCTGGCCTTTTAAAAATAATCTGCTTTTCTATTCTTATGACCAAAACGAATCACGTGAATCACACACTTCCCCATATTATATTCCATCGGCCAACTTGTTGCCTGCTTAACCCGTCTGTATCTGTCTGCAGCCTCTTTATGTCCTCCTCACAGCTTAATTCCCACCAACGGCGGATACATTACTCTCTTGGTTTCTTTGTCTAAGACATTAATAAAGATTGTAAATGTTGAGGCCCCAGCATTGTTTACATAAATATCTGATCCTCTCTTGTTGCTTTTCCCTTTTCTTTTATTCCCCCAACCCAGCTCCATTTCCGTGAAGTCTGCCGGCAACATTTTGGACGATATTGGGAGCATGTTCGATGACCTCGCTGACCAGCTGGATGCCATGTTGGAATGAACCCCTGGGCCGCAGTTAAAGCCCTGCGGCAAAATGCTGACATTGTCCCCTTTGACCCCGATGGGAATGACACCAGTGTAAAGTTCCATGTCACAGGTCACCCACAGTGTCTGGAGAAAGCTCACGGGCATCCCAGGTCGTAAAAGACTGTGGCAGAAGCAGGTTATTGAATCGATTGACATTTGCTGCATCTTATTTTATAGGGATGGGCGGCTTTAAATGCTGCACCCCATGATAAAGTTTAGGCAGAAACTGCTGCTAGTATGAGGTGGCTGGCAGCTTTTGAACCCTGCGAGAACTAACCACAGAACCTCAGAAAGACTGAATTTTATCACATTATTTTTTAAACACATGTATATATTTCCCCTCCTGTCAGCTTCTGCTGATGCTGCAAAAGCACTTAAATGAGTTAAAGCACAAAATGTTAACCTGGGACCCCCCCCAGTGAAGAGAAGATTCAATCTTAGTCATGCTAGGCAAAGATCTTCAAGCCACCATCCCTAAAGAGCTGCAATTGCACTTGAAACGCAGGCGACCAGAGTTGGTTCAGCTCCCACAGCACTGGAGCCAGTTCATCTTCCGATATTAGCGGGCGAATTGGACACGCAGGCATTCCAAGCAAATCAACTTACAACGTGGCACTTTCCTTAAAGTGAACCTGACTTCCTGGAACTGTGTTTCTCAAGATGTTCCACTGAGTAAAATCTACTCTCTCAAGCTTAATACTAAAACGTCTACTTTTTAAAAGCCCGGGGAGTTTTGTTGCTCCAGGGAGCGGAGGATGTGATCGCAGCTTGGATATTTTGGAGCAGCTTTACACTTTTATTCAGAGCATAACTAATGCTGCAGGAAGGTCTGAGCAACTCACCTGCAGCTGAGGCTAAACTCACGCCAACTGGAAAGAGCACAGCATGATTTCTGGCCACACCCTTGTGAAGCACCTTTGGGACAATTTTACGATAGTAAAGGTGCTATATAAATGCAAGTTGTTGTTGTGAACCAAGGCAGACATATTGCAGAGGATGTAAACTTGTGTCTTGTTTGTACTGAGCCCTGGCACAGAGTCCAGTCTTAGAAGTTCAGTTTGAGGCCCCTGCCACTCACCAAGGTGGGAGGGGGGTTGTCAGTCTTCATGTGCATGTTGCCCCTGCCATTTCCTGATTACACACAGTCAGGGCAGTCAAAGCCTCCTGACCCTCAGTATTGAGGCGGGAGTTCGTTCCTCATGGGTTTGTGATGGTATGTGTTTGCCAACTGACAATGGGGTATATACATCCCTCACCCCTGCCCTGTGTTGTGTCGCCCTGCGTTGTGGATTGACAGGGAGATGTGTGCACTCTGGCACCAGACCAGCTGTGACAGTCACTGTAACACCAACACTCTGAGGAGCAGGTCCTGACACTACATATTGACCAATCAGCACAGGGTTCTGACATGAGACATTTGAAACAGAAAAGGAGGACACAAAATCTTCTGCAACCTCATTGAGGGATACCAGTTTGAAGAATGTCATAGTGGTGGCTGGGTACACCAAATCATTCCCAGTGAATCACTGTTCTCGGACATTCCGTTGGACTTTACAGTCAGCAGCTGCCATTAACTGCACCCCCCGTCCCGCTGACCCCCAGAGAAGGGGGTGCATCTTATATATTTAATTCACAGTTCAGTATTTCGCAAAGTAATCATGAAATAATTTGAGTACAGATAGCCTGAATCTTGCGACACACAGAGAAAAATATTTTTCTAAAAACTGGGAAAGGTGGAGAGCAGGATATTTAAGCTGAGTGCAGCATTGTTTGTTCTGTTTATCAACCTGAATCCTAATTTCATCACAGAATCTGAATATATCCCCTGTATCTCTATCTTTAGAAGCAGTTTATGTGCCTTTTCTGGTGTCAGTGTGGCTTGTAAGGGATGTGTGTGTGTGTTTAGCGTGCACACCTCTGTATGTGCACTTGTGTTGTGTGTATGTGTCTGTTACTGCAAGATGATTGCAGGCTATTGTGCCAAACTCAAAGTTTAAACTGTATTGGTGCAAACTTAGTGTGAACAATTCCAGTGATGCCAAACATGCTTCTAATGGTAAAAGATTCCAGTTCCTGGGATGCTATGGAGGAAAGGAGACAGCAGCATTAATCGTTAACCAGTAGGCTTTCACTTATCTAACTTGTTTTTAAATTCTCATTTTCTCCTCTCCTGGTCCTGATTATTGCCGGGGTTCCAATTCCACTGGTTCCCCGCTCCGTATTCAATACTTAAATGGTCACTCTTCATAAATGTTACACAGTGAGTGCTGGCAAACGATTAAACAGCGGAGAATGCAATGGGGGAGAGCACCACAATTGAGCCGCGAATATGATTAAATTTGCTGCCAAAAATGCCCCCCCTCCTCCAAGCCTGACATGCAGATAGGGGTCCTCAGCGTCACTTGGACTCAGGACTGGGAACATCCAACTTCAGGAGTCCACTGGCCTCAGTCCATGTGTGTCTTAGAAGATGGAATGTCCCAGACCTTTCCAAAACATTACAAAATTAGCTGGGGATTAGATAGAGTGAATAAGGAGAAACTGCTTCCATTTTCAGGAGGATCAGTAACCAGAGGACACAGATTTAAGATAATTGGCAAAGGAATTGGGGGGAGATGAGAATGTTTTTTTTCACACAGCCAGTTGTTATGATCTGGAATGCATTGCTTGAAAAGAAGGTGGAAGCAGATACAGTAGTGACTTTCAAGAGGGAATTGAAAAAGAAAAGTAGCACAGGAACTATGGCGAATGAGTGAGACCAATTGCGTAGCTCATTCGAAGATCTGGGATAGGTATAATGGGCTGGATGGCCTCCTTCAGCTGGTGACCCAATGAAACTTGGTGTTCCCCATTTTCTTGGCAGTTCTAAGTGTCTCCTGCCAAAGGGAGGGTGGAAGACCAGTAGAGCCTCTGTGGGGTGTTGAAGTTAAGGTTGAAGCCCTCGTGTGATTGCACGATCAGCAACCTCAATCGTGATGTGTCGATACAATGTCCAAAATAACTGTCCACCCTTGCCTGCCTATCGAGTTCCCTCAGTTCAACTGGGGAAGTGCGGGACGAGGGATGATTTACATACAGGCTGCAGTCGTGCATTTCTCAAGTGCTGCATTAATTGGTGGCGGTGGAACTGCGAGGGTATGGTCAGACTAGACACAGTCTACAGCTGCAGAAGGAACAAGAAGTTTGCTTTTGTTGAGAGTGCCCCTCCATGCCCCCCTGCTTGTGATACCTATTGTGACATTCCCTTTAGTTAAATCCAGAGCCGTAAAGCTCCCCTGTCGGTTCAATTGATAATCACATCCTCCTGCACAATACTAAAGCACATGGACCAAAAAATTGCAGATCTGATTCCTTGTCTTAACTGAGAGAGTGGAGGGGCAAGGGCAGGCGGGCAGCTACAGCTATGAATTGCCACAGCATCCCTTAGTTAACCATCAGCAAGCCATCCAGCTCCTCACCACTCACCCCTGCTGGAAAGTTGCGAATAGGTGAGGCCAGGCTTGATTTTGGTGCCCCCCATACAGTCGAATAGCTGCCAGATATTCACCTGTCAGGCCAGTCGAGGTGAGGTATTTGAGGACTGCCACTGTCTGTGAAACTGGTGCAACAGTATGAGTCAGCACCTTCAGCAGAGGGGGGGAAAAGATTAGGGGACAATAGGGATGAGAATTGGAGTTCCCTGTGCAACATGGTAATGTCACTGTGTTGAGCCATTGATGTTTTCTTGTGATTTACAGGCGACTATCAAGTGGGATGGTCGACCTGTACCCCAGGTGGCTGCAAACATCAGACAGAGCTCTTTCAACAGAGCTGGGTTTTGAGGCGTGAGAACACATCATTTGTGAGGCAGCTTCTTTACAGGGACCACACCTTTCTGTCATGGCATTGCCATTCACCATGGCCCAGCTCCATGGCAATGCTTCCGCTTTGAGGGAGGCAGGCACTCCAACCCCTCGATACTCGCTGCACTTGCTTTCAGTTGGTGTTTCTTAACGAAACATTTCTTTGTAACGATTGTGCTTTACCCGGAACCAGGTGCCTACAGGAGACGAGCAGGTGCCATGAGTTGCCTGTAGGTAAACTGTGACATAACTGCGTCACCTGTTTCCTACAACTAGGACACTGCCCCATCCCCAACCTTCACCTACTTTAGGTTCCTACAACAATCAGTGGGAACTGGTTCTGATTAGGGTAAAACAAAGCCCAATTCTGAATAACTACCTCAGTTGGTTGAAAAATAATGGCATTATCAGCACCCTGGTCCATTCCTGACTTCACTGATGCACCTGCCAGAAAGACAGACTTCCGTTTTTATAGACTCCACATTTCAAACCATATGATCAGCGAAATGCTTTGCAATGTGGTGACAGTCGACAGCTGTCTCTTTATGGAAGGTCACCCAGAATGTGTACGTTCTGCAGCAATAATAGTGCCAACCGCTTCAGAAATCACCCTCGTTGCATGATGGTCGCATGTGTACCCACCCCATTCATATTTAACATGCCTGAGCTGTCAGAGTCAGGGTTAATGTTAGAAACTGGGATGGGACAAGCTCCAGAGAGAGCAGCTCACAGTGAGTGGATGTTTGTGCATCAAATCGCTCCCCACAACCAATTGCTCCCTTTATACTTACTGCGTTTGTGAGGTTTGCTGTGATCCAATGGCCTAATCATAACAACAAACGTACGTTTATACAATGTTTTGTAAGTCTTTAGGACGTTGCAAAGCACTTTGCAGCTAAAAAATTACTTTTGACGTGCAGCCACTGCTGTATTGTAGGCAAATGCAAAATTAAACAAGATCTCCCAAACAACAGAGATAAGTGACCTTTTGACCTTTCCACCCATCATCCCATCCCTCCTTACAACCAGAGCCAGATAATACTTTACAGCTGGGCCCATAACTGTGTCAAAACTGCCTTTGTTACGTTTCCTGTAAGATTTCCATAGCCAGAAGTGATGTTCAGCTTATTATAGAGACTAGCTGATAGTCTCCAGCATGCATTACACCAAAGGAAATGCAGGGTGTGCCCATCAATCTCCCAGTTTCCTTCATTCAACAATCATTGAACTTGAGAGCTAGTTGTCCTCATTTTTCCCTTCCAGCCACATCCTGCTATTATCCCATGTTATATCACAAAAACGTAGCACAAGTCCATGAGGAGATTGCTAAATTCAATCTAAATCAATGTTAGTGACTCAAACAGGCTTAAACTACATCAGAATAATTGTCACTTATCCTTCCTAAAACTACCAAAAGACAAAGAACTTGCATTTCCAAAGCACCTTTCACAGGCCCAGGATGGGCCGATTGCTTCACAGTCAGTTCAGTAGGCTTTGAAGTGTAGTCACTGTTATAAGGAAATGCAGCAACTAATTTACACACACCAAGCTCCCGCAAACAGCAATGAGATAATTACCAGATGTATAAGCATTTGTGGTCCTATCAGTCTGTTGTTCTCCATATTCCTCTGCTCATGAAGTACCCTTAGCACCCGGAACAAACTAGTGAATGGGATCACACAGCGATAGGATGCAGTAGCCTAACTTTCACTGTGACATGTCCAAATTGGGAGGTTCTGGTCCATTTGTAGGCAAACACTAGATTCTGTAATATTGTCATGGTGAAAAACTGTGCTACATGCTATGTGTTATGTCACCATGGTCATATAGGGTGTATATAGCCTGATCCAAGCACAATTCCAACTGCAGATTCCATTATGTAAATAACTACCTGCTCCCACCTTTGAGAATATATTTATATATATTTTGAAACAGATTTTCTTTCCTCTCTCTCTATCTATATATATATACATATATATATGTACCAAATACTCTAGTCAGATAAATAGCAGCAATAGAGACTGAGGAGTTGGGGGCTACACTGGATTTAGGAACAGATACAGTTCTGATCTGCTGTGAGATTCATTCGAGATTGTGTACAAAAGTTATGGAATACGCAGCCTGCTGCCAGCAAAGGCACAATGGGGCAATTGAATTGAGAATGTTTTGAGCAATGTAAAAGCTTGATCTTTGTAAATTACAGCTTACTGACTTGTGTATTATTAATGCAAATGTGTTCAATAGTTTATTCTAAAATTTCTAACATTCTGTGTGATCAAGCACTGTTTAATTTTTATTGGCTTGGCTAAAACGATATATAATGTAAGTTATTGTTCAGGATTGAGAAATGAAATCAATGTGCCTGACTAAGAATGGTGGCTATTTTCACTTTGGCCTGGATCGCTTTCTATTTGTTCCATCTGTGCTTATGCAGGTTCTGCCACATGCATCATGTACATGTCTGTCATGCCACCACACCCCGGGATAAAATGGGGAAAAAAGCTGCTTGTTCCTTGATAACAATCCCGGCAGAAGGCGGGTGAGGGCCATCTGGGTTTGGCAGTGATACTCAGATCACCACCGCCACCACAGTACCTGTACCTGCCCAGTCCAGTACCTGCCTATGCTCACTGTTGAAGCTCACATGGGATGAATTGCTTACTTGGGAACAATATCGAAGAGTAGGCCAGGGCTTGGCTAAAACGATATATAATGTAAGTTAGACCACCAGGGAGGAACCAAGGTGGAGGGAAATTAAAGTCAATGAGTTTAGCCACTTTCAAGCACCACCCAAGTTTTTGAAACTAGGTAGCCAGTAAAGCGCCTGTGCTCCCGTGCAAGTCAAAGGGTTCAATATTGACTTGGGCTGGCAACTGGTGAAGAGGACTCTGCCATTTTAAGGTTTTTGGCCTCATTTTAAATCTGGCAAATGAAGTGAAGGATGATAAACTGGCCTCGGTGCAGCCCCGCCCCACCCCACTCCACCCCTACCACACCACATTCAGGCCTCAAGATCAGGTAGGGCCAGCTGCCAGCAACACTCATTGGTTCCATTATAGAACTGGTGGGATTGTGCAGGGTCCAGCCACTCACCAGGTTGGTCAAAACTGACATTATGATATAGGAATCTGATTCCCATATGAGAAGAGGCCTATGGCCTGAATTAAGCAGGTAAGTTGGACACTCAGTGGTAAGCCTCTTTTAAAACGGAGCTGGCCACACCACTGATAAGAGGGGTGGCAGGGAGTGGGGAAAAGGCTATTGACACCATTTTGAGACCATTCACACCTAATTAATGCCAAGCAAAGGGAGTCAAAATCAACCCCAAGTTGGCTGGTGCAGCTATTGTAAGGCAAGTTCAGATGCCTGTACCACATTAGAAATATGATGGAGTGCATTATGAACAAAAGATGCCAGTGACATTTTGGAGGATCATTAATACTGTATCTGCCTGTCCAGTGTGGACACCTTGTCGTGGTGACTGATTGAGATACTGCCTGGCTAACATTGGACGTCTAGCTGGAAAAGCAATGCTGCCAAAGCTCACCGAGGCGTGGAGACCACCTGCAACAGAGATCTGATCACGGGTATCTGTTATTCTATCTATAAATCACCTGAACATTGCAATTAGACTTCAGTCAATAACTCACTCAGGGAATCCATGAATCTAAATATAAACTACAACTCCTCTCAATTAACTTACAACCTCATTCAATGCTTTCTGTTAATCTATATATAAACCACCCAAAACTGTTGATTAGATTCCAGCTTGTAAATCATTCCCCAGTATCCACTATTCTATATATAAACCACCTGAATTCATCACAATTATTCCATTCAACGTTATCTCTCAATCTATATACCAACCACTCCAAACCCTTGATTAGATTCTAGCGTGTAACTCATTCCCACGTATGCATTATTCAATATAAATATATATATAAACCGCCAGAATCCTAGTGACTGGCTTTGTTGACGTCCAGGGAGGAAACTGCCCACCCATTATGCAGCAACAATGTGAGTAACACCAGAATAGACAAGGGAAGGAAACAAAGAATCTTACTGAATGTTCTCTAAGAAGCACATCAGGCAATGAATTCCCAGCACCGTAGGCTGAATCTTGCTTAGTGGGGCATCTCATGTGTCTAGTTAGACATTTTTTATGCATCCTTCAGCTCAAAATTCTTTTGCACTATAACTTACTGTAAGTGTGAGTTGATATTGGTGTGTGGAGGGCAACAGGGATCTCAAGACCAGTAGTGTATCTGCTTAACCAATGAAATTTAAGAATCGAAAATGACACAGGAATGACTGAGATGGCGGTTGAATTAATTAAATCAGGTGCAGAAAGAGAAATAAAGAGAGGGAAAAAGGATTTGATTGAGAGGAGATGGAAAGGAAGATAAATCACATTTTTAATATCTCCAATAACAAATTGCCACTTGAAGGAATGAGACTCCTGTTTAAATTCCTTCCCACTTCCTGTGGAAGTACATGAGATGCAGCACCTGCCCTTTTCCCTTCTCCCTTCCCAGGGCCCCAAACACTCCTTTCAGGTGGAGTTCTATCAATTTAGTATACTGTATTTGCTGCTCACAATGTGTCCTCTGATGTGGAGGGAGACCAAACGCAGATTAGGAGAATGCTTTGCGGAACACCTCCATTCAGTCTGCAAACGTGACCCTGAATTTCCAGCCTATCATTTTAATTCTCCATCCCACTCCCACCTCTCTGTACTTGGTATCCTGGATTGTTCCAATTATGCACAACATAAACTCAAGGACTGACACCTCCATCTTTTGGCACTTTACAGCCTTTGGACTTAGCGCTGAATCTAACAATTTCAGATCATAACCTCTGCCTCATTTTCTCAGACAGCAGCTAGTGCCGATGATGGCGCTATTCCCATTTACACCTCTTGACCGTCTTTTGATTATTTATTTCATTACCATCTCCTTTTGCCTTACACCATCATCCCATTTGCCTTCTCATCTCCTGCCTTCCACCCATTCAACGAACTTTCCATTTTTCTTTCCTCCTCCAGCCCAGCTTCTGGACTTGCTTAGAACCTGTTACATCTCTAGCCATGTTCAATTCTGATGAGAGATCATCGACCTGAAAAATTAACTATGTTTCTGTTGTCACAGATGCTGCCTGGCCTGCTGAATATTTCCAGCATTTCTTGTTTATATTCCAGTTCCGGTTGTTCAATTTCTGGGGCGAAAGATTGATTGGCATTGTTCTAACAATTATCATGTTGTTAAAAGGGTACTTAGGATATTATTTGACAGACTTTAGTTCTTCAAAATAACAGAGGCTATGGGTGAGATACTGTCTGTGAGTGGCAAATAACTGACATCAAGCAGCAAATTCCAGACCTTCACTAACCTCAGCATACCTTGTAATCCCCCGAATTTGTTAGCCAATTTGCACATTAATAATGGCACACGTTAACCCACTATTATTTTTCCCATGTGGCCTGGCTCAGTGTTTTAATGCTTACAATGTAACCTCCTGCCACTAGCAGGCTAGCTGCTAAAGTGTCTCTCTCCCCTGAAGGTGCTCACCGATATGGGGCTATAGTTTCCTTGGCTATCTCACACAAGTAGTCTTCTAGAGTAAGCCTGAATAGTGGGTGCTAGCAGGCCTTTCAACCACATGGGGGTTTTCAGGGCTTGACCCAACCCCAAACTGCCCTAATGTGCATACACATCCACTTGCCAGCAAGGCTCACTGGACTTCAATCAGGTGCAGGATTTAATTTCCAATCCTAATCCAGGAGTGCTGGCCATTGTTAAATGTTTGTACCCTCATCCTGACTGAGAAGTTGGAGTGTCCCTCCAGGGTGCAGGCCTGGGCAAATAGCATGGAGACCTTGAGTTGTCCAAGCATCAAAAGAAATGACCAGGTGGCAGAAGAGAGAGCCTGGCCAACGCTATTCATCTCTGTCATAGGGACTGCCACTCACAAATTAGCCTCTACAGGCAAAACAGACAATGCTCAATACAGAACTGGCGTACGCCCTGGGTATAGTCCATCGTCTCCCAAGACAGAGGGATGACCAACATCCTGACTGAGATCCGCATGGATTGTGAAATCAGACCTAGGATTCCCTCCCACATTTTTAAAAATAAATTGTGAAGTCAAGATGCATGCCCATAACAGAACACCAAGGTTGAATAAAAGGCTCACATCAATTATCCTGTAGAGTGGTATTCTGATTTCATGGGCCTTATGGAGGAGGTAGTAGGCACAGATTTGGTTTTCCCAACAGAGAGAGTGGGACTAACTATACATGAACTGTATTCATTTAATGGGCTATGTCCCAGGGAATTGGAGGTTGTGCTTGGAGATGTCCCATTCTCTCCTGGCCATCCTTCCACTTATCATTCTTCGTAAACTCAGTAATGCAGTGCTGCCGGAGCACACCGACAAGCCGCTCTGGCAGCTTTGGCAAGTGGCTTATATTTGAAAAATGCTGTAAAGTTGCTTGTTCAATCACAGGCTGATTCTTCCCTACATCACCTATCAGCAGCAAATGCAGAGAGAAAACAGTCTGTGATTGGATGAGCAAAGAGCGGGAAGTGAGTTTTGAAGGCAAGTTCTAGGGGTCAAGGCAGCCGGCCCAGATGAGGCAGCCGAACTGAGGCGGCGGGGCACAGGTGAGGCAGCCCAAGCAGCGAGGCCCGCTAGCGCCTGAGTGACTGAGTGACTGGAGTCAGAGAGAGAGAGTGTTAGAGGGTGGGGGAAAAGCGAGTGCAAGGGGGTGGGGGGAGAGTAATTGTGAGGTGGTGGGGGGTGTGTGTGCGGGGGAGTGAGATTCACATTAATTCCTTGGCTGTTATGGCCTGGGGATGTGAAATGCGGTATAATCTTTGTATTCCCTATTGGCAGCATTACATGGAACTTACAGCACAGAAACAGGCCATTTGGCCCACCACATCTATGTTGGTGTTTGTGCTCACACAAGCCACGGCCCACCCTTCTTGATCACAATATCAGGGTAACCTTCAGCTTCTTTCTTCGTCATTTCCTCCTCAATTTCTTTGAATGTATCTATACAACAAGCATAGAATGATTGCAGTACAGGAGGCCATTCAACACATTGTGGCAGTACTCTGCAACAGGAAAGACAACTCAGCTGGTCCCACTCCTCCACCTTTCCCTGTAAAATCTTCTCTTCAGATAATTATCCAGCTCCCTTTTGTAAACCGCAATCAAATCTGACTCCACCACACGCTCAGGCAGCGGCGTATTCCAGATCCAAAGCACCTGTTGCATAAAGAAGTTTTTCCTCATGTCACCTCTGGTTCTTTTGTTAATCACCTTTGGGTTCTCGACCTACTGCTGATGGGAGCAGTTCCTCCCCATTTACGCTATCCAGACTACCCATGATTTTGAACACATCTAACAAATTTCCTCTCAACCTTCTCTTCTCCAAGGAGAACAGCCCCAGCTTCGCCAATTTACCCATATAACTGAAGTCTCTCATCCTTGGAACCATTCCTGTAAATCTTTTCTGCACTCTTACTAAAATCTTCACATGCTTCACGTTGAGGTTGAACCTGTGTTTTATGAATATTCATAACTTATTTGCTTTTGTACTCTGTGCCCCTCTTTAAAACCCAGGATTCTGTATAATTTATTAACTACTTTCTCAACCTGCCCTCCACCTCTAATGACTTATGCACATATACACCCAGGTCCCACTGCTCCTGCATTTCCTTTAGAATTGTACCCTTTATTTTATGTCACCTCTCCTTATTCTTCTGACCAAAATGTATCACTTCACACTTCTCTACATTAAATTTCATCTGCCACGTTTCTGCCCAATACACCAACCTGTTTATATCCTCTTGAAGTCCATCACTATCCTCCTCACAGTTCACAATACTTCCAAGTCTTGCATCATCTTCAAATTTTGAAATTTCACCCTGTATATCCAGGTCCAGGCTATTAATATAAATCAAGAAAAGCAGTGGCCCCACTATATACCATCCCCAGTCAGAAGTAAAGCTTTCTGTAATTCATGTTTCTAATCAGCTTGAATTAAACTAACCTGCTGAATAATGAAATTCTTGCTATGCTAAAGACTAATGATTCAAAATACCACACGGTTCAAAATAAAATGCCTACTGACACTAATATTTTTCATTTAAAAAGCAGTTTTACTGGCGTTTAGAGACTCAAATGATTAATACATAGGAAAACAACATAATAGAAGACTTAGAAATGATATGGCCAACACATTTTCTTAGAGATCCTGCACCTCAAAATTTGCCACTAAACCACTACATAACCGTAGTCATCTAAAACTCTGCTGCCTGTACGCTAACTCATACCAAACCCCACACACCTAGCATTGTGCCTCAGGGCTGTGCAAGCATAGTAAGTAGAATGACAAATTAGATCCAGGTCTATTAATCTAACAACAAAAGAAGGTAAACTAAGGGAATCTATTCTAAAATACATCAATAACTTGATTAGGAAGAGCAAGCATGAATTTAGAAGAATGTCATGTCAAACAAAGCTCTAAAACTTATTTGAGAACATAAAGTTGAACGTGGCACTCCATTTGGCTTATCTGGATTTGTGGAAAGCTTTTGATAAAGTTCCACAGGAGAGACTTTACAAACTAAAGCTAAAAGTGCAATAAATCCAGATGGAACAAGACACTGCATAGCAGACTAGCTAAAAACAGGGGAAGGTGCACATGCAACCTTTCTGATTGTAACTTCATCAAAAAAAATGCACAAGTCCAAAACAGAGGAGATATTATTGCACCAACCTCCCAGCACAATTATTGATAAAAAGGAATATTACCACCAGTGATTGAGGAAGAAGGAACAGCAGATGGAGAGACGGGAAGGCATATTACAGCAAAGACCCAGAGGAGATCATGCTTGAGCCCCTGCCGTTTCTAATCTATATTAACAGGCCAAATGCAAAGTAAATATAAGCTTATTAAACTCAATCAGAGAGGGTAGTAGAGATAAAGAATGTAGCAGGAGATCTGAAGAAGGATTCAAAATCAATTATGCAATTGGCGAAACAATTGATGAATTAAATAAATCAACACTGGGAATTGGAAAGCATTACACCTTTGTTGGAAAAATTGGCATCTGAAGTAAGCAAAGGATAGGATTGAATTGGCAAAGTGTGATTTAGAAAGGCAACTAAAAGCAATTGTAGCTGCCTGTAATTCAATGGCTAGACAACATGGCAAAGCTATTTAAAATGCTAATAGAATGCTGAGACATACTGACAGAACAGCAGAGTACAAATTGTTTTTCAGGTTTATTTTTCTTTACTGTGCACTGGTTAGAACTCATTTGGAGCACTGTGCTCAGGTTTGAACACTAGGCCGGAATCTGGCAGCTTCCCGTGGTGGATGCGGCGAGCCATTCAAACTTCCGTTCACTTCGGCAGGACCGGAAGATTCTGCCGGTGGCAGGGGCCAGAAAATTCCGCCCATAGAACGATGGAGGGTGCAGTGAGGAGTAGCAAGACTGATCCTCACATATAAAGTGAGGAAAGTTAATCTCAAGGTCTATGATCAGTGGAGTGGAGATTTGAGAGGGCATTTCAGTGACTAGTGACATTATAGATGCTTCAATCTCTCATGGTGTAGCTCTTACAGCGTCAAGACCAAATGTAGTGTTCACCGTGGTCAGCAGGTTGTGGGTTCAGGTCACCTTTACCTTCTATTGTTAGATTAATAGACCTGGATCTAATTTGTCATGCTATTTACTATGGCTTGCACAGCCCTGAGGACCCTCACCATTGCTCAATGCTTACTTCAATGATTGCTATTACCCTGTAAATTTCCTCACTCAGTTCCTTCAGCAACTTGAGGACAGTCCCACCTAGTCCAGGAGATTTGTCGAGCTTGAGGCTTGTCTGTTTGTTCAGCCTCTCATCCATACGGACTTCAGAATCATAGAACCATAGAACACTACAGCACAGAAAAACAGGCCATTCGGCCCTTCTAGTCTGTGCCGAAATATTATTCCGCTAGTCCCATTGACCTGCACCTAGTCCATAACCCCCCAGACTTCTCCCATCCATGATAGAAAGAATCCTTCAAGAAACTGGAGCAAATCTGCTCCTAGCTGCGTTCCCATGCTATTGGACTGCCCGTGGGTGGCCAACACAGGAAAATAGAGCGGAGGTGGAGCCTGACTAAATTTCCATCTTTGGCGGATGGGAGGCAGGTTCCATTTGAGATGTGCCATCCTACCTGCACAATTTTTCCTCGTTCACTGTATCCATATGATCCCTTATCTTGAGACCAGGATAATCAATACAAGCTTTAACACAAGAACATGAGAAATAAGGAGCAGGAGTAGATCATACAGCTGACTGAGCCTGCTCTGCCATTCAACGTGATCATCGCTGATCTTGGGCTTCAATTTCCTGGTAGACCAAAAATCTGACCATCTCAGTATTAAATATATTCAATGATGGTGCATTCACAACCCTCTGGGGCAGAGAATTCCAAATATTCACAATTTTCCCCTCATCTCAGTCCTAAATGAGCAGCCCCTTATTCTGAGACTGTGCCCCTAAGTTCTAGATCCTAGATTCTCAGCCAGAGGAAACAACATCTCAATATCGACCCTGTCAAGCCTCTTAATAATTGAATATTTCAACGCGATCACCCCTCATTCTTCTAAGGTCCATGGAATATAGATCCTAGGGAGTGGGCGGGAAAGTAGAGTTGAAGCCCACGATCAGCCATGATCATATTGAATGGCGGAGCAGGCTTGACAGACTATTTGGTCTACTCCTTCTATTTCTTGTGGTTTCTGTGTTCAATTGAATCAGCCTCTCATCATAGGACAATCCTCTCATCTCAGCAACCAATCTAGTGAATCTTCACTGTATCGCCTCCAATGCAAGTCTATTCTTCCTTAAATATAGAGACCAAAATGGCACACAGTATTCCAGGTGTGGTCTCAGAAAAGCCCTGTACAATAATAGCAAGACTTCTTTATTCTTGTGCTCGAATCCCCTCGTAATAAAGCCAACATGCCATTTGTCTTCCTAATTTCTTGCCACCTGCATGCTAAGGTAAGGGGCAGGAGGTTTAGAGGGGATGTGAGGAAGAATTTTTTCGCCCAGAAGGTGGTGGGAATCTGGAACTCACTGCCTGAAAGGGTGGTAGAAGCAGAAATCCTCATAACATTTAAGAAGTTTTTGGATGTGCACTTGCGATGCCATGGCATACAAGGCTATGGGCCTAGTGCTGAAAAATGGGATTAGAATAGTTAGGTACTTGTTTGACCGGTGCAGACTCGATGGGCCGAAGAGCCTTTTTCTGTGCTGTAGACCTCTATGACGCTAACTATGACTCTAACACCTATCATCCCTATGCTTGCTGACCTACATTAGTTACCAGTCCACAAACGTCTTTTAAAAGTTCCTCTTCCTCGTGTTCAAATCCCTCCCTGGCTTTGTCCTGTGGTTCTAACTTTCTGTTTGCCAAGTTCATTATGGTAACACATTGCAGACGCCCTGTCCCTTACTGCCTGGATTCATGAGCAGAGAGATTATACAACAGCAACTGCTTTTGGGTGAGGATTATCTGAATTCATACGCAGTGGGCAAAGTTCTCACACTTCTGAGATTTCATTCTATTGTTTGCAGTAAGCAGTCAATTCACTAACGCACATTTTTCGGAGCATCATGAATTGCTGTTGTGCTTGACTGGTTTCTCAGTACTACTGAAAGACTATTAATTGGACAGGCTTCTATGAAACCATGTGGAGATCCTGAAGACCAGTTAGCCTCATCTGCAGGGCTTTCAAATAGCACTCTGAACAACTTGCATGCATATAGTGCCTTAAGGGAACATGATAGTGTAATGGTATTGCTGCTGGACTAGTAATCCAGAGACGAGGGTAATGCTCTGGGGATTTGGGTTTGAATCCCACCATGACAGATGGTGGAATTTGAATTCAATAAAAATCAGAAATTAAAAGTCTCATGATGATCTTTGAACCAGTGTTGATTGTTGTTGCAAAAACCCGTCTGGTTCACTTTTAGGGAAGGAAATCGGCCATCCTGATCAGCCTACATGTGACTCCAGATCCACAGCAATGCAGTTGACTCTTAGATGCCCTCTGAAATGGCCTGATTACCACATGCTGCCCTCCCTCAGTTGATGATTCAGTGCTCCCCCATGTTGAACACCACTTGGAGGAAGCAGAGGGTGACAAGGATGCATAATGTACTATGGCTGGGGGACTTCAATGTGCATCTCCAAGAGTTGCTCAGTGGCTACCACTACTGACCGAGCTGGCCGAGTCCTAAATGACATCTTCAGAGCATGCTGCAGCAGTAGAGGCTACAAGGGAAGGGAATCACTGGTAAGTAGGGGGGTAAGGTATTTACTACTTTAATCACTTATAGATTAAGGTCTTTTTGTGGTTTACAGTTTGCATATTCTATAGTAACGAAGATCAGGAAAGAAGGGCCTGAGAGTAATTGACTTAAAAGGTTTAATTTAAAGGGACAAGTCATGGCAGGAGCGCTCAAAGCCATGGTGTGCTCCATGTGGGAAGCTGGGGACATTTCCAGTGCCCGGGACCAGCACGTGTGCAGGAATTGTATCCAGCTGCAGCTCCTGGAAGCTCAGGTTTCCGAGCTGGAACGGCGGCTGGGGACACTGTGGAGCATCCACGAGTCTGAGAGCATCATGGATAGCACGTTTAGAGAGGTGGTCACACTGCAGTTGAAGGGAGGAAGGGAATGGGTGACCACCAGGCAGTCCAAGAGAAACAGGCAGGTAGTTCAGGAGTCCCCTAGGGTCCCGCTCTCAAATCAGTATTCCATTTTGGAGGTTGATGAGGGTGCTGGTTCCTCCAGGGAGTGCGGACAGAGCCAAGCTTCTGGCACCACAAGCAGCCTCTCTGTACAGGAGGGGAGGAAGGGAGGAAGAGCAATAGTAATAGGGGATTCTATAGTCAGGGGAACTGATAGGCACTACTGTGGCCGTCAACGTGACTCCAGGATGGTATGTTGCCTCCCTGGTGCCAGGGTCTGGGGTGCCACTGAACGGCTGCAGGGCATCCTGAAGGGGGAGGGTGATAAGCAGAGGTCATGGTACATGTTGGTACCAATGACATAGGTAGAAAGAGGGATGAGGTCTTGCATCAAGAATTCAGGGAGTTAGGCAGTAGACTAAAATGCAAGACCTCTCAGGTTGTAATCTCTGGATTACTCCCAGTGTCACATGCTAGCGAGCTCAGAAATAGGAGAATAGCGCAGATGAAAACGTGGCTTAAGAGTTGGTGCAGGAGGGAGGGTTTTAGATTTCCAGATCACTGGGACCGTTTCTGGGGAAGGTGGGACCTGTACAAGCAGGATGGTCGACATCTGAACCAGAGCGGGACTAACATCCTTGCGGGCGGGTTTGCTCGTGCTGTTGGGAAGAGTTTAAACTAATTCAGCAGGGGGAGGGGACACAGAACGTTAGCAGAATAGGGACACATCATAATATAGTAAATTAATCAAGTCAGAGGAAGTACAGCTGCATTAAGTTTCAAGGGAGTAAGGCAAGGCTGGATGGCCTCTACTTTAATGCCAGGAGTATTACAGGTAAAATGGATGAGTTAAGGGTGAGGATTGACACGTGGAATTGTGATATAGTAGCCATCACTGTGACGTGGTTGAGGGAAGGGCAGGATTGGCAGCTCAACATTCCGGGATATAGAATCTTCAGGCGAGACAGGGGAGGGGATAAAAGAGGAAGCATTGCATTATTCGTGACTCCTATTATAGGAGTCAGTTACTGCAGTGAGGAGAGATGATACCTTGGAGGGGGCATCGAATGAAGCTTTGTGGGTAGAGTTTAGGAATAAAGAGGCAGCCATACTGTTAGGTGTTTATTATAGACCCCCAGATAGTCAGTGGGAAACTGAGGAGCAAATATGTGCACAATTTGTGGAGGTGTGTAAAAACAATAACAATAGGGTAATTATATTAGGTGATTTCAACTTTCCCAACGTTAATTGGGATAGACATAGTGTTAAGGGCTTGGATGGAGTGGATTTCTTGAAATGTGTACAGGAGAACTTTTTAGGTCAATATGTAGAGGGTCCAACAAGGGACGGCGCAGTGCTGGACCTAATTCTGGGGAACGAAGCCGGACAGGTGGCTGAGGTGGTGGTGGGCGAGCATTTTAGCGATAGTGACCACAACATGGTACAGTTTAAGTTTGTTACGGACAAAGAAAATGACAAGTTGCAAAAAAATGTTTTGGATTGGGGGAGAGTGGATTTTAGTAAAATAAGGCAGGATCTGGCCAAGGCAGACTGGGAACAGTTACTTGTGGGGAAATCTACAGAGGGACAGTGGGGGATGTTCAAAAAGGAAATGGGAAGGGTACAGGCTCAACATGTTCTTCTAGGAAGGAGTAGCAAGCCCAGGGAACCATGGATGACCAGAGGTATTCAGGTTACGATGAGAAGGAACAGAGAGGCTTTTAGCAGGTACAAGGGAAGCAAATCAGCAGAGGCATTAGTGGTGTACAGAAAGTGCAGGGTGGAGCTTAAGAAAGCAATTAGGAGAGCAAAGAGGATATGAGAAAGCTCTGGCTGGTAAAAGTAGGGAAAATCCCAAGATATTCCATAAGTATATCAATGGGAAGAGGATAACCAGGGAAAGAGCCCATTAGGCACCAAGGGGGCAATCTATGGGTGGAACCAGAGGACATCGCTAGAGTGTTGAATGAATACTTCATATCCGTCTTCACCCAAGAGAATGAGAATGAAGGTATCGAACTCGGGGAGAGAGACTGCGAGGTTCTTAAGCAAATTGATATAGGGAGTGACAAGGTATTGGAGGTGTTGGCAGGCTTAAAAGTGGACAAATCTCCAGGTCCAGATGATTTGTGTCCCAGACTACTGAGGGAGGCAAGGGAGGAGATCACATGGGCTCTGACCCTAATTTTTAATTCCTCTCTGGCCACGGGGGAGGTGCCAGAGGGCTGGAGAACAGCTAACGTGGTTCCGCTATTTAAGAAAGGTTGTAGAGATAAGCCAGGGAACTGCAGACCAGAGTCTCACGTCAGTGGTAGGGAAACTATTGGAGAAAGTTCTGAAGGAGAGTATCTATCTCCACTTGGAGAGGCAAGGGATAGTCAGCATGGCTTTGTCAGAGGGAGGTCATGCCTAACAAACTTGATTGAATTTTTGAGGAGGTGACCAGGTGTGTAGATGAAGGTAGTGCAGTTGATGTAGTTTATATGGATTTCAGTAAAGCCTTTGACAAGGTCCCACATGGGAGACATATAAAGAAGGCAAATGCACATTGGATACAGGGTAATTTGATAAGGTGGATTCAAAATTGGTTTAGTTGTAGGAGGCAGAGGGTGATGTCAGAAGGATGCTTTAGTGACTGGAAGCCAGTGTCCAGTGGCATACCACAGGGATCTGTGCTGGGTCCCCTATTATTTGTCATTTATATAAACGACATAGATGACTATGTGGGAGGTAGGATTAGTAAATTTGCGGATGACACAAAGATTGGCTGGGTGGTTAACAGTGAGGTTGAGTGTCTTGGGCTACAGGAAGATATAGATGGGATGGTCAAATGGGCAGATAAGTGGCAGATGGAATTTAACCCTGAAAAGTGTGAAGTGATACACTTTGGAAGGAGTCATTTGACAAGGAAATATTCAATGAACAGCAGGGCACTAGGAAGTTCTGAGGAACAAAGGGACCTTGGCGTGTGTATCCATAGATCTCTGAAGGCAGAGGGGCATGTTAGTGGGATGGTGAAAAAGGCATATGGGATACTTGCCTTTATCAATCGAGGCATAGATTACAAAAGTAGGGAGGTCATGTTGGAGTTGTATAGAACCTTAGTGAGGCCACAGCTGGAGTAGTGTGTGCAGTTCTGGTCGCCACATTATAGGAAGGATGTGATTGCACTGGAGGGGGTGCAGAGGAGATTCACCAGGATGTTGCCTGGGATGAAACATTTATGAAGAGAGGTTGGATAGACTTGGTTTGTTTTAGTTGGAGCAGAGAAGACTGAGGGGCGACCTGATTGAGGTGTACAAGATTATGAGGGGCATGGACAGGGTGGATAGGGAGCAGCTGTTCCCTTAGTTGAAGGGTCAGTTACAAGGGGGCATAAATTCAAGGTGAGGGGCAGGAGGTTTAGGGGGGATATGAGGAAAAACCTTTTTACCCAGAGGGTGGTGACGGTCTGGAATGCACTGACTGGGAGGTTGGTGGAGGCAGGTTGCCTCACACCCTTTAAAAAGTACCTGGATGAGCACTTGGCACATCATAACATTCAAGGCTATGGGCCGAGTGCTAGTAAATGGGATTAGGTAAGTAGGTCAGGTGTTTTTCACGTAGCAGTGTAGACTCCATGGGCCGAAGGGCCTCATCTGCACTGTGATTCTGTGACATAGCTGCTAGACTGGCTCTGCGGCAGGTTATGAGGGAACGAACAAGGGGGAAAAAACATACTTGACTTCATCCTCACCAACCAGCCTGCTGCAGATGCAACTGTCCATGACAGTATCGGTAGGAGTGACCACCGCACATTCTTTGTAGAGACGAAGTCCCGCCTTCACATTGAGGTTACCCTCCATCATGTTGTGTGGCACTACCACCGTGCTAAATGAAATAGATTTCAAACAGATCTAGCAACTCAAGACATGGCATCCATAAGGTGCTGTGGGCCATCAGCAGCAGCAGAATTGTACTCGAACACAATTGGTAACCTCACAGCCTGGCATATCTCCTACTCTACAATCAAGCCAGGGTTCAATGGAGTGCAGGAGGGCATGCCAGGAGCAGCACCAGGCATACCTAAAAATGAGCGTCAACCTAGTCAATCTACAACACAGGACTAACTGCATGCCAAACAGCACAAGCAGCAAGTGATAGACAGAGCTAAGCGATCCCACAAACAATGGATCAGATCTAAGCTCTGCAGTCCTGCCATAACTAGTCCTGAATGGTGGTGGACAATTAAACAACTCACTGGAGGAGGAGGCTCCACAAATATCCCCATCCTCAATGATGGAGGAGCCCAGCACATCAGTACAAAAGATATGGCTGAAGCATTCGCTACAATCTTCAGCCAGAAGTGCCGAGTGGATAATCTACCTTGGCCTCCTCTGGAGGTTCTCAGCGACACAGATGCCAGCCTTTGGCCAATTTGATTCACTCCACGTGATAAAGAAACTGCTGAAAGCAGTCATGAAGTCAGAAGTGAGGATGTTCGCTGATGATTGCACAATGTTCAGCACCATTCGCGACTCCTCAGATACTGGAGCAGTCCATGTGCAAATGCAGCAAGACCTGGACAATGTCCAGGCTCGGGCTGACAAGTGGCAAGTAACATTCACACCACACAAGTGTCAGGCAATGACCATCTCCAACAAGAGAGAATCCAATCATCGCCTCTTGATGTTCAATGGCATTACCATCACTGAATCCCGCTTATCAACATCATGGGGGTTACCATTGACCAGAAACTGAACTGGACTAGCCATATAAATACATGGCTACAAAGGCAGGTCAGAGGATAGGAGTTGTGCATCGTGTAACTCACCCCCTGACTCCCCATAGCCTGCCCATCATCTACAAGGCACAAGTCAGGAGTGGGATGGAATACTCCCCACTTGCCTGGATGAGTGCAGCTCCCACAGCACTCAAGAAGCTTAACAGCATCCAGGACAAAGCAGCCCGCTTGATTGGCACCACATCCACAACATTCACTCCGTCCACCACTGACGCACAGTAGCAGCAGTGTGCACCATCTATAACATGCACTGCAGGAATTCACCAAGGCTCTTTTGACAACATCTTCCAAACCCACTACCATCTAGAAGGACAAAGGCAGCAGATAGTTGAGAATACCACCACCTGGAAGTTCCCCTCCAAGTCACTCACCATCCTGACTTGGAAATATATCACCGTTCCTTCACTGTCGCTGGGTCAAAATCCTGGAACACTCACAGTGTGGGTGTATCTACACCACATGGGCTGCAGCAGTTCAAGTAGGCAGCTCACTACCACCTTCTCAAGGGCAACTAGGAATGGACAATAAATGCTGGCCCAGCCAGCGAAGCCCACATCCCGTGACTGAATAAAAAAAATGCAGTAAAAAAGGTTTCAAAGTATTTCACAAAAGCAACAAAATTTGACACTGAGCCATATTTCACAGAAGACTCACTTAGGTGACTCTTAGGATGAAGGGGTTGTCTTATGATGAAAGGTTGAGCAGGTTGGGCCTATACTCATTGGAGTTAAGAGAGTTAAGAGCTTATTAAAACATAAGATTGAGAGGATTTAACAGGGTGTTTGCTGGATGTTTCCACTTGTGGGGGAGCCTAGAAATAGGGGGCACAGTTTAAAAATACGTGGTCATCCCTTTATGAGGCGATGAGGAGCAATTTATTTTTCTCTTGGAGGTCTTTTAGTGTTTGGAATTATCTTTGTCAGAGGCTAGTGGAGGCTGGGTGCAAGGCCAAGTTTAGGCAGGTTTTTGATCAACACAAGCCAAAGGTAATGGAGGGCAGGCAGGAAAGTGGAATTAAGGTCACAATCAGATCAGCCATGACCTTAATGAATGGCAAAGCAGGCTCGAGGGGCCAATGGCCTACTCCTGCTCTTCGTTCTTATGAAATTATGAGGTATTAGGACGGGTGGTCAAAAGCTTGGTCAGTGAGGTTAGTTTTAAGGAATGTCAGAAAGTTGAAGGGTAGAGATTTAGTGAGGTAATTCCAGAGCTTAGGGCCTAGACAGTTTATGGAATAACGAACATCGAGGATTGCAACAGACCTGAATTGGAAGAGCGCAGATGGCTGCAGGGATGGATAGGGGAGCAGCAAGAGCATGGATTTCGAGAGTTTTAACATTGAAGCAGTCAGACTGGAAGCCAACATAGATCAGCAAGCAAAGGAGTAATGAGTGACAGCACCTCAGCCTGCCAAGTCAACCATTGTAAGTGATAATGGTTATGCATTCAGGCTTCCTATCCCAGTGCAGAGCAGGCTCGCTGTACAGCATTATTTATCATTAAGGGATCCATGCACCCCCCTAAACAAATCAAATCAATGAAACTTCTGAATCAGGATTCCGGGACTAACAAGGAAAACTGCCATGCTAATCAACTGGAGACAGAACACTACAAATATGCTATTTATTGCCATTGCAATTTGTCTTTACAAGTTACAAGCTTTGATCATAGTAAAATTCAAAAACAAAACCATGTAACATTATTAAATATCTCTAAACATTTTACACAATGTACATTTATAAAATGCCAGTGAATCACGTTTGTATATGTAGCTTTACTGCATATCGGGATGGGGGTCTCATCCATCATTACTCAATCAAAGCCTCGCTACCACCTCCAGGATATGGCTGGCACTTTCTATAATGAAAATCAAGTGTTGGGATGTGCAAGTTCAACTTAACGTGGATCATAAACCCTGTTGCTATTGGATTTGATGTGGCAGCATGCTGATTGCCAATCCTAATCGGAAAGGCTCTCTTTGGAAAACTATGGAGGAAAACAAGGAGTTAGGATACACTTTTGGTTTTAAAAAAACAATTTTGCATCAGATTGGCCTCGAAAAGGAAACTCCACCATAATTATAATTGGAGGGCAGCTTCAAGATTCAACTTTGAGTAGTGACATCAAATCAATGAACACACCTGGATTGGTAATAATTGGCTTGAAGGGGGGAGGTGCTGGTGGTCAGGAAGTAGGGCTAATCTTTTGGAAAAACCAATCAGGTTACATAGTCCCTGATCTGTACTTACCTTTCAGATTAATAAGAAATTTGGCTTAGTATTTACAAAGCAACAAACCCAGGTAGATGCTGCTATCCAACAGAATAAGCATTCCAATTAGATGGTGTAAAAGCTGTTGTTCAAACCTGACAACCCATCAAAAAGTTAGAAACGTGTTAGCGATATGCTGTTGCTAGCACTTCACACAATATTCACCCATCAATGATGCAAAAGCTCTGCCCAATCTTTAATCCATATTGACTCATTCAAATCTAAGTGGGCATTAAAAAATTGGAGATGAAAATCTGAACCAGTGCTGAGTTTCAGCACCCAAAATCTCCCAGGAAAGGTGCACTACCACATACCATGAGTCCACTGCATAATTTATTGCAACAACATCAGCACCAAGACATCATTCAACTAATTAGGTACATGTGAAGAGTAAAGACTTTGATTTAGGAGGGGGCAGAAGGAGGCAAGAGTCAACAATTCAGGGTAGGGTAATACAGAAATGAGTTAATATTTGTGAGAGAGATGAGAATTGTTTCACAACATGTATCCTTCACCACAGAATTTTACCCCAAATACTCAGAATGGGTCATCAGTGGTCCTTAGGCCAAGGCAACTAATAGCTAATGTTAAGGGTTCTGCAAAGTTTGACACGAAAAAGGAGGCCTGTAGTAGATAACCTTTCAACTTATAAGTATGGTGGAATTACCTGCAATGAGGTTTCAATGTTCCTTTATGCCCTACACCGATTTTTGTTCTTAAAATGGCACAAAATACTTTCAAATACTACTTTGCACTGTGATAGAACAGCACAACCTCACACCCTCTTGTGTGAAAAAATTCTAAACTTTTACAAAACTTGTTTTCATCACTAATTATGGTATTTTGATGTGCAAGCAGAGATATAACTTTAAAGAATGGGGCAGAAGTAGAGACCTCATTTCTTGACCATTGCTCTTTGTTGCGACCCTGCCAAAATATAAATACTCTTCAATTCCTTATTGCACTTTCTACAAGACAGGGAGATTAGCTGCTTAGAGGGGAGCACAGTACATTGCAAAGATAACATGACCCATCATGGAAAGGAAGGGTGAAGGTTGGTAATCATTATTGACCTCAGGGGCTGCCTATTCCAGCCGACGTCATAGGAATGTATGCAGATGTCAGACGCTGTGTTCTGATGGAGCAATAAACAGAAGTGGGGGGGCAGCGCAGGATGAAGTTTATCCCAAACTGCTCATGAAACTTCACATAACTAGCTTCAAAATGTCATCAACAGAAGTTGAAAACAGACTAAACAGATGTTGCAGTGACACAAACCATAGAAACAGAAATGTTATGGCGCAGAAAGAGACTATTCAGCCCATTGTGTCTGCGCCGGTCAAAAATAGAAAACAGAAACCAGTTGCTCATTTCATTCCCACTTTCCAGCACCTGGTCTGTAGCCTTGCAGGTTACAGCACTTCAGATGCAGATCCAGGTACCTTTTAAATGAGTTGAGCATTTCAGCCTCAACCACCAACTTAGGCAGTAAATTCCAGATGCCCACCACCCTCTGGTGAAAAAGTTTTTCCTCATGTTCTCATGTCTTAAACATAAAAACCTCTACCAACTAACATTTTATTGCATAGTTTAAAAACAAATTACTATAAGACACTAATTTGCAGGAGACATCAGGGAGGCACTTCAGTCAGATTACACTTATGGGGCATACCTTAATCTGCCGGCTGGTGTACCAGCTAAGAGTTCTTTCTGCTGGGACTGACACCAGACCCTATATCTCAGCTGGCCAACCCTCTCTGAACAAAAGGCTTCAGCTTACACCATTGAGACAGTGCGGCGAGATGTAGTGCTTCAGGAGGGTGCAAGCCTATTGGCGCCCACCACAAAGACAGCACCCTGTTGCCAGAATACAGAGATGCCCGGTTCAGTGCAGTAACCTCCTAAAGCTGGCAGTGTTAGTCTCAAGTGGGTTACTGGTAATGGCTGTACGACTCGCCATCTTTTCGAATAGGCAATATCTGTCAACTTACCTCCTCTCCCTATCACTACCCCCATATCATGGGGTAATTAGGGGCTTTCCATGACAGCAATTACATGTTTCAACTTCCTATCATTCTGCAGTGGTCCATGGAGGCATCTACACACTGCATTAAGGTCCGGCAAGGACTTTAGGCTTCTTGCCTCAAGTTACAGGACACGGGTCTGAAGCACTGGAAGATTTTCTGAAGTGATACCAGCACAAATTTGAACCCAAACAAAGCTTCTCACACATTTACAACATCTCAACAACTCGTGTGCGCTCAGAGGCCACCTTTGACCAAAGCAAAACACTGCCAGTTCAGATGGCTGAAGCCGCCACAAAATCTCATTGCATCTGTACAGCTGGATTTATGGATTTAAAAGGTAGGCTTTGGCCATGTTAAACCGTTAAGAATTTTGCCTGATGCCAGCAGATTTTACAAGGACAATGCATCAGGGACATTACAGCACAATCTCTACCCTATAGGAACTGGCTGGGAACACCTTTAGTCAATCCCTGGGTACAATTTGCGAGTGGGTGTCACTCATTCTTTCGTTATTTGTCTGGTTGACATTGCCTCAGCATTGAAACTTATAATAAATTCTCCAATGATCTTTTGCTAGTTCTAAATAAGCCTGATTTTAGGGTCAGACTTGATTAAGACCCTATAGCTACCCCATTCCCTGAAAGATGAATTAGTTAATATGAATTGTAAACCCTAAATATTGATGTTTCTATGCCATTCTGCTGCATTGCACACAATGGCTTCCTGGTTGGGACATCTCTGTAATGGGAGATTACATCAAGGGAGCACTTTGCTTCAGTCTCCCGTGTCATGTACAAACAGTCAAACAAACTGACATGGGAAAGAGGATAGGGTTGGACTTGCCTCTCACCACCCCAGGAAGGGGGCAGAAGGGGAAAAAGTTGGGTTTCAAAATTAATTGAAACACTTACAGCGGTGTGATGATAATGTGACAGAATGCCATACTCAGCATAAACTGGATCTGAATATAAAGCTTGATGAATTCTGAAAGGACTGTCACATAAAATAGATTCACGATCAAAAAAGGCCTGGCTTCTTGCCTGAAAGACAAACACCCAAATCATCAGTCATAGTGAAGTACGAGCATGATGATAGTCTTGGGATGAGTTGATGTGGTTTTTCAAAAGCAAACAATTGTCTATAATCACTGAATTGAAGTGGGTTGCAAGATATCTGATTTGGCACATGTGTGGGCTTGTGCGTGGATATCCACAGGCATGTATGTAATGCACAAGGTTAAACAAGCATTTGCTGAGCAGGCAGGCAATGTTCCCATCTCTTAACCTCTACTGCTTTCACCATCACACCCTTCCCTGCTGGATTCAAAACACAAACTTACTGGAATTCACTGTCTAGAGTACATAGTGGGTAAAAGTAACATTTCACACACACCATGTATCATGTGATCACTACATGTCATTAGTACCAACTCCTGCATTTGTACTGCTTTTCACACTATATGCTGCTAAATCCTACCACATTTGAAATGAAGAAGTCCATAGCATAGTTAATAAGGTATGTGGGCAATAGAGACAAAGGGCAAAATAGGCTCTTGGTAATGTTTGCGGACCTCCCAAATGCAGAATTGTACACCTATTGGCACATATATTGCAGTGACATCTCTTGTATGGTGCTCACTGTTTAAGTGCAGCTGTTGACATGATCCTCTCTGGAAATATAAAATTGTTTCAAGCTGTAACAAATAAATAGAGGCAAGTGGAAGCTGGAGAGAAGGACAATGATAGCAGGAAAATTTGATCATAATTACAACAGCCTTATCAGAAACCAGAGGACCCTGAGCAGTTAGGAACTAAACAAGTACTTGAAGCCCAATATTTCACAGTATTATCGATTTAATATTAAACGGCCCAGATGACTATTTCACATTAAACATGATCTTTTTTATTGCATATCTGAAACTGCAGGCTTTCAATTCTTTACCAATGTGGAGAGAATGTCTTCCATCACCTTCACTTTAAACTAAGGGTGTAACAAACTTGAATATGGGTCCATTGTAGCCCCCCTCACTCATAGCCGTCCACAGCCGCTAAATGCAGAAGCTGTGATGACTCGTCTCATGTTTGTTACAGACTTTGAGCAGCTTATTTTACCCAGTGTCTTTAGTCCAGTGCACATTTTATTCTGGACGGTGTGGAAATGTAGAAACCTGTATTAGCTGAATAGAAAGATGAAAAACTTCAGCATTAATTCGATGTGGTGTTATGACATGGAGCTGCAATCCACTAGGGGGGAAAAAAGACTGGTGTGTAGATAGCATGGGAACACAAGGATTTGGCCAGTGCTATGATCAATTAGATGCCACTGGCTATTGATCCAGTCCACTTGTGCAGTCAATTCTTTTCACTGGAGTGTTCCCATAACTGAACAATCACAGCTGGGAAAGAAGGCAAGCACCGATCTGAAACATTTACCCCACCCCCACCAATATTCAGTAGAATTACTTCAGGTACAATTCACACTATTACTCCCTCTCCAATGAAATATAATCTGATATGCGCACACATACCTACCAACCCCAGTCAGATGGGTATTCACAGCTAGGCTTGACAAGGCAAATTCTGACCAGAATCCTGGAGTTAGTTACCTAAAGAGATCTTTCTTGTTAAAAAAAAATATAAAAAGTATCCCTAAGCAGCTGGTAAATAGGTCATGAGTGAAGTGGGGGGGTTAGGGGGTGGGGGTGGAACCTGTCTACTGCCCACTGCCTTGGCTGGCGTAGGAAGTCCCCATGGCAGGAAGAAATTTGAAAATTGAAGGTGGAGGAAACTCCTACTCTGTAAGACACTTCTATGGGTGAAACTCTCTTCATCACATGAGGTCATTACATCACAATGCTGCCAGGTGCATGGATTTGGGACTTCAAACCCACAATCAGTAAAGACAACCGATCCCCCTTGGTCAGCTTTCACAATCTGCCTGTGAAGTTACAACCCTTCAGTGAAGCAGCAGTTCCTCATCCTGTCACTGTGGTGTGACTCCTGGGCTCCATAGCCCAATAGACACGCGTGGTGGAAAGAAGCTACAATGTTAAAGTTATGCTCTCTCTCCAACGATTGGAGGTAGGTATTCAGACTTTACACCGGAGTACATCAATTTAATAAATCTTTTTTCCCTTTTGCTTGTGCTAACGTGCATTTCCAGGTGCCACTTCCTAAAGCACCGCATTCTGTATCTTTATGCTCCATGTATCTCTGTCCTAGGATATCTGGTAAAACCCATCAGTTGACACCAGGCTGGCAGCTTCCAGTGAGGTTCTGAAGTCTCCATGCAGTAATAATCTGGTGCTCATGGTCCAGCTGACTTAATAACCTGACCTAATTGAAGTCAGTTGAGGAGCTTCCCTGTAGTTGTCGATGTAGCTCTCTAGCACCAGGCCCAGCATCAGAATGGAGAATTCATTCCCAACTTGGTTTCGAACTGTAGCTTTTGCCTCTTCTGGTAACGGTCTCGCACTCTAAAGAAACAGGAGGCAAAGGAATGGGTATTTTTTCCCTCACAAAACATGAAATTAATCCAAAGCACCAAATTTAAGAAATTGGATTTTAAATATGGAAATTAAAAAAAAGACTGCGTGAGATGTTTCTTGGTCTGATCTGTCCACTGCATTTATCAAAGAACTACCACACCCCACATCCCCCAGATTGATTACTGAGGCATCTAATAACCTATGTGGGACACACAAATGTTTTTCAGTTTGTGGTGTTGCAAAGCAATTTAAAATTAGAGTTTCACGCAGATTTATTTGCCTGGTGTCAACTGCTCATAGCATGAGAAGATTACATCAAATTCTCAAGTTAAAATATTTAAATATTTAAGAACTTGACTGAAGTTGTCCTAAATTGTTCAATGGTTTGACAATGCCTCAATTTTAAAATTCTCATCCTTGTGTTCACATTCTCTTGGGCCTCACACCACCGCATCCTTGTAACCTCCTCCAACTCTTACCGCCCTCTGAGATCTCTGTGCTCCCATGCACATCCCCCCACTTCCTATGTTTCACCACTCGTGGCCATGCCTTCAGCTATCTAGTTCTGAATTCCCTTAAAACCTTTTTGCCTCTCCAAACCTCTCCTCCAATATGCTGCTTAAAACATACATGTTTGACGAGGCCTTTGGACACTTCTAATATTTCCTTCTTTGGCTTGGTGCCTGATTATGCTCCTGTGAAGTGCCACAAACAGGGGAGATGGTGGTGTAGTGGTAATACCACTGAACTATTTATCCAGAAGCTCAAGCTAATGCTCAGTGGACACAAGTTCAAATCCCAACTTGGCAGCTGGTGGAATTTAAATTCAATTAATAAATCTGAAATTGAAAACTAGTCTCAGTAATGGTGAGCATGAAACTATCATCGATTGATATAAAACCCACCTGATTCATTAACATCCTGTCCTTCAGGGGATGTAATCTGCCATCCTTACCTGATATGGCCTACTTGTGATTACAGACCCACAGCAATGTGGTTATCTCTTAACTGCCCTCTGAAATAGCCTAGCAAGCCACTCAGTTCAAAAGCGATTAGAGATGGGCAACAAATGCTGGCCTTGCCAGCGAGACCCACATCTCACGAAAGAATAAAGAAAAAAACCTATGTTAGATGCGCTATATAAATGCAAGTTGCTGTTTGGATAACCATTAGAATTTACTTGCAGCATTCATCAGCCACTAGCCTTACACGCTTGCAAGAGATTTACTGATTGTCAGGTATATAACCATAATTCACTTTAATGCAAATATTACTGCTCATCTCAGGAGGGTAATCATCCTTCCTTTAATTTTTTGGGTAAATTCATAGCAAACTGGCTGCCACATTTATTACATTACAACTGTGACTATACTTCAAAGGTACCCGATTGGCTGTAAAGCACTTTGAGAAGCTGGGTAATCGTGACAAACGCTATTTACACGAGTCTTTCCTTTTTCTCTGACATAGGCATCTCTGCTTCGACGATACGTGAGCAGCTCCTCACCGAGAAAATGCAAAGTAGAATTGCCAACTGGGAGATGATCTGACCTAATTCGTGGTCGGGCTTAATAAGAGAGCGTAAGAACTTAGAACACTGGTCCCCAGAACAGACTGTGTTCAGGCATTTGACTGGGAAGAGTTTGCGAATAAAGGTATTGCTGCATTATCCCTGCTGTATATAAATCCACGATGAACATTTTAAATTTACTCTCAGGATATGGGTGTTCCTGGCAATGGTCGGCACTGTCCATCCCTAGTTTGATACAAGTAACTGGCTTGCTATTCCACTTCAGAGGGCAGTTAAGAGTCAACTACTGCAGTCACATATAGGTCAGACTGGGTAAGGACAGGTTTCTCTACAGAATATTAATGAAATTAGTTGAATTTTTATAACAATTTCATGGCCATTTTTTTTTTTTACTGATTTCTGTCTTTTTAAAAACTGAATTAAAATTCTTAAACTATGTTTAGATCTGAACTCACGTTCTTTTTTATTCGTTCATGAGATGTGGGTGTCACTGGCTGGGCCAGCATTTAATGCCCATCCCTAATTGCCCTTGTTTAGAGGGCATTTGAGAGTCAACCACATTGCTGTGGGTCTGGAGTCACATGTAGGCCAGACCAGGTAAAGACAGCAGATTTCCTTCCCTAAAGGACATTAGTGAACCAGGCGGGTTTTTATGACAATCAGCAACGGTTTCATAGTCATCACTGGACTTGTAATTCCAGATTTTTATTGAATTCAAATTCCACCATATGTCGTGGTGGGATTCGAATCCAGGTCCCCAGAGCATTACCCTGGATCTCCGGATTACCAGTCCAGTGACAATGCCACGATGCCAACATCTCTCCAGCGTCTGGATTCCGGGTTTTCTGGATTATTAGTCCAATAACATAGTTCATTCTTAAAAATATTTTTGGTTCAAGGGTATGTGCTAATCATACTAACACACCAGTTCGGAAGGGTTACTGAGCCAGTCTGAGAGATATAAATTAACCAATAGGAACTGTGCCTTGGCTGTAGGATTGAATTTTGTCCTTGAGTATCTCCTTTAACCTCTACCCCCTCTCTCAACAGTATCTATTTTTTTCAAAAAAAATACTTAAAATCCAGCAGGACAGAAAATGTTTCCAACCTCAAGAAACAAGTCAGTTATTTTAACTCCATATAATCACGTTACCAAATTGTGGAGAGAGGTTATGAAAATTGCCTGCATAGAGTATAAAGGGCCCAAATTGCAGGATGCCACCAAGGTTCAAAGGATTGAGAATCTGAAGTAAATTTAGTGGCAACCAAATGGTGCCAAACTTGAATGAAGGGTCTACAGCCAAGCCATTAACCTCCATACAAGCATCAAGTGTACCTGCAGCATTTTCTTCCCTAATGAACTCCAAAAGGAATGGGGAACTGAGGGAGGTAAGGAACTAGGAAGGACCAAGGATCCAGAAGAATGGGTAGAAAGGAACAAATTCAAGAGAGGGGAAGAGACTTAAAATAAAAAGGCCAGTAGGCCACACCAAGATGTTCTGCAATGCTCTGCAGAAATGGGTCTAATACACAGCAGCACCTTGTGGGATGCCAAAAAGGTGGGTGAGAGATTAACCCAGGGCACTGCAGCTTCCTGTGGGATACGAGAGGGGTAGGAGTGAAGTAACCCAGGACTCTGCAATATCTGATTGCTGACCCAGAGGACCCAAGAAGATCTGCAACAGAATGAATTAATTCTGCAAATAGTCTCAGCTTCACAAAAGTAATGATTTTTATAAATGTATTATAACATTTCAACAGGAGAGGTTAAGCCCTTTTTAAAAAAGAAAACTATGAATGAAACTTTCTCACATAGAGACATCATATCTTCAAGGCAAACTCTTTCACCACAGGTGCTGAGGAAGTCCCCAACATTCCTGTGGGAATGACATTGGTTATAAATTGACAATGGACATCGGAGGCAGAAGCCTCTTTACTCCTTGTAAGCAGTGCACTTACCGAATTTCATGTAGCTTGACCACTTCATTAATTAACATCACTAGAATGACAGACAGGAAACCAAGGAGCCAGGAGATCAACGGGATATCCTGCACATCAAAGGTTAATGGGGTATCCATATTCTTCCAGAGTTTTAAATCCACCATCACCAATATGATTTGACCCACTATCCTGGAGATTATAAGCAATAAAGGAAACTAATTCAATCACAGGCTAAGAGTCAGGCTCACAAGTCCATCAGCCCTTTGGCAGTCAATAGCAAGACAATTTCTCCATCATTTGTACTTACACAGAATTTCACAGTCCAGAAACAGACAACTTGCATACTTCATCTAACCTTAATAACATGGCCTTTTATTCCTTTCTGACTCATGTCAATATCTAGCTTCCTTTAAATGCATCTAAGCTAGTCTCAACTATTCCATATAGCAGCACATCCGACATTCTAACCACGCTGGGTAAAGAAGTTTCTCCTGAATGCCTAATAGAGCTTCTGAGTGGCTGAGTTTTGGACTCCTCTTACCTTCTCAAATTCCTTCATAATGTTAAAAACCTCTGTCAATGGTCCTTGAATATTTTTCTCCCCTGAATTTTTCTCCTCTCAGGACATTAACTCCTGCCAGCTGCCATTCTACAGGCAGTGACTATTTGTTATGCATGGGGTAACAGTTTGAGAGAGCATGCCATCAACACTGAGCGTGGAAGCAAATTAGGGTCTAAGTTTGATCTTGCCAATATACCACATTTTATGGGCATTACAGGATCATCAATAATCGTGGAATCCCAAAGTGATTTTCAGCACCCTTACTAACCTACGAGGGGTCAATTGTAGCTCCTACAACCTACCTATCCATCAATCTATTTTTGGGTAAGATCAGTTAATTAAACCTGGACCTTTCCAGTTACATACCACTCAAAGCCACACTGCACAGCCATTGGAAAAGCTTGTGAATATATTTGGCAAGTTTATTTTAATAAGAAACTCTACTTTTTCCCATCACTACACTGTTGGTGCTGAAGCCCAGACAGTCTCATGCCATATGTTGTGGGTCTGTGTTTCCAGTGGTCATTAAGAAATGCAATGCTACTTAGAACACGGCAAAGATTAGGCTGACCAAAAGAAAGACTTGGACAGTTTTAAATTATATCTCACTCCTCATTACCCTTGTATGTTTTGAAATCTCCTGAATATTATGTTCAAGGTTTTCAACTTATATCATATGGTATTTTGTAGAAACAAAGGGAGATAAACTTAGGAGTTTACCTTCTAATAGGTTCTTATCCCAGTACAGTAAACAGTTAATATAAATTAGGCTTGTTACCTTATTAATGAAAGCTGTTAAGAATACATTTTGATATATTCACAGGCTTAAGTGTAGAGTTGTACAGCTGTAATAGTACAGTAATGGGCAGAATGGAGGCAAGCTCTACCTTGTTCTGTATGTCAACTGGGAGTGCTGGAGGGCACATAGAAGGGGGGGATCTTCACTCTGCATTAACTACAGCTACACCTTACCTAGGGTGTGTTCCGGCTGTAAGTTCACTTATCTGATGATACTTACACAACAGGGAGAGTGAAGCACCACCATAAGTTGCTGAAGGGGCTTTTCCTCCACAGTGTTTTGGACCGATGAACATGGCTGATGGAGATGCATACTGCAACCAAGAGACAGTAAATTGGCAACTAATATGTCTACTTCATGCATTATCAATACAAAGTAGATTGTTTCTATACTTGTAGCTTAGGCAAAAGTAGAAAGATCTCAACTCTAAAACAGAATCATTGTATTTTTGCACATTAGTGCTGATCCAGAACACTCCTAAATACTATAAAGGTCAAGCAGATCGATTCATGGCCGTCTACGTTGTATGGCTGAAACCTAAAGATTGTTTGATGTTTACAGCTCCCCCAGAAACCACTAGGTGGAGCAGCCAGCAACAGAAGCAGAAGGGCCGGTAGAGATGAGGGAGGTTGTCATGTTTCCTCTGCCACTATCCAACTCTCTGATGAGGACTTGGGTTCAAGACAAAAGTGCTCCAACATCAGAGAGTGCTCTACACTGAATGCTACACTAACATTCCATATTGAGGAACACCTTCAATGGCAAAAGAACAATCTCTCTCACACCTGTAAAGAGCTTGGTTTGACCATCAGCATCAGGGAAGCGAATGTCAATACTGATGGATAGCCAAATAGCAATGAGAAGCTGGAAATTATTGATAGCTTCACATACCTAGGCTCTACAACCCACTCACTTGATGTTGAAATCAACACATGCATTCCAAATCTGCAGCTGCTATGTCAAGCTGAGTAAGTGTGTGAAACATCAACCAGGCTGAGAACACCAAACTGCAAGTCTACCTAGACTGTTCTCAGCGCACTCCTCTGCAATGGAGAGGCCTGGACAACATATGCTAGGCAGGAGAAAAGGCTGAACAGTTTCCACTCTCACTGTCTCAGATGTATCTTCGGCATTTCTTGGGAGGACAGGGTCACCAACTCAGAGGTCCTGGAGTGCGCTAATTCCATCAGCATACACTCATTACTGAGTGAACAACGTCTGACTGGCTTGGCCATGTTCATCGGATGGATGACGACTGGATAGCCAAAGACCTTCTGTATGGTGAGCTGGTCACTGGGCATGACCTCCTGGGTGTCCATACCTCTGCTACAATGGCACCTGCAAGCGAGATATGAAGATGGCAGATATTGACATGGACAACTGGGAGACAGTCGCTGATGGCTGTGACCCCGGGAGGCTGACTGTTTGTTAGGGTATTGGAAGAGTTGAGCAGAAACGAAACACTCAGCTGGCCAAGAAGAGGACCCATAGAAAATGAAGGCCAGTGAATCATGCACCTTCTCAGCCCACTACCTTCCTCTGCAGCAAGTGTGGCAGAGACTGCCATGCCAGAGTGGGGCCCCGGAGCCACACTAGACGATGCTCAACACAGTTGACCAACACGTTGCAAACCATCGTCTCAAGAGATGGAAGGCTGCCAAGTTACTATCCAAGCTGTGGCCGTGTAGTTCAGCTACCTGGTGCTTAGAGGGCGGCATACAGCACACAAACAGAACTCAGTGGTGAAAGTTCAACAATGATGATGATCCAGGAACCTACAGAAATAACTCATGAATGACAACTGTTAATGAGTTATGGAACAACTCAACTGCTTGCTTGTCATATAATAATAGGCACGATTGCTACAGTTGGTGACAAGGTATATTTTGCAGGTGAGCTCCATGTAGTGCAGTACACAGCAAGTGGTTAGGATCTGGAATGCACTGTCTGAGAGTGTGGCAGAGGCAAATACCATCACGGTTTTCAAAAGGAAATTGGGTAAGCACCTGAAGAGAAAAATTTGCAGGGCTACAGAGAGAGGGCAGAGGAATGGACCCAGGTGAATTGCTCTGGCAGAGGGCTGGCATGGACACAATGGGCCAAATGGCCTCTTTCTATGGGCAAACCTATCAGTGATTCTAGGTTGATGCGTTCAACTGCTCAGGTGGCAGACTCTCAAGACTCAAAAGTGGCAGGACAGCACCAACAGCAGTCTCAAGAGCAAATTGGGGCCTGGCCAAAAGATGTGTGGACACCAGAATCACAGTGCAGGAGAGGCCCTTCGGCCCATCGAGTCTGCACTGATACGTGAAAAACACCAGCAAAAGGAGACGAGGAAATGGAAACAGAAAAAGTACATTTTAGAAAAAAAAAATACACAGAAGTACATTCATTTAATCTGCATTATTTCAAAGCCAGCCTTAACCGTGATGGATACTTTAAAATAGCACAGAGGAATTTGCACATTACCCAGTGTGTTAGTGTGTGCATGGAGGAAAATGAAAGCCAATAACATTGTCCTAGTGTTAGGATAATTCCAGAAGAACTAAGGTGCTTGCAGTGCTGTAGGCTTATAGCTTTACAAGATAATAAGTGCATGGGCAAATGTTCATTCTAATGCCCAAATTAACAAGTAGTTTTCACAACTTGTTGAAACTTCCTATATATTAAGTTAGTATCATCGTGGTTGGGAGGCAGGCCAGAAGCTATTAGCACAGTAAAGGTGGATTGTTAACTGGTACCTATATACACAGGGAGGTATCAAGCCTAATGATTAAACTCGTCTGTCTCTTCAAGAATGGAAAATTGCACAACTCTCTCCTAACTTATGCAAAGCATCTTTTTTAATAAGGAAGATAAACACCAATTGTTTGTGACTGCTCTCCCCACAAATCACCCATTTCCTTTTGCAAACTGCTTGCAATCGGATATCGCATTCCGGCTAGGGAGACAGGGCTGTTTTCAATTGTCCCCAACATTGCTGAACCGCCCTCAGAGTCTATAATTTCTGAGCCTCAGAAGCCAGAACTTGGATTAGAATCCACATAGCAGAAATTTTACTGCCATGCTGCCCTCCGACTGCAGAAATGACACCAAATGCGCTTAGCATGAGCTCAACATTTGGAAGCTACATTCAGGACAACCAACACCAAATGAATGCATTTTTGATTCAAGGTAACAAAACAAAGGGTGCATACACCATCTCTCACTGTGCACTGTCCTGGTTGGACTGGTAAATATGCCTCAATTACGTACTACCGTCTTATCTGCTCAGGATGATTACATAGATGTAATCTGGTGGCAAATGCCACCCACAGACAGCAGCACTTTTGTCTAAACAAAAGCACTAAGAAATAAAACGTGTTATAATTTGAGTGATTGAGCATGCTATGGCACAATCTGTAAATTGGTCTTTTTTATCCTGCACTCTATTCATTGAAACTTTGATCCAAGTACAGTACCTCTGGGCAAACCAATTGAATTTAGTTGGATTTGAGTTAATCTGTGTAAATCGAGATGTCAGTTCACCACTAAGCCACCCTTCCCTGCTGAACAGGAATGATTTGTGCAATCAATGTTCTGGCTACTACTTGAAAGATTTAATTTGAACGTTTTGGTGGAGAACCTGCACAAAACATTGCAACAGCCTTTCCCTTCATAATTCAAACCATTTACAAAATCATATTCCTCTTTCACCCTCATCTCCAGCTACATCTCCCTAAACCACTTGCTTGTGCCCAGCCTCTGGGGATAATACGGAGTGTTGGAGAAGAATTGTCTGGTGGTTATTGGTCTTGGGGTGCTTCGTTGCTTTTGCTTAGCCCAGGGGTTAACATGGCTGGGGAGGGGAGGGGAACTCTGTAATGGTGACGCTACAGCCATTATGAGATCTGAGGCAATATCAATGGAGCAGCTGGTCTTTTCCTGCTGGCCAATCTTATATATTCTGATATATTATTGGGTTTCTTTTCTTTAACCTGCAACTGCTCACATTATTAACACATGACAAGGAGAGCAACTGACAATGAGCCTGCATGGTGTCATGGCACTGGATGGAAATGCATGATGTAACTCTAATATCTCACATAACCAAAATAAAATATTGGCTGTTAAACATGTAGATGTCAAGATATCTAAAAACAGGTGCATTTGGATCTAGTCAACAAAAGTGGATTTTGTGACACTTTACCCACTTGCATGCATCAACATGAGGCAGGAGCTTCAAATGCAAAGTTTTTCAATGGACTGACACAGTCTTTCAATGAGTGAGACCAGAAGCCTTACAATTTAAATCAAATCAATTTTTCCACAGTGAACTGTGAATTCTAGGTTTGCAGACACCTCTAACATGCAAATTGAAACTAATTTACAGACTAATGCTTGATATTTTTAGTTACCCAATAAACCCAGCAGTGCTATTTTATAGGTATTTAGCTGCTCAAGTACAGATCTAGACAACATCTGGTGAATGGCAAAGCAACACCTCCTAACATTAACATTAACTCCAGCCAGTTATCAATTCTAGAGAGAAACTAGATTCTTCCTGAGATATTAGGATAGAACAGTGTTATGGACTGATTTGAAAAACTGGGCTATTGCTCTTCCAGAGAACATTTGGTTTCTCTTACCTGTGTGCAGAACAATGAAACAGGCCATCACCTTCTGAGCCAGCAATAAGCCATTGGAATACTTGTCAAACCACATAGGGGCTCCCTCTGCAGAGCTAAAATAAAACCATAGCATCATCATATGGCTACATGGACTTTCAATGGTTTCAAGGCCCCCTCACTGTGCAGGGAGAGCATGCAACAGCAGTTCAAGGAAGCTGTCCCTCCTTGTTAACATATGTCTGGTTTACAATAGTAACTGCCCACAGTGGCAGCCTTGAGACTGGCAACCTTAGATGTCAGAACTCAAACCATGAGAGAACCCCTAACCTCGCCACTGGATGGGTTAAAGCATCTCATATATTCTGGCACTGCTGTTTACATCAACATGGCATGTTTCAGTCATCACACACACTACTAAACGTGATCACACTGCTCTATTCTTCCTCTTCACCTGAGGGTGGCGAACTATGCTGATGTGCAATTCCTCTGGTACACCTTCAGTACCTTGCTCTAGTGGTTATTCTGAGAGAGATCAGGATATACCTGATGATGGAGGGTGCAATATCACACCAGGTGCTTTCAGGTTGGAGCCATCAGGAATGGCGACACTGACTTTTAACCCTTTCTTAGATGAGTGATGTTGAGGCCACCTGTAGCAATGACCTTGATTATAATCAGCACAGACTCAAGGTCTTTGCACTCAGTATGGTTCAGTGTTACAGTATGTGAATTTGGGGGCCTAGCTGTACAGAGAAATTTGATCAGAATTTTTACATTGACGGCGACTTTGGGGTTAACATCCAGAATGTGTGTTGTTTGCTGATGGACCCAATGCTGGTAACTGAGTGTCGCCTAATGACGTTAGAACCTAATGTGGTCAATCTCCAGCCTATTAGTGAATAAACCACTTGCATAGCAACTGGACATATGTACATATTGATACCAAGAAAATTGTGCGGGGTTTTACTATGCAAATATGCCTTGTGTGTTAAATTCTTAAATCAGCACCTTTAACTACTAGTGAAAGACCTGTAGCCACTTGTATTTAATCCTATTGTTGCACAGCTCAAAACACTCTCTCCAGATGGAGCCCACATTTTGGAAGGACAGGATCTAGAATTGTACTTTGGAGGGGCAGGATTCTCACACTTCATACATCCCACTTTGTTTTACTGAAATCAATTTGATACTGGTAAATATCTTTTGCAAGCCAGCCTCCAAATATTTAAGAGTTAGTAAATATTAAAGCCACTTTTTACATTCAAAACTGTTGTGGAAGGTTATTTCCAAAGTCTTAGAGCATTTAAAACTCCGCACAGCTGATTTAACAGTGCCATCTATTGAACAACTGCACACTAAAATGCACAGGGCCAGATGCAGACACTGTACAGATGCTATAAGGTAAAGCATTACCTAGAACACAGCAGCTTATTTTGCAATGTCGAACAGAATGGGGGGGGGGGGGGGGGGGGTGGCACTATGCAGCCTTATCTTCAACTCATGCTCTCTGCAAGCATGGAATTGCCCAACAGTGGGTACAAATCTGGAAGATGTACTGATCAAGACTAAGTTATAAAGCGCTGCTTGTAGTCCTCATTTATGCCTTGCTTGACAAAAGCAGGGAAAATGCAGTGTATCCTGGCTTTCACTGCATGTTATGCTCTTTATAAACTATTTTCAGCCTGCCAGTTTATAGTATTGGAAGCTCCCAACTGAATAATCATCAGCCTGTGCCTGTCCATGTACGAACGAAGAGCACACAGTTTTCCGAGTTGCAATTTTTCAGAAGGGACCTGCATGGAAGCCTCAGTCAGCACTGACTCAATGGGTAACAACTCTCCCTCTCAAGTCAGAAGGTTGTAGATTCAAGTTCCACTCCAGAGACTCAAGCACAAAATCCATTTAATACTGAGGAGTGCTGCAGATTTGGAGGTGCCACCTTTTGAATGAGACATCAATCCAAGGCCCTACCTGCCCTCTCAGCTGAACTTAAAAGATCTCATGGCACTATTTGAAGTGAAGTAGTGGAATTCGCTCTGATGTTCTGGCCAATATTTATCCCTCAACCAACATTACTAAAATAAGCTGTGTTCACTATCGCATTACTATTTGTGGTGCCTTACTGTGCATAAATTGGCTGCACTGTTTCCTACATTACAACACTTCAAAGGTACTTAATTGACTGTAAAGCAATTTGGCACATCATGAAATCATGCAAGGTGCTAAAGAAATACAAGACTTTCTTCCTTAATGCACAGCTGCTCCTAGAGTCAATGGCAAACAGACAATTTTAACAGATTGCTCCTCACCCTCACTCACCTGTTCATTATGGATGAGCAGTTGGCAATGCTTGAGGAATTGGATTTTTTACAAAATTCTTGCAGCATAAACCCAAAGCAAATGAGGTAGGCAAAAATCGTGATGCTGAACTTGATCAGGAAGCACACTAGAAAGTGCTGCTGAGTCTGCAAACAGACCAGATAGGTAATGTTACAATCATCCCAAGGATAAGCTGAAATTTATATATCCAGTATTAGGATCACCTATGTTTAATTTTTAACAAAAGAATGATTAAATGGTTTGTTGCTGTTTGACAGGTTACAAATGTTTATATGTATCCCATGTAGTGAGACATGTTAATTACATGCTGCAATGGCACATGAATAAAATCTTGAAGAACGGTAAATCTGATTCGCAAATCATTTGCCACAGTAACAACCTGCTTGACAATTTCCAGACAGTCTTCTGGCAGTTTTCCTTTTCCTAAATAAAAACTTTTGTTTGCCGTTCTTTGTTTCTATGTCTATGTGCAATGGCATGGCCACATGAACACAATGAAGCAACAAGAGGAGACAATCAGACTCATTGTGCCCATCCTGGCTAAACAAAGGTGTATGACTGTGTAGATCACAAACTCGCCCACTACCAATGTGGGTTCTGGAACAGGAAAGAATCCTATGGTCCATTTGGAATACATGCTAGGTAATCTCTCTCAGACTCAATCAAGCAAGACTCCTGGTGTGAAGTAAATTGTTATAATCCCAGCTAACTAGCACTAGCAACTTGCTCTCCCCAATTGGAACTGTTCTTTTCTTTCAGGAACTTAAGTTTGGTTTCACAGAAATTTAAGTGAATCTATGCCCACGGCAAGTTCCAGCCCTCTACTCCAGAGGGCGATAACTGATAAAATAAGCATTTCCTGGTCCTCATTTTCTACAAATGTTGTTTGTGTCCCCTTATCCGATCATCCTTGGGCTTCTCAAATTACTTATTTAACCTAGTTAAATCCAATCATCATTTTAAAAGATCAATTGTACACCATACTAAGCCTATGTTTTTCTAAATAAATAGTAATTCAGAGATCCTATCACTGCAAGGGTAAGTACCCCTCTGGTTATCTCCCTCTGCAGGTTCTCCAGAGTCTCAATAATCACCATCATGTGCAGGCAGCAAACCTGGAAACTGGGCCTAATCCTGTCCTCACCCAATATCTAAATGTGAGCACAGTTAAGCAGTGGTTCACTGGATAGTAATTAGAAGTAGGGAGGCTGTTTTCCCCAAGATTAGGGAGGCTGGGTCCTCATGTAACACTTCCACCACTGCCCTAACTGAAATCAGGGAACCCTGCATTAACTGGGGATGGAATCTAGATCCTCCCCCATCTTAGCCCTATACTGTGGGAAAGGGGGTTGAATTTATGAAGCCTGCCATTAAGGGAGATCACACAGTTGGTTGTGTTGCAGCACTGGTATGGCAGTACAGTCTTAACAGTGGTTTTGAACCACGGGACCGGGGGTGGGGGGGAGCAAAGAAACTTGAGAAAATTAAAAGCACTAGGTTTCAGGCACATTTACCAAAGTGCGTTTTTAAAATTAAAATGGCAACATTCTTGTGGCCCCATTCCCTGAGATAACAGCGGATGTTTGTAAAAGATGGAGTGAGATGCTGTAAAATGAGTGGATAGCAGAAAAGCGTTTCACTGAATGGTTCAATTCCCCGAGAATCAATCAGAAAATTACAACATATTTTGTACTGCACACACGTTCTAAAGTGTGAGGTGAACTTTACGCAAGACTCTGTAGAAAAGGCAAATTATCAGAGATTTACACTTAAAGCTGTTACAAATAATTATGTTCAATCCCATATACAACCAACCACATAAAGCATTTCCTTATTTTTAATGGGGAAGATTACTAGATTGGTTTCCTAAAATAGGACCAGAGGTCTTCTATTGTTCAAAGAAGTCTCACCTTTTTTGGAATGAATACAAAGTTTTTTCCTGTTGCTACCGTCATCACAGAACTGTCTGGCGGCTTCCCCAGCAGAGCGGCACTGATGACAAAACAAAACTGACAATAAAAGCACAGTTTGGAATGATAACTTTTTTGCTTGCTTATATTTTTTTAAACCTCCACTTTCTGAACACTACTGCTCACCCATGAGAGTTTGCTGTAATTTTCTTGGCATGTAGCACATTTAGAATTTGAAACAATTTTTTATCTCATCTGCCATTTTGTTCCGCATCACGCGCCATTTACCAGTCGAGGTCATCAGAAGATCGATGTTCCCAAGCCACTCCAAAACGGTCAGCAGTAAGAGTGCAAAAAGTGGACACTGCTCAATGTTTCTCTTGCTCTCTGTTTCCTTCCTCAATATGGCAAACTTCCTACGTAGAGCAGAGTGAGGAAAACAATCCACTTCAGATCACAGAATGATGCAATAGTACCAACTGGCACTGATTGCTAACTCTGACATCCATCATCTATTCATCAATTTACTGGTTCTGTGGAATTTTGTTTCTGAACATAGAAACAGCAGTAACTCAGCTATCCCTTAAAGTCTGTTCCACCATTCAAGTAGGTCAAAGGGAACATAGAAAATAGAAGCAGGCCATTCGGCCCCTTGAGCCTGCTCTGCCGTTCAACTAGATCATGGCTGACCTTAATGCCATTTTCCCACACAATTCCCATAAACCTTGATGCTTTTAATATCTAAAAATCTGCCAATTTCTGTCTTAAACATACTCAATGATTGAGCCTCCACAGCCCTCTGGGGTAGAGAATTCCAAAGATTCACCATCCTCTGGAGTGAAGAAATTCTTCCTTATCTCAGTCCTGGTTGGCCTACCCTTTATTCTAAGACTGCCCTGGTTCTAGACCACCCTCAGCCAGGGGAAACATCCTTCCTGTATCAAACCTGTCAGGCCCTGTAAGAATTCTGTACGCTTGAATGAGATCACCTTTCATTCCTCTAAACTCCAGAGAATACAGGCCCAGTATCCTCAATGTCTCTTTGTAAGGCAATCTGCCATCCTAGGAAGCAGACTGGTGAACGTTCACTACGCTCCCTCCATCTTTCCTTAGGTAAGGGGACCAAAACTGTACAGAGTCCTCCAGGTGCAGTCTCAACAAAGCTCTATACAATTGCAGCAAGGCTTCTTTAATCCTGTACTAAAATCCTTAGACCTCTTTACTCCTGTACTGAAATCCTCTGGCCTATCTGCATCTCAACTCCATTTATCCATCTTGGTCATGATCCTTAACATCCCACTTAATAAAAACCATTCTATCATTCTGAGTTTTGAAATTTTCAATTAACCCCTGACCTCAAGAGCATTTTGGAGGAGATATTCCAGATTTCCATTAACCTTTGTACAAGCGTCACCCAGAACAGAATGAAGACAGAAAATGCTGCAAACTCAGGTCTGGCAACATCCACGGAGAAAGAAACAGAGTTAATGTTTCCGGATCACACCCTACTCCTGCTCCTATTTCTTATGGCCTTAAGGTCAACATTCCATTAGCTTGTTGAATTATTTTTCGATTCTGTTTATTTAGTTTTAGTGATTTTGGTACTGGAACCCCTAAATCTCTCAGGTCTTCCAGAGTTGCTAGCTTCTTTCCATTTAGAAAATCTTTTATTCCGTCTTTCTTTAGGTCCTGAACATGAAGTATCAAAGCTGTGACACGTGAGGAAACGCAACACCCCAGTTACTGTCCTGCCAAGAGTGCCAAAAAACATACTTCGAGCTGGACGATAGCTAGAAGGTAGTTCAACAACACAATAGATAGAGATATTTGCAGAGTTTTTCTGTAGGCCAACAGCCAGATTTAGTTTTGGGTTGTTTTGTAATTCAGCTCAGTGGAAGGATGCCATCCGGTATCCTGCTGCCAGTGTCCTGCCACGGGCCTTGGGAAGCTTCTACATGTCGTACAGCTTTCAGACTTACAGTCCACAGTCAGTAACATCAGTTCCAGAAGTTAGCCCACCCAGAATAGAATTATGGACACAATTTATTGAAACCCTGAACATTAATCAGTTCTCTACAGGTCTGACATTAATGAAAGGTTTTCTTGCAGAGGTAAATATGATGATGGATTGTTTAAAAGCTGACAATATTTGGAACACACAAATTGACCACAAAAGACAAATCTTTGCATCAGAAAATATTCATAACTTGGGAACGAAGCTGAGTTTTTGGTGAGTGTTGGGATGAGAAACCATTAACATCACAGGCTGCCCTGCCCTGCTGGCCGGTAAAAATCCAGAGCGCCTTAACCCTTTTGGGAGATATTAACCTGTCACAGAACAGTATTTAGTTAGGGACGGAAGAGACTGTAGCCAAAGTGCTGTCGTTAGCTTCATGTGCGGTTGGCTCAGAGAAGCCCGTCGGGGGCTGATGAGGCAGCTTAAGGTTGTTAGCTCCATGGGAGCAACAGTTGCTCAGTGCAGCAGAGAGTTGGGACTCAGGGAAGCCAGAGAGCTGGGGTCATGCTGTTGATAAGATGCTGGGATGCATCCTTGTGAATCCAGTATGATGCAGTTACAGGAGAAGTTGAGCAACTGGGAAGTGAGCAGTCGTTGGGGCAATCTGAGTTAGAATGGTTGTTGAGGGAAATCAGAAGCTCGGTCCTCGAAAGAGGGAAGTTGAAATCCTCTGTGAGGAAGACAGTTTTAAAGAATTTTGGTGACTCATGGTGATCACTGAGGTCTGGGTGAGTTGCTGAGGACTTCATGGGACTAGTCTTGGCTTGTCCGCCATTTAATGTGCAGTCTTGGTGTGTTCGACCTAATTCATGTTTACCTCATGTTAATTCTGTATGTTAGAGTATAAGATGGAAAGTATTGACTCATTGCTTTTTTGGCTTTTGTATGATAAAAATTCTTCTGTTTGTTTAAAACAGTGGGATCTTGTGGCTTTTTATTCTTCAAGTACATGGGATTTCAAATTTCATCTACCTTACAACAATAGTCACTGGTCCCTAACTGATCTGAACAAAATTTGAGGGTCTCATCCAGGAATGTACCAGAAAGTATTGACCAAATAACTTTCTGGGGACCTGGGGGCTGGGGTGGGGCAGGGGGTAACCACAATCTTGCACACTGGACACGTCCAAGGGGATCAACATTGCTCAAATTTCAATTGAAAATAAGTCAAAAATTGTTGTAGGGCAGAGGGGAAAAGTCCCCGTCATCAAATGGGGATTCCCATACCCTTGCACCATCAATTCTGCCAGTTAGTAGCACTAAATGGCCAGTATATCTGCCTTGCCAGATCCCATGGTTAATAAGTCAGGGTGAGCAGATGGGTGGTAGACATAGTTCAATATAGAGAAATGCAATAGATTCTGGGAAAACAGTGAAAGGAAATAAAGCAACAGCATGCTTTTGCCTTTATGAGTCAATTAAAGAATTTCAAATCAATATTCTTGTTCATTTTTATATGATGGGTTGTGAATCTTTAATTCTCTACCCACAGAGAGCTGTGAATGCTAGTTATTGAGTATATTCAAGACAGAGGTCAATCAATTTTTGGGTACTAATAAAATTAAGAACTATGGGAATAGTGCAGGAAGTTGCAGTTGAGGTTGAAGGTCAGCCATGGTTTTACTGAATGGTGGAAGAGGCTCAAGGGGCTGAATGGCCTCCTCCTTCTTCTTATGCTCTTATATTAAGTCACTGATATTCGCAAAGTGTTTGGTATTCTGATTCAGAATTTGTCAGTGAGGCCACATTTGCTAAAACCAGCCCTTTCCAAACCTCCAGGCCCACAAAATCCAAACAAGGCAAGTGCAAAAAGGAGTCTGACTTCCAGGCTCAAGACAAATTAATTAAAGACCATAATATCATTTAACGGGAAATTGTGTTAAGTATTTGAAAGTAAAAATGCAAATTAATATAGGCTCAGAACAGGAAAATGGGATTTAAGTGCTGCCTAGGATATATCCTCTATTTCTACATTCATAATTAATATGTGTATATAATACTTGCATTGCGCCTTATAACTCAAATCAAGCAGTCTGAACCAGAGTTTGTAAACTAACAGCTTGGAAATTAAACTTTTCCGCTCTAATATTAGAGGGTCAGGACTTCAGTTAATGGATATACTGGTGACGCTGGGATTGTGCTCTCTGAGCAGAGAAATTTCAGCTGAAATTTAATGGAGGTTTTCAAAATCATGAAGGGTTTTGCTAGAGTAAATAAGGAGAGACAGTTTCCAGTGGCAGGAGGGTCAGCAATCAGAAGGCAGATTTAAGGTGATCAGAAAAAAGTGACAGCGACATGAGAATTGTTTTTAACGTAGTGAGTTATGATAGTCCAGTATGCACTAAAATGGTTATGGCATCAGGAACAATAACAACATTTTAAATAAAATTGGGGAAGGGGAAATATTTGCGGGCCCACGGGGGAAAGAGCAGGGGCAGGGCAAGATGGGGCAAATTGGATCGTTCTTTCAAAGAGGCAGAATGGCCAAATGGCCTTCGCCTGTACTGTATCATCCTGACTCTATGATTGGAACAGAGATTTTAAATATTCTTTCACCAGAATTTCTATTCTCTCATCACATTAACCTGCTCAGTTTATCCCCATCAGGAGCAGTCACTTAATCAGTAATTACAGTGAAAACTTGTAGTTTTTTTTTTGATTGCTGGCAGATTGCACACTTACCTCAGTAAAGGGTAGCAGAAGCAGGACAACCAGAGAACATCAGTGGTGCCGATTGGTGGAGGCAGCTGAACCAGACAGGCCAGAAACTGCTCAAACACAGAGAGCCCAGTATTAACAAGGGATCGCCTTGTCCTCCAACAACGCACTGGTAAGCAAATGTGACCGAAATGCTGTGCACAATTATGTCAGTGACATAACCCAGCAGACAATATTAGGCGCACAGTTAAAGCATTATATGCTCCCAAATAGATGCCACAATTTCAATCCCGGTCTTCAACTTTACTCTCAATATTCCTGGATAACTAGATCAGGAATCTTCTCAATGGTTCAATGATAAGCATGGTGGCACTGAATAATGGAGACCAAAAAGATTGCTTAATACACAACAACTTGTGCTGTGTGTTAAGTGAGCCAACTTCAACTTGAGTAACCCCTGGGAATGATCCTAAGCTAAGGGCAATATAAAAAAAGAACCATGGTTCCCACACCCGAGTGACTCTTGCTGGAACATACACATACATGGATATCCAGGGAGGGCTGGTTATTAATCCCTTGCAGTCGAACATTTCATCAACATTTAACATTCAAGGCTCATGTCAAAGATGGCTACGTGAGTTAGGTACAAGATAGGGGTTCTTGAACAGTCAGACTCGAGGCGAGTCTGAGGGAGAGGCTGAGGGAAAGCTGGCTGGAAGTGAGTGTGTTCAAGAATGAAATACAGCACACTCCACCACAACGATGAATATATAAAGGATGAGTCTTTGGGTCACCAGTTACCTTAATTTCCAGCCTTGTACTCAAGTGTTTAAAGGCATAGGATGCTTCACATTTTGGAAGCAGCAATAAGAGGCTAAAGTAGAGGCTGAAGCCATTTTGGGTGAATGTTGAGGAAAAAAGAACTGATTTTCCCACCTGAATGAAGACAAGAGTAAGCTGACATTGTAACAGGAAGAGGAAGCATTTCCTGATTCCATACGTTGTGTGCCGAGCCTGTGAAAAAACAGGAATGCCATTGGTTAAATTAAACTGGAATAAAGGTTTGTTGTTTGGACTACATAATTTGCATGCTACACATAAAAACGAGTGAGCCAGCCCTGGCTGAGGGGGGTTAGGCATGCCAGCCCCAGAGATGGTGGGCGAGCCCTGTCCAGGGGCGATGGAGGGTCAGTATTGTTGGGTGAGTACCGTCAGGGGGAGGGACGGGAGGAATTGTTTGGGGTGGGGAGGCAGTGCAGTGTTGAAGTTGACAGCTCCATTTAAAAACTCTGCAAGTCAAGTTACTGCAGACAGACCTTACGGGGCATGTCTGCAGTCCATGACGAAAATAGAGGACATGGCTTCACTGCAATGCCACTGCCACTTGACTTCCTGGCTCTGTCGTTCCACTGGATCCCTGGAGCTAGCACTGGAAGGTACAAAGGCTCCAGCGTAAAATGTAAGCGGGCAGTTTAAATTGCAGTCAGTCAATGGCGAGCGCATCCACTCCGCCGCTGGCTGGAAGGTTCAGGCTACTAGCTGGTCAGTCCATTCCTATGTCATTACACAGTGACATTCAGCTCCAATTCTACTCCCGATTGTCATCCAAGGATCCTTTCTGGAGGTCAGGAAGACAGGGCTGGGTTTAGTAATGATGCCTTCCATGGTTGAATGCTACATTTGAAAACAAATAATTTATTGGCTGTGAGACTTTTTGGGATATCCTGACATTATATAAATGCAAGTGTTTCTATTTATTTCTTACAGTTCTAGAATTATGATTAATGACCCATCTTAAATTACCATGTTTTTCTAAGACCCTGTATACTTATGGCAGGTAACCTCAAAGCCAGTTAAATACTCTCAGTGACTAGACGATGTCAAGTGTTAACAAAATCTAATTTGATTCGGGTTCATTGAAACATCTCCCTGGATCTCTCACAAACAGCTTTAACATTGAGAACATTAATAAGCTAAAACACTTGTGTACATTTAGACAGCACGCTGCCATTCAAGGATCCTGTTACCAAACACCAAAGATCATCACCAGAAATGGCACCACTTCATCAATAGGTCATGCATTAGACAAAGTAACAGCTTCAGAACTCAGCATAGTATTCTTGCCTCATATCGATTATGGCATGTGATCCTAAGGCCTCAGCGTATACACTTTACCAGCCTGCAGTCAGCACACAACCTCAAACAAATGACTAGTGTGGCTGCCCATGTTGCTTTGCACATGAATTTGGCTGTTGGTGTGGTACTGAGCCATACAGACAAGAGGCCACGGGTATGACGGCTGAAGTGTGTTGAATTAGGTGACACGCCATTCGGAGTGCAAACAATTATTCTCAGCACACTTCGACTAGGGAGGAGACTGAGATTCTTACTCCTGGTCGTCATCCAGGGGCTCTTGCTGCAAAGTTCACCATGGTGGAAGTCAGGGGAGGACAGGACTGGGCTTGGTTGTGAATGGTTGAATAATACATTTCCATCAGCCTTCCCTTCAACTCTGACATTCTACAAAACAACACAGATTGCCCAAATTAACTCAGGAAACCCACAATTGTTATTCAAGCTGAATTTTTATAAATAACCTCTACAAGCATTATCCATAGAGCTATGTTGATATGAGATTCTATGTGAGCTGCTCCCTGACTGCATGCATGCCCACAGCTTGGTCTTTCAGCAGCATGAAATGAATATCTGTCCAAGTATATCAGAGATGGATGGCCACTGTAATGACTGCCTTTGCACTGTGTTGGGCCCATTGACCAGAGAAATTAGCCATCTTTGTAAGATCGTCTTCATGCTTCAAATGGAAGTCTTCCCTCCACCCTGCAGAGGTGCAGCCTTTTTCAAACTTGCTCATGGGGAACAAGCAGGATGCTTGATGGGCACCCCATCCACAATCTTCAACACACACTCCCTCCACCACCGACGTACAGTGGCAGCAGTGTGCACCATCTACATGATGCATTGCAGCAACTCAACAAGGCTCCTTTGACAGCACCTTCCAAATGCACAACCTCCACCATCTCGAAGGTCAAGGGCAGCTGATGCATGGGAACACCACCATCTGCAAGTTCCCCATCAAACCACACATTACCCTGGCTTGGAACTATATCCCTGTTCCTTCTTTGTCACAGTAGGTCAAAATGCTGGAACACCCTTCCTAAAAGCAGTGTGGGTGTACCTAAACCACATGGACTGCAGTGGTTCAAGGTGGCTTACCACCATCTTCTCAAGGGCAATTAGGGATGGGCAATAAATGCTGTCCTAGCCAGCAATATTCACATCATATGAAAGAACAAAATAAAGTTCAGTATGCAACAAGCATGGGCACCAGCATTGATACACGGTGTGCTGCTCTTCTGATAGGGGAAGACACCCCACCTTTCATTGGCTGGTTTAGAAGTGGTGTGCAGTAAGTAACCAGGTAGTCCCCTAACCTCACCCCCAGAATATTCAAATATTAAGCCACACATGTGGGGGAACAGGTGGCATTGGCATGTGGAGATCCTATTTGATGATTGATTTACCAATGTGGATAATTCAGTTTTTCTCTTGATTCCATGTTTGTGATACACCTACTTCACACAATTTAAAAGGAAGGAGGCTCCTGAAATGGAGCTTTAATATCACACCAGCTCTGTCAAAGAGGTTATCCTTCTGTAATTCTTTTTTTTTTACAATTCATTCATGGGATGTGGGCTGCGCTGGTTGGGCCAGCATTTATCGCACATCCCTAGTTGCCCTTGAGGTGGTGGTGGTGAGCTGCCTTCTTGAACCGCTGCACTTCATGTGGTTTAGGTACACCCACAGTGCTGTTAGGAAGGGAGTTCCAGGATTTTGACCCAACTATAGTAAAGGAACGGCGATGTATTTCAAAGTCAGGATGATGAGTGACTTGGAGGGGACCTTCTAGGTGTTCCCATCTATCTGTTGCCCTTGTCTTTCTAGATGGTAGTGGTCTGGGTTTGGATGGTGCTGTCTAAGGAGCCTTGGTGAATTCTTGCAATGCATCTTGTAGATGGTACACACTACTGCTCCTCTGCATCAGTGGTGGAGGGAGTGAATGTTTGTGGATGTGGTGCCAATCAAGCGGGATGCTTTGTCCTGGATGGTGTCAAGCTTCTTGAGTGTTGCAGGAGCTGCACTCATCCAGGCAAGTGGGAGGTATTCCATCACACTCCTGATTTGTGCCTTGTAGATGGTGGACAGGCTTTGGGGAGTCAGGAGGTGAGTTACTCATCGCAGGATTCCTAGCCTCTGACCTGCTCTTGCAGCCACAGTATTTCTATGGCTAGTCCAGTTCAGTTTCTGGTCAATAATAACCCCCAGGGTGTTGATAGTGGGGATTCATTGATGGTAATCCCATTGAACATCAAGTGGCGATGGCTGGATTCTCTTTTATTGGAGATGGTCATTGCCTGGCACTTGTATGGCACGAATGTTGCTTGCCACTGGTCAGCCAAAGCCTGGATATTGTCCAGGTCTTGCTGCATTTGCACATGGGCTGCTTCAGTATCTGAGTCGCCACGGATGGTGCTGAACTTTGTGCAATCAGCAGTGAACATCCCCACTTCTGACCCTATGACTGAAGGAATGTCATTGAAGCAGCAGTTGAAGATGGTTGGGCCTAGGATACTATCCTGAGGAACTCCTGCAGTGATGTTCTGGAGCTGGGAGTACTACCCAACAAGCGCAACCATCTTCCTTTGTGCTAGATATACCTCCAACCAGCAGAGTGTTCCCCCCCCCCACCGATTCCCATTGACTCCAGTTTTGCTAGGGCTGCTTGATGCCACACTTGGTCAAATGAGGCCTTGATGTCAAGGTCAGTCACTCTCACCTCGGGATTTCAGCTCTTTTGTCCATGTTTGAACCAAGGCTGTAATGACGTCAGGGGCTGAGTGGCCCTGACGGAACCCAAACTGGGCATCAGTGAACAGGTTATTGCTAAGCAAGTGCCGCTTGATAGCACTGTTGATGACCACCTTCCATCACTTTACTGATGATCGAGAGTAGACTGATGGGGTGGTAACTGGCCGTGTTGGATTTGCCCTGCTTTTTACAGGGCATACTTGGGCAATTTTTCACATAGCCAGGCAGATGCCAGTGTTGTAGCTGTATTGGAACAGCTTGGCTAGGGGCGCAGCAAGTTCTGGAGCATGTCTTCAGTACTTTTGCCGGAATATTGTCAGGCCCCATAGCCTTTGCACTATCCAGTGCCTTCAGCCGTTTCTTGATATCAATGGAATTGGCTGAAGATTGGCATCGGTGATGCTGGGGACCTCCGGAGGAGGCCGAGATGGATCATCCACTCAGCATGCGAAGAATGTTTGGTGAGGGAATTAAGACTACTCCGTATACCAGTATTTAAGAGATGCCTGGGAAGCCAGGCTTGGGACAGCTAGAACACCCTGAGGTGTTGGGGGAGGCAGCGGCATAGTGGTATTGTCACTGAACTAGTATTCTAGAGACCCAGGCTATTGTTCTGGGGACTCAGGTTCAAATCCCACCGTGGCAGATGGTGAGATTTGAATTCAATAAAAATCTGGAATTTAGTCTAGTGACATAATTAAGTAATAATGATATGACCATGAAACCATTGCCAATTGTTGTAAAAACTCATCTGGTTACTAATGCCCTTTAGGGAAGGAAACCTGTTGTCCTTACCCGTCTGACGCACAAAAATGTGGGTGACTCTTAAAAATGCCCTCAAAATGAGGGCAATTAGGGATAGGCAATAAATGCCAGCGACGTCCACATCCATGAATCAATAAAAAAAACTAAATTTAAAATGTAACTCAGTTCTAATTTGGTTCTAAACATGTGGAACATGCTACCACAAGGAGTAGTTGAGGTAAATAGTATGGATGGCTTTAAGAGGAAGCTAGATAAGTATGAGGGAGAAAGAATTAGGAGGTTATACTGAGGGGGTTAGATGAAGTAGGGCCAAAGGAGCATAAACACCAGCAGTGACCTGATGGGCTAAAAGGCCTGTTTCTCTGTTTCAAATGAGGCTGTAAAACTTTAGTTATAAATATCTTTGAAGTGCTGGTTTTATTCTCACTTTTTCTGGTTCATACAGTTTACATAGAGTGCTCTGTCCTTGTAGGGTTATCTCGAGAATCTGAGGCAGCAATTATTACTGCCACAATCTGGCGACATACATCTTACACTTTCCATGTACATCTGTTACTGAGAATATAGTGTTACAATGCTTCTAATGCCCAAAACACTTTGCATGGAAGCAGCCACATTCCTTTCACAAATGGATTAATTAGACAAGAATTGTTCAGTTCATTTTCTCTTAATTTTTTTTAAACTGAGATGCATCCTCAAAAAGAGGCAAAAAAAGAGTAAGGACAACCCAAAGAGCTTCACAGCCAATAAATTACATTTGAAGTGTACCAACAGTTATATAAACAAATGCAGCAGTCAATTCAATTACAAAAAGGAACAGGAGGCCATTCAGCCCTTAGGTCATGCCTCCGCCATTTAATTAGATCCTGCTGCACCTCCCGACTATTCCCTATCCTATAATATCCGTACCTAATAAAATTTATCAATCTCAGTCCTTAAATCTCCAACTGTCCCCAAGCATCCATAGTCTTTTGGTTTTTTGGGGGGGCGGGGCGGCGGAGAAAAGAGTTCCTGATTTTCATACCGTGTGTGTGGAGTACTGCTTCCTGACATCATCCCTAAGTGGCCTAGCCCTAACTTTAAGTTCTCTCCCCCCCGCCCCACTTTCCTCATCAGAAGGGTGAGTTTCTCTCTATCAACGCTATCCACTTCTTTTTAACATATTAAACACCTGAGTCAGGTTACCCTCAATCTTATATACTCATGGGAACCCTCAATCTTACGTACTCATGGGGACAGGAGCTAAGTTTATGACTGAATTTATGACAAATATGGCTCCCTCTTTAATAGAGGGAATTTAAAGCCAGTGACCATGAGCACCAAATACAATGGAGCTGGGAGAAATGAACTGATGTGCAGGAAATGGTCATGTTGCCGTTGGTACAAGGAACCCTATAGAATGAAGGTGACAATATTTTACAAAACAAACAAATATATTCTGAAATGTAATTTACTTATCTTCAGCTCTTTAGACTGTCCAGTCTATCTATTTTAGCACCTCAACTCAGGTAAAAGGGTTGCTTCACATTTTTTTTTGCAGCACAAGTTGGGACAGATAGCAGACTAGTTGCAGATGATTATTTTGCTGTGTGCACACATACACACGCTTGCACACACACCTGTTCAATGAGCTTGATGATGCTGATGCTCTCCTGGTGAAAGGAAATGGAACAGGGCAGGCTATTCAAGAGGCCAGATAACTGCAGAGGTGTAAGTTCATCAGAATCAAATGAAACATTGGCACTGGTAGCATAGCCAAAGGTCTCCCAGGAACATCGAGACGGGTAGAGTGGATCCAGTGCAATACTATTAACAAAAACTGTAGTTAGGGAATCACAAACCAACGAGCACTAATGCATATATATTAAAAAATGCCTGTCAAATTTATTCTTGTGGTGTCTGTAACATGGGAGCTAAGCACCACCTATTTCAAGTATAAGGATGACCAAACTGCTCATTACGGGACAGGTAAGCCACTCCTTAGCTTTCTCCCCAGATTTCTCCCCTTACTCCAAACAGAATGCCTTATCCTGAAGTATGCAACACTATAAAAGACAGAATGTACAACTATGCTGGGCGTTTCCCATTAAGCAGTTTGCAGATCATTCAATCTATTTACTCCCTTTTCTGTGATTGGTATTTTTGTAATTTGTTTGCTTTCTCCCTGCCTCATGAAAATGTTTGTTTCTCAGTAGTCAAAGGATGGAAATTGTGGGGAATTCAACTCAAAATATCACATCCAATTGAAGTTAAGACTGACAAAGCTTAACACATTATAGAGCACGCTCGATAGTTTACAGGCCCGAAGCAGAAAGTATATCACCCCCTGTCCTGGATAGAAGTGTATCTCGATGTTACACAACAGGTCTGTTCCCTTCCTCCTGGGTGCATCACCTTTCACTTCTGAATTCTTCCACATTAAGCAGTCTGAGTGCTCGTCCTTTACACACCAGAAAAGAGCTACAAAGCCTAATCCAATCAGCACATACAAACACTTCTCTTCATTTCAATCACAACTCTGTGCATACATGCCTGCAACAAGCAAATTTCAGATTTCCAGTACCCACAGTATTTTGCTTTTATTTTAGTGTTTAATTCGCTGCCACTTCTTTTCCAGGACCGCCTACCATGAAGTTATGCCCTTCTCTCTGATGGGATTTCCGTTTGTCTACCTCTCTTCGGTTCTGAAGAGGCGTCATATTGGATTCGAAGCGCTGACTGTTTCTCTCTCCATAGATGCTACCAGACATGCTGAGATTTTCCAGCACTTAGGTTTTATTTCAGATTCCTGATCATGTTATGCCCTTTACAGATGCTGACTGATTGCTCTGTATTTCCAGGATTTCCTTTAGTTTCGATTCCCAGTACTTTTTTAAGTTGATACATTTTTGTTGCTAGACTGATTGTATCCAAATAGTTTACTAAAAATAACACATTAACTGAATTACCATTGTCCCAATAAAATAAATTTGAGAATATTCTCTCTTGCTTTTCATTGTGTATGTACATCATTATTTGCTTTACGAGTTCCCACTGCAATGCCAAGCGCCTTTTCCTGCAACCTCAAGATTATACTATTCAGTCACCATGAACTAGTTAGTGACCTTGATCAGAGCCTGTGGTCTGATCTGCAACTGGTTGACTCCATCCTGCTCTTCATTTAATCACTGCCCAACTTTCTCAAACAATTCTACCAACCCAAGTGAAACACAGGTAGAGTTTCTCAAAACTGGCAACCTAGGGACCGAGTACATGCAGGATTTCGGATCTTGCTGGTTTTCGGAGGCAAGGTGATGGTTGCCCTCAGCCTCATGCACATTGTAACATGTCTGCTCCTTTGTGCTTATCCCTCCCTTATGAGTTTTGTTTGGCCAGGCTATTTCCCTCTACTATGTTGCTTCTTTTCATTCTAAAGGTCAAGTTATGGTTTCCATGGGTGTTTATAGGTGCTGCATACCCGTCAGTAACAGAGGAAACTGTACAGTACTTTCACTCACCTGCAGCGGGGCACTAATGTTGAAACTGGCACCATGACTAAGGTTTGGGCAGGGCGGAGCTGGGTCAGGTGGGGTCAAGGGTCGCTGTGACCATGGAGCGCAGGAAACGACAGGTGCGTGATGCTGCATGGAAGGGTTCATTTAATTTTTCATTCTACTGGTCAGGGGGCACATTTGGAATTTTGCCTTCTACTGTAGATTGTAGTTAATTAACTAACTAAAACTAGCAGGATACTACAAATCTTTTGGGGGCTGAATGCTTAAATTATTAAACTTTTAATTATGCATTTGTCTCCATGGGGTATTCTTGTATGGTCTGAATAAAAACGTGTCCAATTTTCAGACATGACCAGTTTTCAGACAACCAGATTTGAAGTACTGTACATGCATTACACTTTAGAAACATCACATGGTTTGGTCTGCTTTTTATGATACAATCCATGCTTTATTTTTGAAAGTGCACACTGTAATAATCACTGTGTGGAAAAACAATAACTTAGCAATCCAGAAATAGCTGGCCCTGGTGAGACAGTTCACTAAGTTCATTCATGCTCAGTGTCAGCTCTGTTCATAGCACTCTAGCCTGTCAGTCAAGGTTTTGGGGTCAAATTTCAACTAAAGTCATATAATCTAGGTTGTCGCTTCAGTGCAGTCCTGAAGGAGTGTTGCACCATTGGAGATGCTGAATTTTTGATGAGCTGCTTATCAAAGATGTCTGCAACTTGAGTGGACATAAAAGATTCCCTAGCATTTTTATTGCAGTGTCCTGACCAATCTTTCACTGGAACAGATAAACTGGTCAATCACCTCCAATGTTGGCTGTGCCAAAGAGAAATTGGCTGTTGTTTTTGTCTACAGCCACCACAACCGAAACCATCTGTATCTGAGCCTTCTAATTTTCCAGGGCTTCCTGGCTGACTTTCTAGCCCCCAAACCAGGAGCTCTGCCACCAGATAGTCACCTCCCTGACTGAAACTGCTAACAGACTGGGGATTGGAATTTTGGACCTTCCCTTGGCCAAATAGCTCAAGCTGCAGTCTTTACTGCTAAGCCATCAGGGTAGAAATATGCAAAGCAAATCTGTCAGCTACAAAGATGAAACCAAGCTCCTAATGATCACCCTTTCCTTTTGGTTGAGGGGACAACTTGTCAAGTAAATTCTGTCCTTTATTAAACCAAACTTTGCCCCTCAGAACAGATTCTGAAGATACTCAGTGGAAAAAAAGCTCCCTGTGGCTGTCTCTATCCTTCCCCCAATTGAGTCCTTCAACCTTTGCTCTCTATGGAAAGCAGCTAGAAAGGAGAGAAATAATTTTGCTCGAGTGCACAGCATCAACACCCTTTGTCCTTGAACACAGTGGACGCAGAGCTGCCTATTAAATTCTGGATTACTAAATGCTCAGATTCCTGCTGTGCCTACGACTGGATGATCCAGCCAGTCTTCTGTACTGTGTAGCCACTGATTGTTATACAAATAAACTGCGTCAAACATGTGGAGAACAGGATCCTCACCCAATGTCGCTCTGCAGGAAAAGGCAGTTGTTCCTGAAGTTGGCAGAGCTGCCCACGCAGCAGATCACCTCCCCATACTCCTGCATGATCTTCATCATTTCACACATTGCTGGAAAAGAAAGAGCAGTCCACTGGTAAAATAAACACACTGCCAGGGAATTACACAAAAGTGAACACACTCTAACCTCACTGTAATCAAGCCTCTTTGCACTCTCTCTTCCACCAGCGCATTCTTTCCCAGGATGTCCAAACCATAGAACTCCTCAGCTGACCCCCAATCGTTCCTCTTCCAAAAAATTACAAGCTTTTAAAGCTTGGGACAATCCAATCGCTGCTTTCCAATTTCCTCCTCTGTACAAGTTTGTACAGAGCTGTAAAGGCTTTGGCCCTTCACCCAAGATATTCAACAAGATCAAGAAGTTTATGAAGAAAGCTACAGGGTGAAAGGTATGAGGCCAGATGACTTTTGTGAAACATCATGGGGATGCCTTAATCTGTGTGTAATGCCATCTCGGGGCCGGGCCTCTAGGATGTCAATGAACTGAACTTTGCATAGCTTCCAGTCTTCAAATTCAGAAAAACGAGTTGTTTAAATAACACAGTTGTTGAAATTTCTCGAATTGATGAGAGCAAGAACACAACTGGACACACAGCTTGGGGATGCAGCTGCCAAAGTCAGCAGCGGAATGTATAAAGGCAATTTAAAATTTTATTATGCATTTCCAAGAGTACCAATTGCTGAGTCAAACCTGCTTCATTTCTGTGACTGGACTACTGGGTCCTCACAGGGCTTTGAGACACAGAATCAGACAGCACAGGATGAAGCCACTTGCCCCATTGTCTTTGTGCTAGCTCTTTGAAAGATATATTCAATTAACATCACACCCTTTTCCCAGAACCTTGAAAATTCTTGCTGAGTATTTATTCGATTTCCTTTTGAAAGTTACTATTGGATCTGCTTTCACCACCTTTTCAGGCAGCCTATTCCAGATCATCATAACTCAATTGTACTAAAAGAATTCTCATTTTATCTCACCCCTCCCTCTACTCTTGCCCACCCAGATATTTTGCCAATTATCTTAAATCTGGATCTTCCAGCTTCTGCCTAGAAGCATAACTTTAGTGTCATACGTCATTGTATTGCTACTGTGTCTAAAAGTGTGCAGGTATAGACCATAAGACAGAGGAGCAGAAATTAGGCCTTTCGGCCCATCGAGTCTGCTCCGCCATTCAATCATGGCTGATAAGTTTCTCAACCCCATTCTCCCGCCTTCTCCCCGTAACCTTTGATCCCCATACCAATCAAGAACCTATCTATCTAGGTCTTAAATACACTCAATGACCTGGCCTCCACAGCCTTCTGTGGCAATGAATTCCATAGATTCACCACTCTCTGGCTAAAGAAGTTTCTCCTCATCTCTGTTCTAAAAGGTCTTCCCTTTACTCTGAGGCTGTGCATAGGATGCTCACTTACTTTCTTGAGTGCAATCTGTGAACAGAGGGACCAGTAAAGGCACATTATCGATGTTCTGGAGATGTGGTCGTACCTGATGGATTCCTCGAGGCAGTTTAGCCTAAGGAAAAGAAAGGCAGTGTCTCATTTACATTATTGCAATTTTTTTAAATGCATGTTACAAAGGCAGTATTGGTGGCTGCACTTAAGTTATCTATGGCATTGTTCAGAGTGAAGGAGACTAGACAGCTCTGCAATCCCATTGCTGACAAACCACAGCGCAGGTCTTCATCCACAGAGCAATTAAGTGCATTCCCACACAGTGACGAGATCGCCAACAGCATCTGCAGAGGGCTGTGAGCAAGTAACCTGCCAGCCCTATAAACGAGAATATGGCTCAACTCAGGAAAAAAAAAGACTGTAAAAGAAAACAGGATCCCTGCAGATGATTTCTCGTTCTGTCTCCTAATGATTTAATTCTTTGATCAAGCTTGTGGTCACCTGCCTTGATACTTCTATGTGGCTCGCTGTCAAGCTGTTAAATAACACTACCATACCTTGGGTTGTTTTTACTACATTAAAGGTGCCATATAAATGCCCAATGCAGTTGCTTATTGTTCAAACTGTCTTGTGCAAATTGCTTCAAAGTGGTTTCGCTGGACTCACTCTCAATCAACAGAGTATATGAGAGGCTATCTGAACTTAGTCTAATATTTGTTGATAAAATAGTTGTTAGACTGCAACAGTTGTGTGTGATTTTATGAACTTGCAAAGCCTTTTCTCCAACCATTACATCTATGAAGGTACATTGAACTGTTTCAGTGTAAATCTAAGTAATGATTTACATAAAGGAATTGTCCATAAATACAGCGGCTATGCGTATAGTTCCATCAATGAACCTGCATCTTACCCTATTATGATCTTCCAGAAAGCTAGGCACATCACTGTCTGTTGGTTGGAAGCTAATGAGGTCCGAATGTCGCTCTTCTTCCATTAGCAATGCTCCCTCTGCATCATCCTTCGAATCTACATATTCAAAAAGAACATTGCCTAAGGTGCAAGAATTCAACACAGTTGACTCACCCACACCAACATAAAGAGATAAGATAGATATATGCAGCTAACATCTCTTCTGTTCTCATTTTTTTATTCTTTCATGAGATATGTTTGTCAATGTCAAGGCCAGCATTTGTTGCCCTTGAACTGAGGGCAGTTAAGAGTCAACCCACATTACGGTGGGTCTGGAGTTACATGTAGACCAGGCCAGGCAAGAATTCCAGGTTTTCTTCCCTAAAGGGCATTAATGAACCAGATTGGTTTTTGCAACAATCGATGATAGTTTCATGGTCACCATTCCTGAGACTAGCTTTCTATTCTAGATGTTCTACAGAGCTGGTTCTACTGCCTCCCTTACCCGCTACAAAAATGAAATGCCATTTCAAAGTGGTAGCCATGAAACCCAATCTGTTGATCAACAGGATACATTAGAGGCTATTGAAACTTAGTCTAATGTTAGTCTATGATGGTTGATAGCCAATCTAGTTGTTAAACTTCAAAAATTTCATGAAGTCACAAAGCCTGTGCCTTTGAATTTGCCACAACCATTATATCTACGGAAAGAGACTGAACTAAGGGTTGAGTACTAATCTAAGATAATTATAAAGAATTGATTTGACTCCCCTCAAGCCTTTAATCTCTGAAACACAGGCATTGAATGTTGAGCAAGAATCACACTTGTTACATACGCACATACAAACATACAAATGTTACACACACATTAAAGGAGCAGTGTTCCCTACCCTGATGAAGGTCATCACGCAGAGAGCCTGTGTGGCTTGGGCTGGACTGTGGGATCTCGGAGCCAGGACCTCCGCTGTACGGCAGCAGAGAGATGTGGCAGTTCCATCCCGTCTCTAAACCCATCTTCTCTGCAAATACCTGGGCCAAAGGATTTGATTATTGGCAGGAGGTGAGTGTTCAGTTGCATCACTTTACTTTCCGAAAGGCAGCTCAGTTTAAAATTTGGTCACAAGTCAGTTCAAAAGATTGTCTTGCCCACAAACAAGTAAAAACAAAACTCTAACACTGTCTTCAGTAAGGATCAAAAAAGATGTATATGCATAGTGCTTTTAAAATCCTTAGGGCATCTCATAATACACTGTAGTTAATCATTTATGGTTACTGCAGTTTTAATGCAGCAGTCAAATTTCACACAAGATATGAAATCATGGGGCAGGTGAGCTGCTTTTAGTGGTGCTGGTTGAGGTGTCAATGTTTGGATAAGACTCAAGGAGAATTTCCTGCTTTCTCTGAACATTGCCATGGGATCTTTCCCGAGAAGGAAAACAGGCCTTCAGTTTAACATCCTATCTGGAAAACTCCGTAATCAATGCAGCACTTCCTCAGTATTGCACTGGAAAGTCACCCTAGATTATGTGCTGAAGTCCTGCAGAGTGAACTATTATTAAAAGTTAATAGACAGATACTGAAAAATAAATTTAAAAGGCCAATGGAAGCTTGGCCTTAATCTCAAGAGGGCAGAATACAAAGGGATGGAAGCTATGACACAGCTGTAGAGATCTCTGGGTCGACCCCATCTGGGGAACAACATTCAGTTCTGAACACAGCACCTCAAGAAGGGTATAGTGGCCTTGGAGGAGCGGGTGTTAATGTTGCAAATGCTTTGACAATCGAGTCCATGCTCTAGTTGTGATTAAGAGCAGCTGATATTAACTGGGGGAAGGTCAGGGCACATATAAAATAACTAGTTTCCACCTGTGTGGGAGTGAAAAGTAGCCTGCACTTATGTTATACTGGATTTTGTGAATAAACCTATGTTGAAGACAGACGGGCTCCAGCTTCTTCCTTTGCTAGGTACATGCCCAGCACAAGAACTGGGCGCAGCACAGATTCACCAGAATAATTCTGGGGTGAAAAGGGTAGTATTGTGAAGACAAGTTGCATATATTAGGCTTGTATTCCATTGAACATAAAAGATTCAAGGGTGATCGAATTAAGATGCTCAAGACGATCAAAGGATTTGTTTGGGTAGACAGAGAGAAGCTATTTCCTTCAATAGGGGAGCCCAGTACAAGGTGTCATACCTTAAAATTAGAGCTGGGCCATTGCAGTGGGATGTCTGGAAGTATTTCTTTACACAAAGCATAGTGGAATTCTGGAACTCATTCAAGAAGCTGGTGAGAGGTGGGGTGGGGTCCGGGTGGGTGGAGGGGGGTGCAGGGGGTCACCCGAAAAGTTCAAAACTTACACTGATACTTTTAAGGCTAGGGTATTAAGGGAAACAGAATCAAGGCTGGTTAAGAGGGGGTTAGGGTAATGATCAGCCAAGATCGAAGTGAAAATGGAACAGGCTATAGAGGCTGATTGCCCTAGTCCTGTTTATGTTCCTAACACACAGCATCTAACAATACTGTTAAAGGTTACAATTTGAAAAAAGTCATCTGTAAATAAGGTCAAAATAATGCAAATGCTGGAAATCTGAAACACAAATAGAAATGCTGGAAACAAAAGTTCATTTCTCATTTTTAATGAGGCTTTCTTCTTAAACCTCTCTCCCATGTCTGCTTTGAGGAAATGTTAGTGCTTAAAATAGAAAAACACTCTGCAGGATAGAGTCAGCATAATTAGTGAGTCTTGGCACAGACAGAATTACTTAAATCTACAAGCTTGTTTAAATTATTCATTCTTCCAAAAATGAGTGAAAGGCGTACTCTCGCAGTCCACTAAATGCACGCTGATTCTTTTGGCCTCGAGACGGATCTTGGGCAGTAATGGTCCATAGTGAATCGGCAGCTCATTTTACAGCCACATGTACAGCTTTTCCATTAACTTCATCAGGAAAGAAACCGGACGAGTGTAAAATGGGCTACCGATTCACCAGCGCATGCTACTGCTGAAGACCAATTTCACTCCCGCTTTTTTCAGTCAGTGCTGCATGCAGTATGGAACAAGCATACCCATTAAGCTGCTCTCTGTTGCTGTTTAGGATATTTTAAATTTACTGTGATGTTTCACAGGAGCTGCATTTAGGAGGCATATGCCAGAAATGCTATTCTACTATATAGTTCTATGAAAAATATTTCAGCTGCCCATGCATTACCCACTGTGTGTAGTGGCATAAGCCAATGGAATGCTTCAATTAATTCCCAGCCTCTAATGTATTCCAGGCATCCATTATTCTACACAATTTAGTCAGCTGATTGCTACAATCAGATCCAGATGGTCTTGGTTTAAATGCTGGGAGAGTTCATTGGAATTGAGGCTGAAATCGAGATCAGCCATGATCGTATTGAATGGCGGGGCAGGCTCAGGGGGCTGAATTGCCTACTCCTGCTCCTAGTTATGTTCACACGCTCCTCTATCCTGAGGTCAATGGAATGAGTATGTCTCATAAACTGTAGAGAGACTGCAGTATGCAGGTACTGAGTGATGCATGTCTGTTTTCCCCCTCTCCAAGTTGCAACTCTGCAAACATCTTACTACAATGCATGCAAAATAAAACAGTATTAATAAAACGGTCATCTATTCTATTTCATTACAAGTTTCGTTACATGTGGCTGTAAAATGAGCTGCCGATTCACAATGGACCATTACTGCCCAAGATCTGCTCAGTCACACTACACTCAAGTCCCAAACTTTTCATTCATGGTTCATATTATGGTTCTGCTTTGACTCACTGAGTTGGAGTTAAAGAAGAGAGCCTATGCACAATTCAAAACAGCAGAGTCTAGTTCTGCAAATTAGCACGCACAATCCACCGTCCATCAGCAAAAGTGTAAATTCTGAAATGCTAAGTGACTGTGGGAATGACTCCTTCAAGCTGCAATGCCTCTTCAATTTCAGCATAATAAAATACCATGGGGCTTTTGGTTAAAAGGGCAGAAACCAAAACAACACAGTACCTTGCTTTTTAATTCATCTTCCATGGAGAAGTAGACGAACCTGATGCATGCATTGACAAGCCCATCAATTAGCCGGACTATGTCCGACCGAGCCTGATACTGGGAGGAGACCATTCCTATGAAGATCTGTCCACTCAAGGCTTGGATGCAGTCCTCCTTCTCCATCACTTCCACTATTCCTTCTGAAACAATCCAACAGTTTTGGCAAGTAAACATTATGGCTTACCCAAATTCATATCAATAACTCGTGCTCATATATCACCTTGTATGTAGTGAAAGATCCAGATATCCTTTGGGGTTCAGAGAGGACATGGAAGGGGTAATCCATTGCCTGAAAAGGCAGAGGAACCAGATTCAAAAGTAACTTTGAAAAGGAAGTTGAAGGGGAGAAATCTGCAGGGTTATGGGTCTAATTGAATAGCTCTTTCAAAGACGCACAAATGGCCTCCTCCTAAACTCCTCCCCCCATACCCACCACGTTTCTTCCCCCCTCCCACCCCCCTTTTTTTTTCAATAATTTATATAGATTCTTCTTTCCCCACCTATTTCCATTATTTTTAAATCTAAAACTAAAACCTTGTTAGTCTTTTCCACCCCACCCCCACTAGAGCTGTACTTTGAATGATCTGTCTTCCATTCTTAATTAGCACTTTTCTTAGACAAATATCACCACCTTTAACACCTCTTTGATCCTTTTGTCTGTGACATCTTTTGATTATCTGCTCCTATCACGGCTTGCTTATCTCCACAATCACCACACCCTCAACTTCTCTTTGATCCTTTTGTCTGTGACATCTTTTGATTATCTGCTCCTATCACGGCTTGCTTATCTCCACAATCACCACACCCTCAACTTCTCTCTTCCCCCCCCCACCTTAAACCAGCTTATATTTCTCCTTTCTCCTAACTATGCTTCAGTTCTGCCGAAGGGCCATGAAGGCTCGAAACGTTAACTGATTTCTTCTCCACCGATGCTGCCAGACCTGCTGAGTTTTTCCAGGTAATTCTGTTTTTGTTTTGGATTTCCAGCATCCGCAGTAGCTTTTTGTTTTTATCTCCCCCTAAACTGACAGATTCCATGATATTTTTCCCAATACTGGACACTGACTGCTGGGCTGAGCCCAGTCCATCTAATATGGGGGATCAGTGGTCAGGAAAGGACAACTGCATCTCCAACAAACTGCAAGATACTGCACAAGGCACTGTGCACCAAAGTACTAAGATCTTTAAAATTTGCTCTCAGGGTGTGGGCATCACAGGTAATGTGTGTGTCACACGAGTGTCAGCTTATGGCCATCTCCAACAGGAGTGTGTCTAACTACTTCCCCATGAACTGGACCAGCCACATAAATAACTATGGCTATAAGAGCAGACCAGAGACTGGGAATTCTGCAGTGAGTGACTGACTCACCTCCTGACTCTCCAAAGCCTCTCCCATCATCTACAAGGCACAAGTCAGGAGTGTGATGGAATGCTCTCCACCTGCCTGCATGAGTGGCACCCCATCCACCACCAATGCACTGTGACTACAGTGTGTAGGCCAAGATTCATTCCACAGCACCTTTCAAACCAGTGACCTTCATCAGCGACCTCCACCAGCTAGAACAAGAGCAGCAGGCAGATGGGAACAGCACCTACAAGTTGCGCACCAAGTCATACTCCATCCTGACTAGGAAATACATCTCTGTTCCTTCATCATCGCTGGGTCAAAATCCCAGAACACAGCACTATGGGCGCAATTTAAGAAGCGGCTGACCAGCACATTCTCAAAGGCAACTAGGATTGGGAAATAAATGCTGGCCTTGCCAGCAATGCCTGCATCCCATGAACGAACAGGGAAAATAACAGTGCAAGACTAGGCTGAGATTTCTGAACACCATTTTTTGTCAACTTTAGCCCATTTATTTCAAATGGGTTAAAGCCCGTGATTAAATAATGCTAATTGAAAAGTGCATGCTCCAGAGTGATGGGATTCACGTTTGATTCTCTACGCGCGTCACTGAATTATTGATCTATCTTTGTTGCTATGGTCAGGTGCTGTGTGGCCACTCTGGGGCATCAGTGCAGACTGCCCTTCAGCTTGGCTGTAATTAATGAAGTCCTGGGTTGTTTGGTGAGTGTAAAGGAGAAAGTAAAGGTATTTTATATAAAAAGGCACTATTGTCCACTAAATAGGCTGGCAGGTGATGAACAGCCTCTCGCACAAATCATCCTGAAGGGCTGAGCAGCCAGTGGAACAGTACCAAGGTAGGTGTCAGGAAAGGAGGGAAAAACACACACCACAGCAGGAGTTAACAAATGCAAATAGCAAAATAATTTTGTAAAGACCACAAATACCATCAGAGCTCCAGCTGTTCCGCCTGCTGCCATGCTTAATGGGCGTGGTCCCTGGTAAGTCATAGGAGGTGAAGATGGCATTCTGACCTGGCACCTGAACCAATTCAATGCACTTGCCATTCAGCTCAGAGGACAGGGTGCAGTGCATTGGTTTGTAGGCAAAAGCTGAACAGTAGCCAGAGAGACAGGCACGGTGGTAGAAATCCAGCACTTTTTTCCTATAGCACAAAAAAAAACGAGAGATCATGAAGCAGAGACAAATTTAAATAATTGACAAAAAGTATATTTATACTATAAATTATGATCTTAATAAAGCACTGTACAACAGGTCTTTTTACAGAACTTTGAAAGCAGTTAAGCCAACAATGGCTGTAAATCTAACATTCATAGAGCTTTCACTCCTAGTGAAATGCCCAGTTTTAGTAAACTGCTTTCTCAAAACTGTTCAGGAACATTGAGAATCTACACTTTTCTAAATTTCTGAAGTAGAAAAATTTGCATTTACAGGACCTTATTTTAAACACTGAAATATCTCAAAGACCTTGTAAACTAATAGCTGAAGTAGCAAAAGGGGCACTGATGAAAAGGAAGAATTTGCAGTTATACAACACCTTATCACATCTCCCTGCCAACTTAATAATAGTGCCTGCTATGTAATAGTACTTCATTGTTTGGCAAAACACTTTGGGATATCCTGAGGATGTGAAATTTGCTCTATAATAGCAATCTCTTTCTTTCCAGGAACTTCCCAACGAGTTTCACACACAATGAATTATTTGGGTGTGCAATTTATGTAGTTTTGTTTTATTATGAAACAGAGGGCATGTGCAGATCAGCAAGACAATTGGGCTTCCAACAACTCCCTTGACTCCGCCACTAACCTTCCAGCTTTTCCTCCTGGTTCCTCTTTATTTACGAAGGGCTGGTTGGGGCAGTAACACTGTTCATTAAGTACCTGGTGCCAGCAGGATGGAAAAGGAATTGCTGATACAGCCTTTAGCCAGATTTTAAGCAGCTAAAAGCACAAGTGTCAGAATGTCACAAGGAACAGCAACCTCAGGGGTGAGGAAGGGATCAAGAACAGGATGGGGTTCCAGATGCATCTGTGGGGGTGTTGCTGGCTGACACCACGGCCAGCGAGGATCAGCTGTTGAGTACAGGGGTCAAGAATGTTTCAAACCCTCTGTTTGGAGAGTTGTGGCAGACCCAGTAATACGATCTCCACCACTCCAAGATATCTCGTACATTGTGGAATGAGATTTAATGACCTCACAATGGTACCAACTTGATGCTGGTGCCATGTTCATATGCTCCACTACTGACAAGAACCTTCACTCACCTTACCTGTAATCCTGTCAGCACCAGGAAGCTCATGGACAAACTCTGCAAACGCTCAGGTACCAAGACTCAAAACCAGATAACATATAATGCCTGCCACAAGGGGTGTGGCTGTGTTCAAGGACGTTTAAAGGGACAATGGACCACAATCTCTCACCATCATGGGATGCATGCACTCAGAATCACAGAATCTCAGTGCAGAAGAGGCCCTTCGTCCCATCGAGTCTGCACCGACCCATGAGAAACACCTGACCTACCTACATAATCTCATTTACCAGCACTTGGCCCATAGCCTTGAATGTTATGACGTGTCAAGTGCTCATCCAGGTACTTTTTAAAGGATGTGAGGCAACCCGCCTCCACCACCCTCCCAGGCAGCGCATTCCAGACCGTCACCACCCTCTGGGTAAAAAGGTTTTTCCTCACATCCCCCTAAACCTCCTGCCCCTCACCTTGAACTTGTGTCCCCTCGTGACTGACCCTTCAACTAAGGGGAACAGCTGCTCCCTATCCACCCTGTCCATGCCGCTCATAATCTTGTATACCTTGATCAGGTCACCCCTCAGTCTTCCCTGCTCCAACGAAAACAACCCTAGTCTATCCTACCTCTTTTCATAACTTAAATGTTTCAGCCCAAGCAACATCCTGGTGAATCTCCTCTGCACCCTCTCCAGTGCAATCACATCCTTCCTATAATGTGGCGACCAGAACTGCACACAGTACTCCAGCTGTGGCCTCACCCAAGGTTCTATATAACTCCAACATGACTCATGGGAGAAAGTTTCCAAATCACTCAAAATGCCTTTAACATTGGCATCTCTCCCTCTAAATGGAAAAGCTCGACAATAACCAGCAGCAAAGAAATGCAACCATGGGAGGAAAGCCACTATTGGAACCTCTGAGCCCACTTGAGCAGAAGGGCCTTGGAACTCATGGGCAAAGATAAGAGGGGCTGCAGGAAATGGCAAGGTATCAGCAAATGGTTGTTAAAAGGTTGGAAAGACTCATCATAGATGGTTTAGCTTTGTGCTTCCTCAAAGTACTGCAGTGATCCTAGCCCTAGACACTAGTTCTTCAAGAGGGAATGTCATTGTGTGCAGCTATACAAGTTTGCCAGTGTTTCACATCATTAATGGTCCCTTGCAGAAAGGCATTGGTCAATGCAAAGGCCAACTAAGCACTGAGTCAGAATCTGCTCGATGTCCAAAGCCTGAAATGCTGCCACATAGTAGACATGCATAATATTCGAGTGTAGTTTAACTGGCAGGTTCACTCTTCATAGCATAAACTGTATGTTACGAATTAGAGATACTATAGGGAGCTCAAACAGAGCTATGTCTTTTTATCCAAATGATCAGGAGCAAACACTACAAATAGATTCAAGAAACAATAACTTTATGAATTGAAGGATGTATGGAAATTACAATAAGGTTGGTCGAGGTCAAACTGAAAGGGACGGGCTTATCAGACATTTTCCTGTTCCCAAAATTCTTATGTAATTGGTGGTTTAAATGGATAGTACATATAAAGGTTAAATCCGTGTCTATCAGGCATCAATTGCTTTTTAAGCAGCACACTGAATAATTGGGAAGAACAAACCTGTCGGAGCCAGAGAGCGGATAAATGTCTGTTCCATCCCAGAAATCTGTGCAGGCCTCCAGGATGAGGTCGGCTGTGCCATGAGACAGCATCTGTACACTATCTGTGAATGCAAAGAAGAAAGTAGAAGGAATTAGCAGAACTTATGCAAAGCCTCAATTTTTTTGAAAAAAGTGGAACAAACATAGTATCTCTCAGAGGCACTGGGTGTCGCATTAGATTAAGAAGGTTGTTCTAGATTCCAGCATCCACCATGTCTTCTGGTAATGTGGTCACTCCAATTCAATCAAAATACAAGCTTGAAAATTTATCACAACCTGACATATCTGTACTATTTCTTAGAACATTTTAAGAAGTCATTTTGCTTTGAACATTAAGGGGCTAGATAATAATTAATGAATTACAATGCTTAAATCCAACAGATACAGCACATTTCCCATGTAAGTCTCCAAGACATGAGCCATGTCTCCTTGAATCATTACGCTTTACTGACTCTGTGCAATCAGTGAAGAACATGCCAAATGAGAAGTCCAACAAGTTGATACTTGCTCTCATAGGTTAAGAGGCCATTTGACACACTTTCCATCCCCAATCCATTAGATTATGGAATGACTTAACAAGCCAGAGGGCAGGGAAAATAAAATAGGTCTCGACCACTTGAATCTATCCACACACTGGTTTTGCTTCTACCCTAACCATTGTGTTGAGCCAGTCTTAAGAAACATGGAATGGAAGTGGGAAGATTTGGTATACTGACTCACTAGTCCTTCAATCATATTGATGCTTGTGTGCCTTTTCTTTTTAAGTGGTGGTTTCCAGTTCATGAAAAAAAAAATCATTATTTTTAAGCCATTAATTCATCCATATCTTTTCAGCCAATCCTTGTACAATGACCAAGGAAAGCTGGAGAAAGACCACCTATAGAAAAGGGAATCGCCCTCATGAGAGGAGCATATAGCAGTTACTGTTTTCGTTCTTAAAATTTGTTGCCATCAAGGTTCAGACATCAATTTTGTCCTCACAGGTTCAACCATTCTGGGTTTTAATTCTGAGGGCGGAGAATGGTTTGAGTTAAGTCACACACTGAAAGTTCACTTCATTTGGTTTGTGAAATGGATGCTACAGTTGTACATTCCTTTTCTAGTTTAGCAAGATGCAAGGCTCAATAATAAAAGATAATACCAAACAAACTGAAGCAAACAAATATATATCGACCATGTCTAGCTGGACAGTTTTAGACAGCCCTCAAAGAATCTGATCCTAAATGATACTGAAAGTTATCTACAGCTCGGCGGCAGCGCTCGCGCCTCAGCCGGCGGCAGCGCTCGCGCCTCAGCCGGCGGCAGCGCTCGCGCCTCAGCCGGCGGCAGCGCTCGCGCCTCAGCCGGCGGCAGCGCTCGCGCCTCAGCCGGCGGCAGCGCTCGCGCCTCAGCCGGCGGCAGCGCTCGCGCCTCAGCCGGCGGCAGCGCTCGCGCCTCAGCCAACAGGTCATTGGTTCAAGCCAGTACTCCACTGCAATACTGAGGAGTGCTGCACTGTCAGACGTACCATGTTTCAGATGGAACGTTAAACTAATGACCTCTCAAGCAGCCATTAAACATTCCATTGCATTATCTCAAAGAAAAGCAGGGGAGTTCTCTCCAGTGTTCTTGGTCAATATTTAGCCCTCAACTAACATCACCAAAGCAGATTATATGGCCATTATTACATTGCTATTTAAGGGTGTGCATAAATTGGCTGCTGTATCTTACATTACAACAGAGACTACACTTCACAAGTACTTAATTACCTGTAAAGCATATTGGGATGTCCTAACGTCGTGAAAGGCTCTATATAAATCAAAGTTCTTTCTAGCTTTCAAAATTGAAGTGCATCCACAATAATACTCACTGGTCAATGTATCTCTCACAAAAAGGCTGATCATGTGACTGAGTGGTGGTCGCCTCTTTGTTACATACAACAGTCGCTGTGGCACTGGTTCTTTGACCATCTCTACTGTTGGAAGTTGGTACATGGTCAGGTGATTCTCTTGCTTGAAGAGTTCTTTGGCTCCAGGAGTAAAGCCTACAAAATAAAAAGTACCAATTCTAAATAACAACATTTCTTGCTCCATGCTTTTCTTCAGAACAATGGGACTCCTTTCTTTATCTCACGGTTTAGTCTTTTCAGTCCCGCTAAGATCCTATACCTCTGGGGCTGTGGCCCTTCCCTTTAGTTACTCATTTTTAAAATAAAAATCATCCGGCTCCTTCAGTTTCTTTTGGTTTAAACCAAAATACAACACCGATTACAGCTTACAGTAGGTACATGTGCATGTAAGATAAGTTAGACGAAAGGAGAATTAGGAATTAGCCCAGCTTTGTTACTAGAAATAGCAATCCAAGGTTTCGGAGGCATGAGTTCAAATTTCACTATGGCAACTGAGAAATTTAATTTAAGTTAATGAAATAGATCTGGAATAAAATGCTAGTCTAAGTAATGATGACCATGAAAATTTTGTTGTAAAAACCCATCCTGTTCACTAATGTCTTTTATGGAAGAAAATTTGCCATCCTTATTCGGTCTGGCCTACATGTGACTCCAGACCCACAGCAATGAGGTTGACTCTTAACTGTCCTTTGAAATGGCCCAAATAAGCCACTCATTTGTTTTCAAGGCAGCTCTGCAAAGGCAAAGTGGCATGGGCAATAAATGTGGCATCGCATTTTGTGAATTAATGAAAGAAACCTGAATGGTAACCTGATCTTGGGGTTCTCCAATAACTTATTTAACCTAGGACTGGATGCTGGTGGATGGTGAGTAAGGAATCTTAACTTTTTAGCATCTTTTTGTAAAAATTTAATTTGGTTTGTAGTTAGCACTTAACTGAAATCTACAGTTTAAATTCTAAAGTTCCCAGCCTTAAGCTGGGTTTTAACAAGGTCACCATTGGATAAACAGTTGGGCTTAGTTAATTAAAGTAGCAGCTGAAACTGGTTCCTCTGTAACTGGGTCAGCTAGCCTTTGTCTTAGGAGCATATAAAGCCAGCCGACTTAGTACGACTTAGAATTGCTGGGAATTGGGTGATTAAGGGAATTAGAGGAGAAAGCAAGAGCCAAGTCCGTGGCACCACAAATAACTCAGCTGGGGGGGAGGGGGGGGGGAGGGGGGGGGGGCAGAAATAAAAGTGGAGAGCAATAGTGATGGGGCATTCTATCGTAAGGGGAACAGGCAGATGTTTCTGTGGCTGCAGACGTGACACCAGGATATTATGTTGACTTCCTGGTGTCAGGGTCAAGGGTGTCACTGAGTGGCTGCAGGACATTCTGAAGGGGGAGGGTGAACAGCCAGAGGTCATGGTCCATATCGGTACCAACAACATAGGTAAAAAGAGGAATGAGCTCCTGAAAGCAGAATATAGGGAGCGAGGAAAAAAAATTGCTTTTGCTCTTGGCATTGATGATGCAAGAGGAGCAGCGCCCTTAAACAGTGAGAGGAACCAGGCCCAAGACCAGACTGACGCCAGGAGCCAGTGCAAGAGGAGTGGTGGCCTTGGTTTAGCAGGACCTGGTGAATATTTCTACTGTCCAGTCTTTAGGAATAGAGAATAGATCAGATGAATGTGGAGAGATGGTATAGCAGAGAGGGATTTAAAATTCCTGGGGCATTGGGACCAATTCTGGGGAAGGTGGGAGCTTACAAGCTGGATGGGTTGCACCCCAGCAGGACTGGAACCAATATCCTCGCAGGGGTATTTGCTAGAACTGCAGGGGAGGGTTTAAACTAGAATGGCAGGGGGATGGGAACCTGAGCAGGGAGACACAAGAGAGGGAAGCAAAGATAGAAACGAAAGACAGAAAAGTAGAAGGCAAAAGTGGAAGGCAGAGGAAACTAGGGCTAGAAGCAAATGGGCCTTAGGACCAAAAAAGTGTAAAAAAGTCTAAAGGTGCTGTATCTGAATACATGGAGCATGTGCAATAAGGCAGAAGAATTAACAGCACAAATAGATGTAAATGGGTACAATATGATTGTGATTATGCAGACATAGCTGCAGGGTGACCAAGGCTGGGAACTGAATATCCAAGGATATTCAATATTTAGGAAGGATAGACAAAAAGGAAAAGGAGGTGGGGTGACATTGTTAGTTAAGGATGAAATCAATGCAATAGTGAGAAAGAGTATTGGCTCAGAAAATCTAGATGTAGAATCAGTCTGGGTGGAGCTAAGAAGCAACAAGGGTGGAAAACATTAGTGGGAGTTGTCTATAGGTCTCCAAACAGCAGTGGCAAGGTGGGCGACAGTATCAAACAGGAAATTAGAGATGCATGTAACAAGGATGCGACAGTAATCATGATTGACTTTAATCTACATTTTGACTGGGCAAACCAAATTAACAATAATACTGTGGTGGATAAATTCCTGAAGTGTGTACAAGTTGGTTTTTTAGACCAGTTTGTCAAGGAACCGACTAGGGAACAGGCTATCCTAGATTTGATACTGTGCAATGAGAAGGGGTTAATTAATAATCTTGTTGTGTGGGGTCCTTTAGGGAAGACTTGACCATAACATGATAGAATTCTTCATTAGGATGGAAAGTGAAGTAGTCCAATCCAAAACTAGGGTCCTAAATCTAAACAAAGGAAACTACGAAGGTATGAGGAGTGAGTTGGCTATGATAGATTGGGGAACTTCATTAAAAGGCATGACAGTGGATAGGCAATGGCTAATATTTAAGGAACAAATGGATGCATTGCAACAGTTATATATTCCTTTCTGGAGCAAAAGTCAACAGGGAAAGCAGCCCAACCACGGTTAACTTAAGAAATTAAGGATAGTATTCAATCCAAAGAGGAGTCATATAAAGTTGCTAGAAAACGTAGGAAGCCTGAGGATTGGGAGCTGTTTAGAATTCAACAAAGGAGGACCAAGGCATTGATTAAGAGGGGAAAAAGAGAGTATGAGAGTAAACTTGCAAGGAACATAAAAGTGGACTGTGGAAGCGTTGACAAGCATGTAAAAAGAAAAAGATTAGTGAAGACAAACGTAGGTCCCTTACAGTCCGAAATGGGAGAATTTATAATACAGAACAAGGAAATGGCAGAACAATTGAACAATTACTTTAGTTCTGTCTTCACAGAAGGTGATGCAAATAACTTCCCAGAAATTCTAGGGAACCAAGGGTCTAGTGAGCAGGAGGAATTGAGGGAAATTAGTATTAGTAAAAAAATAACTGGAGAAATTATTGGGGCAAAGCTGATAAATCCCCAGGGCCTGATAATCTACACCGCAGGGTACTAAAGAAAGTGGCCATGGAAATAGTGGATGGTTGGTTGTCATCTTCCAAAATTCTGGAACAGTCCCAGCAGATCGGAGGGTGGCAAATGTAACCCCACTATTTAAAAAAGGGAGGGAAGGTGAAAACAGGGAATTACAGACTGGTTAGCCTAACATCAGTTGTAGGAAAGTCTATTATAAAGGATGTGATAACAGGACACTTAGAAAATATCAACAGGATTAGACAAAGTCAACATGGATTTATGAAAGGGAAATCATGCTTGACAAACCTACTGGAGCTTTTTTGAGGACATAACTAGCAAAATAGATAAGGGAGAACCAGTGGATGTGGTGTATTTGGATTTTCAGGAAGCTTTTGATAATGTCCCACATAAGAGGTTAGAATGCAAAATTAAAACACATGGGATTGGGATTAATATATTGGCATGGATTGAGAATTGGTTAACAGAGATAGGAAACAGAATAGGAATAAATGGGTCTTTTTCTGCATGGCAGAAGTGACTAGTGGGGTAACTGCAAGGATAGGAGCTTAGTCCCCAGCTATTCACAATATATATCAATGATTTGGATGAGGGAGCCAAATGTAATATTTCCAAGTTTACTGACGACATAAAACATGGTCGGAATGTGACTGGTAAGGAGGATGTAAAGAGGCTTGAGGACAATTTAGACAAGTTGAGTGAGTGGACAAATGCATGGCTGATGCAGTATAATGTGGATAAGTATGAAGTTATCCACTTCGGTAGGAAAAACAGAATGGCAGAGCATTATTTAAGTGGTGATAGATTGGGAAATGTTGATGTAACAAAGGGACTTGGGTGTCCTTGTACATCAATCACTGAAAGCATGTAGGTTGTTGGCCAGGGGCTGCAGCCGAACTGCTGACACAGGCAAAAGCAACTTTTGACCTGAAGTAACCTGAGTCCAGTCACTGGCCTGAGTTGGCTGGAACCGGTTTGAAGTAGCTGAGTTTCTTGAAAAACAAAGGGAATGTGATGAGGCACAAGTCCTTATTTAGAAAAGGAGTAATGAGGTAATGCTACCTAAGTTCTTGGGACAGAGCCAATGAGAAGATGTCACAGACTAGGCAAGCAAGCCTAAACCAACGGGAGAGAGACAGCACAGCTTGAAGAGATAAGATTCAGTATAAGAGTGGAGAATTTCGGGCGTGGTGTCAGCGAGAACTCCGGAGAACAACCATCGCGGAAGTGGAAGAACCGACGTCAGCAACGTAGAGATGCAAGAGAGAGAGAACGGAGCGCCTGGCCAGCGTCAGCTCTCCTTTTCGGGAATTAGCTTTTATATTCTGTGACCACTCAGGGAGTGTCAGAGAAACCTAGTGGGTGTGCGTTTAGATCCTAGTTTTGGGTATAAAACTGTATAACCTGCTGTAAACTGCATGTCTATATTTAACCAGATGTATAAGCTATATGTAGATGATCTAACGATGTGAATAAAGCGACTTTAGAGTTAAGAGAGAATTGACTCTTCTCCTCTTTGTACTAAGCCGACAACCGTTACCGGTGACCTCCGGCAACAAGGTGCAGCCAGCAGTTAGGAAGGCAAATGGTTATATTGGCCTTCATTGTGAGAGGATTTGAGTACAGGAACAAGAACAAGAACAAGAATGTCTTACTGCAGCTGTACTGGGCCTTGGCGAGACCACACCTGGAGTAGCGTCTGTAGTTTTGGTCTTCTTACCTAAGAAAGGATATACTTGCCATAGAAGGAGTGCAGCGAAGGTTCACCAGACTGATTCCTGGGATTGTAGCATGAAGAGAGATTGGGCCGACTAGGCCTGTATTCACTGGAGTTTAGAGGAATGAGGAGGGGTCTCATTGAAACCTGTAAAGTTCTGACAGGGCTGGACTGACTGGATGTAGGGATGATGTTTCCTCTGGCTGAGGGGGGTCTAGAACAAGGGGTCAGTTTCTCAGCATAGGGGATAGGCCAGTTAGGGCTGAGATGAGGAGAAATTTCATCACTCAGGGGTGAACCTATGGAATTCTCTACCACAGAAAGAAGGCTGTGGAGGCCAAGTCACTGAGTATACTTAAGGAGGAAATATATAGATTTCTACAGTTTAAAGGCATCAAGGGATATGGAGAGAGAGCAGGAGTATGGCGTTGAGATAGAGCGGTGTTCTTCATTGCAAGGCCCACGAGCCAGTGGCAGCTCCCACCGACTCTACGTTGGTAAGTTAACGGGGCCTGTAATCTCGTTGAGCATCACAAGATTCTTTTTAACGTCATTTCCCATGTGACTGATGCCACTCTGCAGCAGCCTCTTGCCGCTCCCTGACCTCCAAGTTGTGGCCTCTCCCCAACCTCAGAGTTGCGACCTACCCAATCTGAGTTGTATTCTCTTCCCTGTCCCCAACCCACTCTCGCGCCAAACCTCCTGCTCCCTGACTCACCCTCTCGTCACTTCCCTTTCTGGGACTTGCGTCCCCATTCAAGATCCAGGTCTGATCTGAAGCTAGAGCTTCGACGTTATGGAAGTAACGTAACGTAACCAGTGGTGCAGAAGTACCGAACTAGGGCTGCTACAATCCATGTCCTTTTAAAAATGACTGTCAAAGTTACTCTGCCTCGCTCACAGTGAGGCTTCAGGAGTGGGAAGCAGCAAGTGGGAGCATTTTAAAAAAAACATGGATTGCAGCAGCCCCAACTCAGTACTTCTGCATCATCAGCACTCACATTTCCACAATATTTGAGGTCTGGCTTTGGATCAGATCTGGATCTTGAATGGGAATGCAAGTCCAGGAGAGGGAAGCGGCAAGAGGCTGAGTCATGGAGTGGGAGTTCTGCAAGAGGGCGAGTCAGAGTGGGAAGAGGCCACAAATGGAAGGTTGGGGAGGGGGAGAGACCACAATGCTGAGAGATGGGGAGGAGGATCAGGGAGCAGGAGGTATTGTAAGTAGAAAGTTACCTTTTTCTTTTAGCATAAAGTAAGTTTGAAAATATAAATTTTATTTCATTTACCAATGTGGGAATTTAGCTCTTCCAGTTTTTAAAATAAGTTTTGCATTATTCAGTTTTTAAAAAGTTTACTGGCATAGGTACATTTTTAATTCCTTATATTTTCCAGGTTATTGTTTTATAAATGCTATATTTTTAAAAATTGTGGTGTGTTTATTTTTTTTTAAGTATAATATGTGATTTTCTTTTAGTCACACTCTGTAACATTACATCATGAAGGAGTAGTAAGCAATGATAACTTAGTCGTCGATGTGGCTCCCACATTGCATGTTTTTTGCTAAGGTGGCCTTGCTTGAAAAATAGTGAAGATCACTGAGATAGAGGATCAGCCATGATCATATTGAACGGAGCATCAGGCTCGAAGGGCCAAATGACCTAGTCCTGCTCTTATTTTCTATGCTTTTATGTAAACATTAAGTTGATGGCTCATGACATCATTTGAATCCCTCCAATGGCTGTAAACCACTTTAGAAAGCCCTAGGGTTGTGGAAGTTCTTTCTTTCAGAGACATGGTAGGTTTCTGACCATCCCTAGTTACTGTACCTATATTTTCTGTGTAATCTGTAACAAGATAATTTGTAAGCCATAGAGTGATATCCACACCATAAGATGGAGCTGCAGCAGCAAAATTGAATTTTTTTCTAGTTTATATGTTAGTCTAAGTAATTTTTTGGGGAGCTGTTTATATATCGTGGTACATTAATAAACACTATTATAGCTAGGTATTCACTTGCTGTGGGCCTGGATTTCAAAGGCTTTTCAGATGATCCTTCTGTGTGAATAAGTCCACATGTAATGCTAATGGGTTCTATTCAGCCTTCTCCGATAAACAGAGGGTCATTTCTGAGCCAACTACTTCTACCCACCTTTCCAATGGAGTTTTTTTTTTGTATAAGTTGCTTATCACTGTACCTGTCAAATATATGGCAGCCATATATTTGACATGTATATGAGCCCAAATTGTTGGACCCAACTGGAGCTTCCAATTATATCATCAATTCAACTAGCTCTCCGCATGAAAAGAAACCTTTCGCTTCTGATTCAATGCAATTGACATTTCCTTCAAAGCATCCAACAGCACAGCTTCCCAAGCAGAATCTGATATTGATTAGGACAATTAAGATCTGAAAATCCATACTGAGTTCTTGGTTCGGTACAGATGTTACCTCTTAAAATTAATGTAGCATATAAGCACCACAAGGCATCTTAGAAATATTAGAATAGCCACATACCAATGAGCCTGGCTAATTCACAGAGCCCCCATGGAATGTGAATGGGCATCGCTGAGCCTGGCGTTTCCTGCAGGGCAATATTGGACAGGTGATCGGAGAAGCGGCACATCTGTTCAGTAACTGTGGAGTAGCACAGGTTGAGGAGGATATTGAGACCCAGTGGTTTCAGTGAGGAGATGTGAAATTGCCAGTTTGAGTCATCAAATTGGATACTGGCTGGGTTCTGCTGATCCTGCGACAGGCTCAGCATTTCCAGGTGGTAATCGCAGATGTAATCTTCTGCTTCCAGGCCCAGGTCTTCACCAATACCACTCACCTGTAAATAGTGCAGAAACAAATTAATTTGGCCCTTTCAACATGTGCTTTCGGGGTAAGGTTTGTTGTATGATTCTTCCACACAATATTGAGAGGCCTTAAATTGACTGTGAAGGGATATTAGTGGGGACAGATGTAATCCAAAGTGGAAGACAGCAATCCACAGAATACAAACCTGCCTCTGGCCAGTTTCCTTTGAGAGGCTTAAAAATGTTGCCCAATATTCAATTTACCATTACTAAAACTCAGAATACTCCGTTAGCCAGGAATATTAACAATACTGTATAATGTCAATAATGTGACCAAGCTTCCTTCATCTAAGGAGGAAAAAAAGACAGTTTGGTCTTCAAGTCATTTTCTCACTTATACATTATTATAATTCACAATCATAAAAATGGTGGTGGGATAGGGCAGCAAATGAACTGCAGTCTGTTTACGATGAATATTAGCTATTGTGAAACAATACCCAGAGATCACACTCCCCATCGCACAATGAGCTCTGCTCCTTCCTGTCCAGTCAACCCTTCCTCACAGTATACACGAACCTTGGCTTTCCTCATAATACATCTGGGGTCTTCCAGTCCCTCCCTGGTAACATAACACACCCTCACAATTCAACTCAGGTCCACATGTCCTTCCCTATCAAGACTGCTGGGGTCCACCCAATCCTCTCTCACTACATCCAATAATCTTTCCCTATTTGCCAACATACATGCGGATATGCCCGCTTCCCCCAGGGGTCAACTCGCCACGCCCTCAATAAACATTGGGCCCCACTCACGACCCACCCATCCACCAATCTTCAAAATACATCCAGCACCTGTTTTCCATCAAACCCCCGCTCCCCAAGCCAATATGCCTGAGGCCCATTACTTACACACAACAGTTGCTGATCCTGTGGTTACCTGCGTCAGATCATCCTCCCCTCCTTCTGTGTCTTTGCTGAAGCTGACATTGGAACCTGACAGGTGCTTGCACCGTCGATTTTCACTGCGTTTCCTCGACCTTGGAGTGCTTTCAGTCTTCTCGTCTTTGTCCTGTCCTATTTCATTGGTGATGTGTATAAATTCCATGCCAGTGGTAGGCAACAGAGCATCAGCCTCCCTGGGCTAGGCATTAATGAAATATGGGTCAGAAAGTCGCAACATTCCTTTAAAGCAGTATCAGAGGTACAACACAGGAGGTTATGCAACCAATTGCGCATGTGCCAGGTCTTTACTAGAGCTATCCAATTAGTCCCACTCTCCCTGCCCTTTCCCAGTATCCCTGTATTTTTTTTTAATCTTCAAGTACCTATTCAATTCCCTTTAAAAGTTACTATTGAATCTGCTTCTGCCACCTGTTCAGGCAGTGCATTTTAAATCATAACTTGCTCCATAAAAATAATTCTCATCATCTGTTTGTATTGCCAGCTAACTTAAATCCATGCCCTCTGATAATGACCCTCCTGCCAGTGGAAACAGTTTCTCCCTACTTACTCCATCAAAACTGCTCAGTAGTCCCATGGTGTTCAGGCTGGCAGCATTATAATGCAAAACTTAATTGTGTAAGGCACAGCATTTTTAAATTCTGCACACTTTTCATGAAAATTATACCTACCCTGTGGTGACGAACACAGATTTGCACATCTCTGCGACATAATTTGTGCATTTGGACCCATCCCGCTGTACCATACAGATCCGAGATTTGAGCTGTAGTCTGTATGGAGCCAGAGCAGCAGTGTGTTTGTGTATTTTGGTGGGGGTGGGGAAGGAACAGTCACAGGCCATCTTGGAAGGTGCCATGTGTGGATATCAGATGAAGGCAGGATCTGGCTTGGATGTCATGTACCATGTGATGAAATGACCTACCAACAATTACATGTGACAAATGGCCAACTGGGCAAGATATTGGAGGGTAACCATTGCCAATGAAACTGTACTCCAACAAGAGTCAATTCTGTTTGGACAGAAAGGGGCTTAAACATAAAGACCAAAAAAATTGACTATGTCACACTGTACAGGAATCAAATATGGTGTGACACAACACATCTCTATCTCAAGGCACTGTATAGCGCACTAAGCTATCAATTTAACTGTGCTTGGACTTAAGGAGGTTTTCAGTTGGAATTTTCAACATCAAAACAAATTATGATTCAGAATTTCAAAGTCAGTGTGTCATGCAACTAAACAAGACACCCTGCAGGTCAAACATTTTGTTCCGCTGTGTGCATTAAGATCTATTCCATTGAGAAAGAAAGGCTCTACAAGAAGAGTGGACCATTCGTGGTTAACTAAGATAGATAAGGATGGTATCAAATTGAATGAAAAGGCATAAAAAACATTGAAGATTGGGAAATTTTAGAACCCAGTAAACAATGACTAAAAAACAGAGGGTGAAAATAGATTGAGAGTAAGCACAAAATACAAAAACAGAGTCAGAGCTCCTACAAATACTATATATGTAAAGGAAGCCTGCAACTAAAGTAAACGTTGGTCCCTAGAAGGTGAGATGGGGAATTAATAATGGGAACAAGGAAGTGGCAGAGACTTTGAACAAATGGTTTGTATCATTCCTCACAGTAGAAGATATTAAAAGCATGCCAATAATAGTAGAAAATCAGGGACAAAATGGAGAGGAGGGGGGGTTGTTTAAACAATCACTCAAGAAAAAGTAATAGGAAAATTAATGGGACTAAAAGCTGACCAGCCCGACAGACCTGATGGCCTGCATCCTAGGTCTAAAAAAATGGCTGCAGAGATAGTGGATGTAATTTTCCAAAATTTCCTAGATTCTGGAAAGTCCCACCAGATAAGAAAACCACAAATGTAATGCCCCAATTCAAGAAAGGAGAGAGGCAGAACGCATGAAATCATAGATGTTAGTTGAACATGTTATTGGGAAAATGCTGGAATCCATTTAGGAAGCAGTAGCAAGACATTTAGAGAAATCATAATACAATCAAGCAAAGTGAACTTGGTTTATGAAAGGGAAATTATGTTTGACAAATATATTGAGAGTTCTTCGAGGAAGAAATGAGCAGGGTGGAGGTAAGGTAACCAATAGGTGTAGCTAATCATGTTAGGGTAATATATTAGCTTGGATAGAGAATTGGCTAACTAACAGAAAACAGTTAGGATAAATGGGTCATCTTCCGGTTGGCAAACTCTAACAAATGGGATGCCACATGGATCAGTGCTGAAGCCTCAGCTATTTACAGCCATCGATGAAGGGACAGAGTGCATTGTAACCAATATAAAGACAGATGTGAGAACAAGTTGTGAGGAGGACACCAAGAGTCTGCAAAGGAATACAGGCAGCTTAAGTGAATGGGCAAAGAATTGGCAGATGTGTATTGTGTGAGAAAATGAGATTATCCACGATGGTAGAAAGAATAAAAATACATATATTTTTTAAATAGAGAGACTACAGAATGCAGCAGTACAGAGGGATCTGGGTCTCCTTTAAAATGTTGGCATACAGGTACAGCAAGTAATCAAAGGCAAATGGAATGCTGGCCTTTATTGAAAGGGGAGTGGAGGATAAAAGTCAGAAAATCTTGCTACAACTGTACAGGGTGTTTCTGAGACTGCAGTTTTGGTTTCCTTATTTGAGGGATAAACTTGCATTGGAGGCAATTCAAAGAAGGTTCCCTAGGTTACTTCCTGGGGTGAATGGGCTATCTTATGAGAAGATGTTGAGCAGGTTGGGTCTATACTCATTGGAGGTTAGAAGAATGAGAGGTGATCTTATTGAAACATATACGATTTTGAGGGGCCTTGACTAAGTACATGCTGAGAAGATTTTCCCTCCTGAGGGGAGCTAGAACTAGGGTCAGTTTCAAAATAAGGGTCATCCATTTAATACGGAGATGAGGAGGATTTTCTTCTCTGACAGTCATGAATCTTTGGAATTCTTTACCTCAGAGCTGTGGAGGTTGGGTTATTGAATGTATTCAAGGCTGAGATAGACAGATTATTGAACTGTAGGGGAGTCAAGGGTTTATGGGGAACAGGAAGAAAAGTAGAATTGAGGCCAAGATCAGGTCAGCCATGATCTCACTGAATGACACGAGCAGGCTCTTATTTATGTTCTCACATTTGAATTTACAGAAGTACAACTTAAAAATGAAAGAGTATTGAGTGAAGTGGATAATTTATTTCACTGAAGTGAATCTCAAGCACCCCAGAGCATAAAATCCTTTCACTAACCCTTGTCCCCATCCCCCCCAACCACCAATAGCTTCTCATTGGAAAAGGTAAATTTGAACAGTGCAAGTGATGGGTCATGTTTTGGCTGTCTCATTATATCGAGTCTGTATTTTTTCATTTTTTATAGAATTTATTTGAGGATATAGTAAATAATTACAGATGGTGATCCATAGATAACTTAGCATTTCAAGGAAATTGACATCAGCCTGCCTGAATGCTAATTTGTTCCAACATTATGTAAAATTAAACAATTTACAGCACAGGCCATTCAGCCCAAACCAGTCTAGGCTGGCCTGTGTGTCCCACATGAGCCAGCTCCAATCTACTTCATCTAACTTTATCAGCATATCTTTCTATTCCTTTCTCTCTCGTTTATCTGGCTTTCCTTTAAATGGATTGATGCTATTTAGCTCAACTGCCCCATGTGGTAATTAATTCCACATTCTAACCTCTCATTGGCTAAAGCAGTTTCTGCTCAATTCCTTATTGGATTCATTAGTGACCACCTCACACATGAACTCTGGTTACGAAGTTCCATTCTTTGGGCACTGAGATAATTCTGCATCAAACGTGGAATTGATGGTTTGAATGACAGCCCTGAAATAGAGACTTTGTCTACAGCAGATCTTAACAAGTGAATAACAGGACGAATTTGACCCTCACCTCATCCTTCTCTTCTTCCATCTCTGGGTGACAAAAGGATCTCATGGACAAGTCATCTTTCAGGTCCTCTAGGCTGTCATTGGGTGGTTCCACACGTCCACTGAAGAACAGAACAGTTTCTGGACTGGGATTGGGCCAGGACAGTATTCCTTGCTTGTCAACACAGCAAAGCACCTAAACATTCAGAATGACAAGATTATTCATTCATGCTAATATATGCTCAATGATACAAATTGTCTTACAGTCAATTCTGAGCAGTCCGAGGCAGTAGTGCCTTGATGGGCCAGCATGCCAGATCATGAACTTCAGCCTTTGAAGAGAGAAGGCTAGGGGGTAATTTGGGGGTTTTTAGGATTTTGAAGGGAATTGAAAGTTAAATAGAAACATTTTCCTACTGGTGGAGCGAATTTAGTAGAAGGGGACATAACCTTAAAATCAGAGCTAGGCCAATCAGAAGCTGGGAAACGCCACTTTGCACGAAGGGTGGTCGAACTGTGGAACTCTTTCCCACAGACAGCAGTAGGTGCTAGGCCAATTAATAATTTCAAATGTGAGATTGGTAGGATTTTTGCTAGGCAAGGGTATTAAGGGATATGGAGCTAGGATACAGATTAGCCATAGTTTTAATGAATGGCAGAACAAGGTCATGGGGGTAAATGGCCTCCTCTTGTTTGTATGTTCCTGTGGGTTCCAGCACAGTGAGTTTATGATTTCAGCTATGAGTAGCATATACGTCACTTACTCCCACACATCTGCTGAAAATCCATTATATAACAAATGGCATGTGTTGCCTGCCCACTCCCTCCAGGAGCACATGAAAAGATTCTAGATAACATAAATATAGCACAAGCAACAGCAACTAAAAATAAACCCTTTAATCCCTGCTTGACTCATGAGGGCCAGAGTTAGTGAATGTTCTTGTGTCATCTGCCGTCTCTCTGATAAAGAAACACAATTTTGTTCTTAAAAATACACAAAACTTAGCAATAAATGATTACATGAGATCACTCAGGTTAATGACCAAAGTGTATTGACCTCATTTTTGTGAAGATGAGATCAGTTCATCAAAACTGAATGAGAACTATCCCTAGCTGGCAACATCGCAACAGTCAAGAGGTTAAACAGATTGCAGGAACTACCCACTTAGCGTTAACCTTCGCTTAATAATACCATTAAAAAACACTCAAAAGCAAAATCAACCAAAACGCAACTGAAGAATGTTGTAAATCTGGTAAGAGTTTAACTTGTTTGTTCCTGTTGCTCTGATTCCTGCACCATGGGTACTGAATAATTTCCAAGAATGGTTTGTCCCAGGGGTATATGAAAGGACAGAACCTAATAGAAGTACAAGAAGCATCAACAGCTCAACAGATTATCTTTTGGCTGCAGTGGTATCTGCTGCAACTGGTGCTAATTGGTGATGGAAAAAGAGAACATTATAAATTGGACCTTTCCACACTTGGGACAGAACAGTTCCTAGGTAAAGCTCAGCCAGTGCTGTAGCCCCAGATCAACACCTAGGAATGAAATAATGAACAGAAAATGATGGAAATGCTCAGCAAGCCAGGCAGCATCCTTGGAGAGAGAAACAGATTTGGTTTTTTTTGTCAGAATGGGAAAAAGTTAGTCATTCAATGGGTGCTTAATGTTTTTAAAACATCTGTAACATTTTTCATATGGGTCACTGGACCTGAAAGGTCAACTTTCTCCACAAATATTGTCTCACCTTACAGTTTCCAGCATTTTCGATTTATATTTCAGATTTCCAACATCCACAGTATTTGTATTTGCATGAGGGATAAAATTATGTTCAATTCCAGATTATGCAGTGCCGGCACTTTGCCTGGTGCCAGTTAAATGCCTGCTCTTACAAAATGTTGGTATTTGCAGGGCACTCTTTCAATGATCTCAAGAATCGAAAGGTAACTTTCCTTGTGAATTTCTCAGTAGTGATATTATGGCAAGCACTACCATTAAGCCAATAGGCAAAACTGAATTTCCACAGATTAGAAGAAGTTTGCGTACTTCACACATTTGGTTAGAGAAGGCTCATAATAATTAGCTGTTACCAAGGGCATGAATTAAAACAATGGATGGCCAAATACTCACTGTAACAGAGCCCAGGTTCTGAAGCAGACTGGAAGTGTAGCACAGGGTAAGAGACCTTCCTCGCAGTAGTGACAGAAAGTGACTCCAGATGCAGAACATCATTTCCTGTCAGGGGAAAATAGGATTTATCCAATTACAAAATCATTATGCAGAACAGAGAGGTAGGAGCAGGGTCATAGACAACAGATTTTACATTTTATTTTAAACAATAAAAATGGCTCATTTTAAGCTGTGTTCCATCCCAGACAGCTGTTTGCCTGTAGCCTGCCTGAAAGTGCACAAATAACAGCTCCAAGGTTAAAATACATCTAACATTTGTATCTCTCCAACAAGTTCATTATATTAAAAGTAACTGGAATACAGTCAAGGAAACTCATTGCAGAAAAGTCTCTCAGTCTAGTGTTTGTCATAATTAATACCAAAAATAAAAACAAAATCACCATTAGCGCGCATTGACAGGTAACAGCAGGTAACAGTTATCTCCGCTCACACTTCTTACACTCCAACTCCCCTCAGAAAACATGCTTTGCTTGACAGCTGGCCATTCATTAGGATAAAAGAATGAGTGAATAAAAATATAATTGAGTCAGGTGAACACAGGTTACAGAAAGCATACGAAAGGATAGAAGATCCTCAAAGAAGCAACTCAAAGTCCATACCTTCGAAGAAACCACTTCAGTGTAGCTGCTGAGTGTGTCCTCGGAGAATTTTGCCAACTGGAAGTAGAGAACAGCCAATTACATACAATTCCAATTACAGCTAATGAATCTACAACTTTAAAACAAAGTATCAAAGGTTTATTTAGTCTAGAGTATGGAGTCAGACCTGTAACTCCCTTAATATTCCACTGAATCCGTCAGCCCTAATCCCAAATACAGCACAATAGGGGTCTTCTTGGATGTAGAGACTGGTATGAAAAAGGCCAGCTTATCCATAGGGAGCATTGGATACCCTTTCACTTGCTAGCCGATAGTATTAGATCCATTGGGAATATTAGATCCATTGGGAAAATTATCTCCAGACGCAACATTAATTCCTGAACTTTGTAATACTGCATAACCAACCAACTCCTCGGAACTTTTCTTCCCTTCCCAATAGCCTCTTCTAGATGCAATTCGATACTGTGCATCATTCTGACCTCCATCACTAACGACTGGACAAAACAACCTAAAGGTTGACTGAGAAGGTGATAAACCCATCCTCCTACAGCTCCGCCCGGGTACCAAAGTCAAGAAACACAATGGCTTCATCAACTATATATAAGAATATACACCAAGTTATAAATGGGCATCTAAATATGTTACTGCTTCAAAGTTTCTGTATCACTGCAGTCTTAACCATTCAATAGTTTTACAAATATTTGCAAATAATAACATCCCATTTCCCTATCACCTCTGAGTTTGCTGACCTACATTAGCTTCCTGGTCAAGCAACGTCTTGATTTTAAATTTCCTATCTTTGTTTTCAAATCACTCTACGGCCTGGTCCCCCCCAATCTCTAAGTCTCGTGACGCCTCAAATTCTGGCCTCTTGCGCATTCCCGATTTTAATTGCTCCACCATTGGTGGCCGTGCCTTCAGTTGCCCAGGTCCTTAGCTCTGAAATATCCTTTCTATAGCCCTCTGCCTTCCTATCTCGCTTTCTTCTTTTAAGGTACTCCAGAAAACCTATCTCTGACTGAGCTTTTGGTTATTTGATCTATTATCTCCTTGTGTGGCTCGGTGTCATACTTTGTTTTGTAATACCTATGAAGCACCTTGGGATGTTTCATTATGTTAAAGGCGCTATATCATTTTTGTTGTTTGTATCTTGAGAAGTCAATAAGAAAATTTATTTAAAACAAACATCAGCTGAGTATCACACTCCTTTTCATCCATCTAATTCGTTGCAGCCCCACATTTCTTAATTCTAGACAGGAAAAATACTTACCAGGCCAACTGGAGGAGCCTTGCTGAACTGTGCTAGGACTCTAGCCTCTCCATAGGCTGTGACGAGCACCCACACCACAGGGAAGAGCAAGGGAAGGATAGGCAGAACACCATTCACCTAAACACAAAAAGTGATCTGTACTATGTAATCAACTATAAAACATAATTCAGATCACAGAGCCACAACACAAGCAAATTATTAGGATTAAAATCAACAAGTTGACATTACTTCAGAATAAGAATTAAGTGCAATTTTGACCCAGGCTGTACATCCTTTTTCTATCCAAAAGCCTAGAGGACAGATAACCCAGTGACAGAACAGTTAATCATGTTGCAAAACTTAAAGAATTATGCACAATATAAGCAGAAAGGTTCCCCTATGTTGCTTTTGCTCTGGTTGTGGCCAGGGATGGGGAAGGGGTGTGCGCAGGGAATGGGCCAGTGCTAATGCAAGTTAACAAGAATCTGCAACCTTACTCGCAAGTTCATCGCAACAATTTTCTAGCAAGACCTGTGGTGGGACTGACGGCAACATATATCATTGGAGCCCTTTGGGAATTCAACACTGTGCTACACTGTACAGCATACTTAAGGCTATCATATTAGTGCCCAAAGACATGCACTGTGATTATTAACTTCCATAGTATAAATAAAGGCTAACATGCATTTCATATTTCCAGCTGGGACACCTTGCTCGAAGGTACTGCAGGTTGGGATGTGGACGAATCCGTTGCACCAAAGGTAACTGGCTCAGGCCTGCTCTGAAAATAAGGGTGGGAAGAGCAGCCCAGTTAATTGTCATCAAGAGAACAGTAGATATATGGGCCCAAAATGCCAGCAAATCTTACTACTGCCTACCTTTTGGGCTCTCTGACTTGCTTTCAGGCCCTGACCCTGGTGCAAAGCCCAGCATCAGCTGGACACCCTTCAGCTGCAGTGTGAAGAGATTTTGAGCTGGGAGGCTGGGGACCACCTTTGCCCTCGCACCACCAGTCCCAAACCCTTCTTTTTCCTCACCTTTGCACTCAGGGAATAGACACATCCTCTGGGGCAAGTCAGCCCCAAAACATGCTTCAATAAACACCCCAATATTATAAGCACCTCATTTGTACCACACAAAAGTGTACTTTTAATAATCAATCATGAAATTGTTTAGTTAGTTTCAAATTTTTCAAAGGGGGACAAAAAAGAAGCCTGCAGATTAAAATCCTTGCAAATTGGGCACTGACCGATTTGTTACCATGTCAAGGCTGACGGTAACCAAGAATTAGCTTTATCTAACAATTCAAGTGACTGGACATTATAATTTTAAGGATTGTACTCACTAGCCACTACGGCAGAAACTTATGTTCCCCTGGGGGTGGGGGGCAGGGAGCAGTGCGGACATATAAAATTGGGCGTAATCTCACGGATGCCATTCTCGGTCCCTACCCATCCGACCTTGTGCAATTTGACACACAGCAAGGGAGGTGCCCACTCATGGGCCATTGAGGCCCTTCAGTTTTTTAAAAATTCTTTCACGGGATGTGAGCATCGGTGGCCAGGCCAGCATTTATTGCCCATTCCTAATTGCCCTCGGGAAGGTAGTGGTGAGCCGCCTTCTGAACAACTGCAGTCCATGTGGTGTAGGTACAATCACAGCGCTGTTAGGGAGTTCCAGGATTTTGACCTAGCGGCAATGAAGGAATGGCGATATCGTTCCAAGCCAGGGTGGTGTGTGGCTTGGATAGGAACTTGCAGGTGGTGGTTTTCCATGTGTCTGCTGCCCTTGTCCTTTGAGGGGTAAGGGGTCATGGGTTTGGAGGGTGCTTTTGAAGGAAGTCAAAAAGGCCAATTAATGACCATTTATGGGCTTCTTCCCTGCCAACCCACACCTTTTCCCTGCAGCCGGTGGAGGCCGGCACCAAGTGGGAAGCCTGGCACTGCCTTCTTGGCCTCCCAGGCTCATCGGAGGGGCTCCAAAAGTCCTCCCCACTTCCTGGTTTCTCTCGCTATCTGGCTTGTCCACACTGCTGGCACCCCCAACCCCACGCACGGGTTTGCCAGCCTGGTCCCAGTGTTGCCTGCCCACCCCACCCCACCCCCCCGCTCGCCACAGTGTCCAGCTCCAGCAAATATCTCAGCTGGGGACTGGATGCCGTTCCAGGAGTGGCCACAGCTCCCAGTGGCACTGCTGCGAACAGAGGAAGCCAGACTTCCTCCTCAGATGGGTCAAAAAGTCCAGCTCAGGCAAATTAACAGTCCACCAACCATTAAATTGCTGGCGGGCAAGCTGTCAGAGGGGTGGTGGGTTTGCCCCCAACATTTACACTGGGGTGGAGGGGCTGGGGGGGCAGGGATCCTGGCGCAATGTAAAATTCCACCCGATATCTTTGTTCACCTCCCAAGGACACACATACACAGGCATGGACACACAAGGAAATATATCAGGGAAGAATAGTAAACACTGATTTTGCACTTACATAAAATTTTATGTAGTCTCCCAGAAACACCTCAAAAACACTTCACTTACAATTATTTACTTTGAAAAGCAATGTCTTATTATGCAGACAAACACGACCATTGTGCCATTCTGCATACTAACAGATCCCACATACAGCAAGGAAATAATGTGTTGGTTGAGATAGGAATGTTGACCAGGATATCTTGAGAAGTCTTTGCTTTCCTTTGAATAGTGACATGAACATCCTCAATGTTTCCCTGAGCTAGTGAAATAGGAATTGTAGGGCTCAGTTTAACATCTCTTCTGAAGACCAGCTCTGACAATGCAGTACCCCCATTTCAGTAATGATTGGGAAATCAGCTTATCAGGCTGTGCTGAAGTCCTGATGGGAGACATTAAATAATATTGTCCTGCAATGAGAAACTTGCACGATTGCTCTTCATTATAAAAAGGGCTACAGACTTGCCTGAAGCTGAAAGAAGGTGAACTGCCAACTGCCAATTCCAGGTGCTTTGAATGCAAACCGCACAGCGTTTGTAATCAGAAACGAAGCCTTAAAAAAAAAAGGAACAGGCAGACTGTCGATAATTTCCTTCATGGTTAATAGAAAACCACTCATCACGTCGTACAGCAGGAGATCCTCTGCCAGAATCACCTTACCTGATTACTGCGCAAACTGGCTAAAAGCAGTTACAGATACAGTACCCCAAATCTAGCCGCCCAAAAACCAGACATTTTTCTCTCCGTGGGCGCTGCTAAACATTTACGGCACTTATAGAGTTTACCGGTTTATATATTATCAACATTAAAGATGGCCACTGAGATTGCTCTGCACATGCGCAATGCTTCGTGCCCATGCACAAAGCGTTCGCTGACATCATTCCGATGCACCAGCAGAGACCTGATCCGTTTTTACTTGTAAAAGTCCGTCCATGTCAAACCTGTATCAAGACCAAGTTCAAAGATGGGAATACTTGCCTATAGTCAGGCACTGGGACAAGTGTTTAAAGAGTTTGGTGATGAACTGATCAAAATGGTTGCATTCTCGGACACATTAGCTTCTTATTTTAGGTTCACCAGAATGAAAATGTGAAATTTAAACGGGTGATCCGAAATCTGGGAAGATGCAAAATCAGGCATGGCCTCAATCCCCAAGTTGCCAGATTTGAGGTACTGTACCTATATTTTGAAGTACACTCATTTTTTTTGGTGATGTTTATTTAAAGCCATGTGCTAGAATTTAACTATTTCGTGACAACGTTTACTGACTAGGCAGCCAATTCTGGGTTGCACTGAAACTTTACCATTAGGTAAAGAGAAACCATACTGCACAATTTCCACAGTTGTATGTAAATGCAGCCTCCTCTAAAAGGGCACCAAGAAAGTCACTTTAAACCTGTCTGCATACTGACATCACTCCTAAATACATGGAATTTAAGGCATAGAAGAGGCCATTTGGCCTAAATGGTCTATGCTGGTGGTTATGCTCCACACAAGCTTCCTCTCACCCTACTTCATATAACTTTGTCAGCATATCCTTCTTTTCTTCCTTCCTCCCTTATTTAGCTTCCCCATAAATGCAACTATACTATTTGTCTCAATTACTCCATGTGGTAGCAAGTTACACATTCTAACCACCACACTCTGGGCAAAAAAGCTTCTCCCGAATTCCTTCTATGATTTATTAACTACATGTGTAGTTTTGGAATCCACCAGAAGTGCAAAAGTTATGAGTTCTTACTAAAGTCAGCTCTACTTGCCTTTCTGGGAGATTATTCTAAACATTTCAAGTAGTAGTTGCTGGCAATCCTTGAAATTATCACAAACATATTTTCATAGGGTTTTAGATTTGAACCAATTTTTAAAAGGCTATCAAAATTAGGCTATTGCACAAAATAGAACTCTATGAACTATATCCCATTGAGTAAGAATTCTGCTTTTATGAAACAACAAAAACAAATTTGTACTGATTCTTTGCTGACATCTGGACTGCCTTCTTTGGCTGGGACAGTTCAAACTGTGATGTCATGCCCAGAAGACATGAAGGAAAATATACGATGTCTCTATCATCCTGGCTACTCTATAAAATTATTATTTTTAAATGGACAAAGGCTTTTCACTGACTGAAACCTGACTAGCTACAGCTCACACAAATGGAATTTCTAGACTTCAGGAAACAGCAGGGATCCTATCATCTCCAAAGAAGTGCAAATGCCCCCTGTGACTGCAGAGATCGAATTCCAAGGAACTGTACAAAGACCCTTTACATTTCTAAGGCAGAGCTCTGGCCAATGGAGATGACATGTCTGCGAGGACAAAGGGGCCCTGAAACTAGTGAAATATATTAATGGATACAACATTAGCCATCTCAAGAATCCAGACCAGGAATACACACCCTTTGTCTACACCAAGGGAAAAAAAGTGGGAGTTATGTCACATGCCCCCTCCCTGCCCCTCACCCACAAAAGCTGGGAACCTTTAATATTGCCTTGTGGAGCTGAATCCAGGCAGTCTGCCATCTTCCATCAATATAGCAGCAGAAACAGAGCCCTCTCCAGGTTTAATATGCCTGGCCCTCATCTGCACTGCTTCCTACTGGAACGCCTGAACTTCTGTATCAGTGCCTATTGTGGAATTTCCCATTGTGGAAGTCAGCATTACTGGAAAAGTGGATCACCCCGCATCAGTTTCAGCCAACTAACCTCTCAATCAATACACCATTGGACTTTTGATTCTGGACTCTGAACTCACATGAAACAATAATTCTTATTTTGCCTATGGACTTTGCCTTGTACCACTTTCTTTCTTTCTCTCTCTTTTATTGTGAATGCATTTTGTGTGTGCGCAAAATAAACTAACCCTCTGATTTTATCCTATCTCGAGTTTGCTGTGGGGTCATTAATAGAGGATTGGATCACTCCAAAAACTGAGGGGTTAGGGAAAATATGCCACCACCTATAAAAGGGGAAATCAAAAATCAAAAACACCTGTTTACAGGGGGTGAGGGGCAAAATCAGGGCTGTTTTAAATTAAAACCCCTCCTGCCTGTAACAGTGGACAGTTCCACCACTGGAGCTCCGTCATCAGACAGAACACGACATGAAACAGGAAAATGTTACAAGGTTTTCTCAGTGGGAAACATCATGCTAGTGATGTTATAAAATCAAAGCAGCTCCAGCTTCAATCTCTGGGTTAGGCAGTCTCGTATAAGAGGCAGGAATTCTACACTTAAGCCTCTAGGTTTGGAAGGGGGAGTTAAAAAAAAAATCAACTGAGATTCCTGCTCTTGCTCATCTGCCAGAGGCCTCAGCTAGAAACCACATGGACAGGAACAGGCACAGCTCTGATGTTCTAAATGGTTGAACAGCCTGCTGAATCTAACTGGTCAGGCATATCTTAAAAAAAAAATTACTGTAGGATCTGATGCTCTTGAGAACTGTCCCCAGTACAATTCAAGGTCTATAGGAAAAGGGTGGAGAAAATTAGAAGGGCAATTTTTTAAAAAAAAAGTTTTCTGAGACCATCAAACTTGCCTCCTCAGATTCAAACTGCCCTTTTGGATATGCAGTGATCCGACGGGACTCGGGTTTAAGGAACATGGAATTGTAGCTTTTCGCCCCTCTGGAGGATAGGAAACTAAGTACAAAGGGAAAAAAATGTTCAGGGATGGGAACATAATGCAATTAAAGCAATATGCTGCTGCAGTTGCAACATTATTTAAATACACTATTGTATGTTGGGAGCTTTGTTTGCAAGGAACTGATGAACCAATTACTCCAGAGTTTATGTGGTATTTTACAATTCAAAATCATCTCAACAATTCTGGAATGTAAACATGGATATGAAAATGACTTACCAGAACAAAAGGAACTGTGTATTTCTCCATTGCTGACTGTACAGTGTAACGCTCATTGTCAAGTGCAGTGACAGGCCGAGATAGTGCTAGGTCCAGGCTCCGCCTGAGAAACAGAACAGGACAGGAATGACTTTTATACAGCAAGACAGATTTTAAAAAGGGGAAAACAAAAAGACAATGATTCCACAGAGTTTTTTTCTATCTCCAGGGCCAGTAAGTCATAGCAACAAGCAGAAATAGCCAAAGAGAGAAAATGCATCGAAGTGACATTGGGTGGAGATCAGTGTAGAGCATTAACCTGGTTTGCAAATCAGCCTGACTGATAGGGTCACAATCTCCTCTCCCTGGCAGGTGTAAAAGCATGAAACTCTTCACATAAGCACCACAGAATATATTAAAATACTACCTCTCCTTGACCTGTGTATTTAACTTGATTAATTACAGGAAACTACTCAATGGGGGCAGGAATGGGCAAATAAATGTTCTTAATCAAAGATGATTTTAACACAGAACCCTCAACTTCGTTGGTGGATGTAAGCTTTGCCTCTGTAGCTTTAAGTTTTTTAAATCAAAGAATCCCAGTCCCAGGGCTGAAAGAGAGATGATGTCTCAAATCAGGAAGCAATTGAGTTCCTGTAAGTGGTGTTAGCATCTTCTGCCTTAGCATCTGGGGGGCAGTGAGGGGGAAGAATAGAAAAACCATTCAGGATTCCTGCATCTCACTAACAGGTGAGCCCTGCAACTAAGAGAAAGGCTGTAGAAGCTGAGACAGAACAGGATAGAACTCAGCTGCAATGTTTCCTGTGGTTAAAGCAGCCTGTTAACGCTTACACTCATGGCTATGTAGGGAGAATGGTTACTTGAGCAGGTACAAGCAGGAGTGCCAACTCCGGGTGGATGTATTCCTGGAGGTTTTATCACAACACTTTCCACCACGAGCCACCTCATTATCACACTCCTGCCATGGGTCCATCTGCCAGGTACACTGTCTACCCATTTCTTTATTCTTTCATGGGATATCCCTAAATATCCTTGAACTGAGTGGCTTGCTAGGCCATTTCAGAGGGCAGTTAAGAGTCAACCGCATTGCTGTGGATCTGGAGTCATATGTAAGACCAGGTAAGTATGGCAAATTTCCTTCCCTAAAGGGCATTAATGAACCAGATGGGTTTTTACAACAATCAATGATAGTTTCATGGTCACCATTACTGAGACTAGCTTTCAATTCCTGATTTATTAATTGAATTTAAATTGCACCAGCTGCCGTGGTGGGATTTGAACCCATGTCCCCAGAGCATTAGCCTGGCCCTCTGCATTACTAAATCCAGTAACATTACCACTATGCAGCCATGCCAATTGGAAACGGAATGGATTCTTTGGCCCTGATATTTCTTGGGTGAGTAGTGAGGGGAAGAAGTAAGGAAAATCCAAAGACTCTGGGGAAACAGAGGATCTGGGTTAAATTCTAATTTCCTACTCCTGTTTCCTGCCTGGTTGGGCAGACCGATAGGCTGGCCACCTGCTGGACGGGAATACCAAGCGGCAGGAGGCTCCAGCCAACGATGGTCAATCAGGAGGAAGAAATTATGCCTTGGGTAGGGGTGCACAAGAAAGAGAGCCCTAGGCAATGGTGCTAGAGAGGTCAGGGCTCAGGGTGGGGGGGGGCAGGTCAACCGTCACAGCAGTAAGAGAGACCGCGATCAATAGAAGGGAGGCCAAAAGCTTCCCTGAGGAGCCATGGAGAACTCTGGCTCACTAGAGGTACTATAAAGAGCACAAACTAGCTAGGGACGGCAACTCCCATCTCCATTTCATTGTCAGGTTTCCTAAGCCCTGGAAGCTTGGCCAGCAGTTGTTAAATTTAATCAGGTTCCTAAATGCACTTGGGAGTTCCAATTAAAATATGATAATGAAATGTCCCATAATGGGTTACACACAAGTATTGCCATTCACTGCTGTAAAAAATAGCCACAGGTCTGACTGGCAGGGTAGGGATGTGTTTCTAGATTATACATTTTTAAACATCCCCCATTCATCATTGGGGGAGGGGAGGTGGGGTTCGGCTGTTTTAACAGGCTTTTATTTATTACCCAATTGGATTACTCTTGACTGTTGGAGATGAGTGCAAAAGTACCCTGCATCACTAACACTTTTTATAACAAATGGAAGTGTTCAAGGAAAATGGAAAAGACACGATTCCCTTTTATGTCTCCATGATTTTACTCTCTGCTCACAGCAGTGGCAAGGTTCAGCTTCAATTCCTGGTGACTCGAGGATAATCCTGGGGGTTGGTAACCCTAGGTACAAAAGGGCATGTTGGCGCCTAAGGAACTGCACACCTGCATCGGGAGACAAAGGGACAAAAAAAAATCTGGGTGGAAAAATGAATCAAAATTATGCAGTTACTATGGTTACTCTGATGCACATTTTGAAAGGTTTTTGTACAAAAAGTTCACACTTTGGGTGGCACAGTGATGGGCTTGAGGAGAGCAACAAGCAAGGCTTCAATACTTTATAATGGCTCTGCATGGAGTGTTTGTTTCTCCACTGGGAGTTGAAGTTTAGAATAAACTGACAGAAGGCTTATTTGGGGCAATAATACAATCCAGGGTGATGGTTATGGACATGAGAAGTAGGTCTAAAGACTCAAAAGCTTTTTGCCCCATTTTAGAAAAGTGCATTCAACAGTTACACGCCATTAGAAGTCCTTCCAGGGTATGAGTGAAGATGTTTATCTGCTTCCAGAGGTACACAGCATTACCTTTCTGAAAAGAATTAGAAGTAATCTGCCACTGACGGCACATGAAAAATCTATAACTAAATTCAGAGTGACTGAGCACAAAGAAATTTGAATCGATTAGAGAGGCAACATGGGTTTGTAAATTGTAGGTCATGTCCAACAAACCTAATTGAATTTATGAGAAGGAATTGAAGTAAACAGGGGTTGTTTAATAGTGCACTTCCTATGGGCTCCCGTAAGGCATGTGATAAAGCGCCACTTAGGAGACTGCTAGCTAAAATTTAAGTTTATGGAACTGAAGGCAAATTATTGACTTGGTTAGTAGATTGGTTAGGTGGCAGAAGACAATAGTGTCACAACGAATCACAGCCCCGAATTACTTACCGGCATATGGAACTTTTTAAAAGAAAGATTTGTGTTTTTTTTAAAACTGACATACAAGCAAAAACTGGCTGAGAATGTAAAAACCACTTTCTCGAAAATTCCTATGTGGATTATACTTGACCGATTAGTTCAGGGAGAACATGGAATGTCGCACCTAAAAAGGTGTCAAGGCCCATTTCAGACGGAGACACTTGAAAAGGAGAGGTGCAATGCAAAAGGCTGAACTTTAATCTCCTGTGGTTGCAGAGACAATAGAGACAGATTACCACATCTCAGCAGAAACCATTTCCTGTTGAGTTATATCTTAATGTGGAAGTGGTCTGAGTTGAAAGAAAGCGGATTCTGGGTGAAAGACATGTTTGTTTTTCCTTTCCAGGAATACACAAGAAAATGGATAAAAAAAAGTCAGCTGCAAACCTGATTGGTGTGTTCCAGTTCTGGTGTGCACTATGAACGTCACAGCAGATCATCAACTAGGCATCTCTGCAGCTTGCAGGTAAAAAGCTATCCCTTTCTCTGTGGCTGGAGGCAAGTCAGCAAAACCACAGTCAGAAAGGAAACAAGCCAGCTCCTTTAGCTAATCTGCAGAACCAAGTATCTCCAAACCAACTGCTCAAATGCCATCAGCTCTACGGGAATCACCCAACCTAATGGCAGCAACGTTTCACCATCTACTCCTCACGGACAAGCCAAAGACTGATTAGTATATCTTTTTAAACTTTTATTTTGGACTCAACTTCTTATTTCTGATCTACGTATCTGTCTTGAATATGTATTTTTTTTTCCCCTCGGGCTTTCAGTAACCAATAAACTTACTCTTTCTTTAACTCAAGAAAACCTGGTTAAATTGGCTCCTTCTAAAACAAATACATTTGGGCTGGGAAAAGGTATCTACAAGGGAAGGGATCCTTTTTAAACTAATCTTGTTGTGACCAACCAAAAGTGGGGGGGGGTGGCGGTTGAATAAAGATGGGGAGCCAGCTCATTCCTCCTCACCCAGGAACAGAACAAAATTGGGGGACCTCGCCTGGGGACCGGTTGTAACAGTGGGGATAATGCTAAATTCTCAAACTGGAAGGAAGTGACTCAAGGTGTCCCAAATGGATCTGTGCTGGGGACTCAACTATTCTGTTATTTATTGATGAACTTTGATTACAATGGAGAGCCATATATCCAAGCTTGTCAGTAACATAAGGTTAGTAGTGTAGACAGGAGCATAAAATTAATAAACATTGGTTAAGTGAGTGAGCAAAATTGTGGTGGATGGATTTCAATGCAGGTTAAATGAGAGGTCATCCATTCTGGACCAAAAAAGTATACACAGAGTACTGCTTAAATGAAGAAGTAGGAAAAGAGGAGGTCTAAAAAGAGTCCATCTACACAGTTCACTAAAATGTAGCATTCATACACAAATGATCAAAAAGGTTACAGTTTTAAGACCACAGTCACTGCTTTCCATCTCAGTAACCGACTGGCTAACAGAACTCCAGGTCCCCTTTGTGGCTAACCAGTTAAGAACAAACCCCAAGAATCTTAGAATCACCCTGGACTGCAGCCTCATGTCACAAATGCCTAGAAAGGGTCACAGAAAAGACCAAGACCAGAGTAAACATTATTCAGAAACTAGCAGACACCAGCTAGGGATCCAGTGAACACACACTGTACTGCTAGCCCTGCTGTTGTGTATCTATCAGCAGAATACTGCTCTCTTCCATGTGGGCAAAAAATAACCACACAAAACACTTGGACTCTGCCCTCAACACATCAATGTCAATGATCGGTGGTACACTGTAATCATCAACTGTACAACAGCTCCCAGTCCTGACTAATAATCCACTTCCTGACATGCACCAGAAAAATCTATATAAATTATTGGAAAAAAAAAGGGGGGATCGGAAAGGGGGTGGGGATGGAGGAGAGAGTTCATGATCTAAAATTGTTGAACTCAATATTCAGTCCAGAAAGCTGTAAAGTGCCTAGTCGGAAGATGAGCTGCTGTTCCTCCAGTTGTCCGCAAGCATGACCCAGACCTCCCTGTCGCTTGCCATTTCAACACTCCACCCTGCTCTCATGCCCACATGTCCGTCCTTGGCCTGCTGCATTGTTCCAGTGAAGCTCAACGCCAACTGGAGGAACAGCACCTCATCCTCCGACATCTTACAGCCTTCTGGACTGAATATTGAGTTCAACAATTTTAGATCATGAACTCTCTCCTCCATCCCCACCCCCTTTCCGATCCCCCTTTTTTCCAATAATTTATATAGATTTTTCTTTTCCCACCTACTTCCATTATATTTAAATGTATTTCCATCCATTGTTTTATCTCTGCCTTTTAGCCTATTTCGATCCCTTCACCCCACCCCCACTAGGGCTATCTGTACCTTTATTATCACATTCCTTAGATAATGTCACCAGCTTCAACACCTCTTTGTCCTTTTGTCTATGACATCTTTTGGTTAACTCCACCTATCACTGGCCCTCTATCCAGCTTTACCTGTCCCACCCCCTTTAAACCAGCTTATATTTCACCTCTTTTCTATTTTTCCTTAGTTCTGTTGAAGAGTCATACGGACTCGAAACGTTAACTGTGTTCCTCTCCGCAGATGCTGTCAGACCTGCTGAGTTTTTCCAGGTATTTTTGTTTTTGTTTTGGATTTCCAGCATCCGCAGTTTTTTGCTTTTATCTTAGGCAAATCGGAAGGTGTGGTGGAACTCTTCCACAAAAAACAGTAAATTCTAGCTGAATTAATCATTTAATTCCGAGATAGATTTTTGCTAGCCAGATGTAGCAAGAGATATGGAGTGAAGATGGGTGGAGAGTTACGATGGATAGCCATGAGAATGGCGGAACGGGCTCAAGTCTACTCCTGTCTGTACGTTGTTCCAAGATTTTTCTAAATCTGTAACAGGCCAGTGACTGCCATTTTCAGCTAATGGCCACATTGCTAGCTCATGTTGCCCTTCCCTCGGCACAGGGGTAGGTATATGATCAGACACTTAAAGCTATATTGCAGCATGGAAGCAAGCATGCATCTGCAAGCTTAATCACATGCAGCCATTTCTACTACCCAACTGAGAACAGCAGTTCCTCAACTGACAGCTTGAAGTGTAAATAGGGAAGACTCTGTAGATCAGAGTTTATATTCACTGCAGGACTATTCCACAAGTGGATGCAGAATACAAACTGCACATCATAGAATAGCAAAGCACAGAAGGCGGCCATTTGGGCTATCACTGGTTCTTTTGCAGAGTAATCCAGTTAGCCCTATTCCTTGCTTTCCCCGCATTCATGCAATGTTTTTCTCTTTCAAGTGTTTATCCAATTCCCTTTTGAAAGCTATTTCCACTACCCTATCGAGCAGGACATTTCAAATCCTAACCACTTAAAGAAAAGGTTTTTCCCTCATGTCACTTCTGGTTCCTTTGCCAAGCAAGCTTAAATGTGTGCCCTCTAGTTATCAGCCCTTCAGCTATATCACTCCTTATTGCAAATAAACAATAACACTACCCTCCCAACTTTAACTGACACCACTTAGTGCTAAAAACAAAAAGCTAAAAGCTACTGCGGATGCTGGAAATCCAAAACAAAATAAAAACAGAATTACCTGGAAAAACTCAGCGAGTCTGGCAGCATCGGCGGAGAAGAAATCAGTCAACGTTTCGAGCCCTCATGGCCCTTCAGCAGAACTGAAGCATAGTTTCAACAAGGGAGAAATATAAATTGGTTTAAGGTGGGTGGGGGGGAAGAGACACATTGAGAGTGTGGTGTGAGCAGATAATCAAAAGATGTCAGAGACAAAAGGGTCAAAGAGGTGTTGAAGGTGGTTGTCTTTGTCTGAGAAAAGTGCTAATTAAGAATGCAAGACAGGATATTCAAAGTACAGCTCTAGTGGGGGTGGGGTGGAAAGACTAAAGGTTTTAGTTTTAGATTTAAAAATAATGGAAATAGGTGGGGAAAGAAGAATCTATATAAATTATTGAAAAGAAAGGCGGGTGGGGGGGGAAAAGAAACGGGGTGGGGATGGGGGGAGGGGGAGTTTAAGATCTAAAGTTGTTGAATTCAATATTCAGCCCAGAAGGCTGTAAAGTGCCTAGTCGGAAGATGAGGTGCTGTTCCTCCAGTTTGCGTTGGGCTTCACTGGAACAATGCAGCAAGCCAAGGACAGACATGTGGGCAAGAGAACAGGGTGGAGTGTTAAAATGGCAAGCGACAGGGAGGTTTGGGTCTTTCTTGCGGACAGACCGCAGGTGTTCCGCAAAACGGTCGCCCAGTTTGCGTTTGGTCTCTCCAATGTAGAGGAGAGCTAGGTGTCTCACCAACTTTTGGCGTTAAATTGAACTTCAATGGAAATAAAGCTAACCAAATATAAATGGACTGATACCTGATACTTAGTCTGCCAATTTGAAGTTAAATGCTAGCACGTACTACTTTAAATAAAACATTACATAACATAGCTGCAAGAATATAACTGAGATTGCCAACCCATGCTTCTTTAGCTATTCAGTCAGTGCAGACTGAGTATTTCTGTAGACTATAATGCAGCAAACATTACCACACAGCCATAAATCAATTGGAGGCAGAAACAGCTCTCAGAAGTAGGCCAAGACCATTCAGCAAAGGCACACTGGGCCTTCATTTACTGAAGGAGTTGGGGCATGTAGAGAGCAGGACTAATCTGACTTGCAATCTCAGATTCCTCTGTAATGCACATTAGATGCACAAACACCAGAATAACAAGCTGTTCTAAGTAACTACGCATTAACAGTACAAAACATGGCTCAGTCCACGTTGCTCCTTACCCAGTTATATACTGCAGCGTCTAAGGCTTCACGTGTATTTTGTTGTTCAATTCATAATTTTCTTCTGTAAAAGTGTACCAATCTATTCATTAATGTTACATATTGGAGCACTCTACAGAGGTCTACTGCATTATTGTACTACAATGTCTATAAACCCTTGACATTGTGTACTACAGTCTAGAACTTCCCATGCCTTGCAGCACTGTTCAGAGCTATTCTACACTGTCTACAGCTGCTCTCTGGTGCACTGCACCAATCAGTCCAGAGTTCCTCTAAATTCTATGACACTAAACTGCCTAGAGCTCCCCATGTCCTGTACTATACCCAAGTGACTACAGTTCCTTTCTTCTGATCCACTTATTAAGGAGAGCATGAGCTTTTTACCAGTCCTCACTGTTACCATTTTTCCGACAACAGATATCTAACTCCCCACCAACGATTTATTTGTTTAACACTCATTTCCAATTAGTTAATGGGCTGGGCTCCTAGCTTCCCAGGATTCATCGAGTCAGAGGTTTCTCTCTTGTCCTGCACTCTGGCTCAAGTGAATCCATCTGTCAACGTCCCTGCCATTGTCATACTGTTCTCCTAATATTCATGCATGGAAAAGGTGACTTGTTTGCATTTGTGTAAATACAGAAGCTTGGTGTCTCATTTTTGCTTAGAACATTTCAGAAATCCACTCATAAAAAGATCAAACTAATGGCCCAGTCTCCTCTCATCCCAATCAGCAATGGTAGATTTATAAACAGACATTTTTGTAACATTCTCATGAAATGCACATGTACTGCACCATGCAATACTGCCACAGGGCTGTCTAGCAATGTCAATTTAATTAAAAATGCTCCAACACCACTGATGGAAATACTAAACGGTCAAATGTAGTTGCCCAGCATGAGCATCAGGGTCTAAGCAGTCACTTTATAAGCTCAATGAAGCACACCCACTGCTTGTCCAAGTTACAAGGTCTTTTAAATTATTTAGTGCAGCTCAACATAGGACCAGCAATCTTAGTTTGATTTCTACAGCTAGTATGCAGCAATAAAATGTTTGCCACAGAAGACGAATGTGATCTTTAAAGACAGACAGGGACATCAAGTATCCAGACAGGTAAATGAGTGACTAATTTAGTCAATTCTAAGGTGCAACTCTCAGGTTCAGGGATTAAAACACATTACCAATCACCACCAGAAATCTTCAACTCCTCATACCTGACGTTTTCAAGAACCGGGGTTCTCACTACTCTGAAGAGTCTATGCTGCTGAGGAGTCTCGGGTCCTTTCTTTCCTTTCCCCCTTGGTGTCGGTGGGGGGGAAAACGGGGGAAACAAATCACCAGGCTCTAGTACTATGTGCTCATCATCCTGTTTCAGACAGAGAGAAAGAGACAGAGATTCATTGCTTGATTAATAAAGCTCATGATAAAATAAAACACCCCACATCCAGTGAGACACACTGGCAGCCACTAAGGATCCGGTGACATATCTGTCATATTGATCAATTTTAATTACAAAAACAAGAATCCCCGTTGACTTTTTAATGTTCTTAAACCGGAATTGAAACTTTTCTTGATCTGCGCATCTGCACACCACAGTCCCTCCATTTCATTTAAAAATCTAACATTGTACAAACATAAGCACATATAAATGAGTAGGCCATTCAGCCCCTCTGCCATTTGATAACATCATAGCTGATCTGATTGTAGCCTCAGCTTCACTTTCCTGTCTACCCTTTGATTCCCTTGTCAATCAAGAATTTAACTCAGCCATAAAAATATTCAATGGCCCTGAATCCACTGCTCTCTGGTGAAGAGAATTCCAAAGACTAACAACCCTCAGAAAAAATTTCTCATCTCCACCTTAAATGGGAGACCCGTTATTTTTAAACTGTGTCCCCTAGTTCTAGTCTCACTCACAAAGGGAAAAATCTTCTCAGCATCCACCCTGGCAAGCCCCCTCAGGATCTTATGTTTCAATAAAATCACCTCTCATTCTTCTAAATTCCAATTGATACAGGCACAACCTGTCCAGCCTTGTAGGTGTATTTCCTTTCCCTAACCTCATCTCCAAAAGTATTACTTTACATTTTTACAACTAATTGTTTAAGTGTTAGCTATCTGCAGATCCTACAAACCTATTCAAGTCCTGCTACAGGTTTTCAGAAACATTACAATTTACTACACCTGTGCAGTTAGGAAATTAAATCCAAATTATTTATATGTCCATTAAATAAGAGTGGCTCTAACACAGGCCTCTACTGAATATTCATCACACCATTCTGTTCTAAGAATTTAGCATTTACTTTTACTTCTTTCCCACCCATCTCTGTATTTGTGGTCCACATTCCCTCGAATTCCATAAACTATTATATTTGCCACAAGCCTCTGGATGACTTATCCAAAGCTTTTTGAAAATCCATATGAAATGCAACCTATGCATTTCCATCATCTACTTACTGTTACTTATTCAAACAACTCTCTACAGTTGAGCATGACCTGCCTCATCGAAACCCATGCTGACTGCCTGATTAGTTCATGGATTTTTAAAAAACTTATTCTCTCATGAGATGTGGGCATCACCCTAACTCCCTGGAACTGAATGGCTTGATAAGCCATTCCAAAGGGCAGTTAAGAGTCAACAACACTGCTGCGGATCTGGAGTCACATGTAGGCCGGATTGGGTAAGGTTGGCAGATTTCTTTCCCTAATGGGCATTAGTGAACCAGATAGGTTTTTATGACAATCAATGATAGTAGCTTCATGGTTACTACTACTGAGATTAGCTTTAAATTCTATTTTCAAATTCCACCAGCTGCCATGGTGGGATTTGAACCCTTGTCCTCAGGATATTAGCCTGGGCCTCTTGATTACTTTTCCAGTGACATTACCACTATGCCACCATGGTTCACCAATTCGTAATAATTTTAATATTTATAGACTTTAGCAGTTTATTCGCAGTTGAAATAAGATTAATAAGCCTATAATTTCCTGGCTAATCCCCAACTCCTTTATTGAAGAAGAATATCACAACTGCCACATCTATCCCAATTTTCCTCTCCAAAAGGCTTGGTTTCCATATTTAGTTAGAAAAAAAACAATGCTCACCTTAATTCCTCTTAAAGATGCAAAGGACTCCTGGCCAGGTCTAAGTGCAATGATATCACCTTCCACTAATAAACCCACTGGAAGATTGACCAGATGCCCATCTCGATAGGCCCAGTGGACTGACCAGGATGGAGCACAGGGCATAAAGAGGTCTGGGTACAATGCATCTTCCCATCTCAGATCCTCATTACCCATAAGTGCTTCTGTAAACATTGAAAAAGAAAAAATCAACATTTACAAGAAATCATTTTATTACTCCATGCAAATTCAAAAATTGAATTAACTTGTATGATTTAACATGACTATGTGGCACAGTGAGTTAACAAACTTTCATGATCTGGACACTTGCTCAAGGCAGTTCATCCCTACATCATCCAATTCTCATGTCAGGTCATCAACCTGAAACATTAACTTTTTCTGTCACCATAGTGCTGCCTGATGTACTGAGTGCTTCCAGCATTTTGTTTCTATGTCATAGGATCTAGATTTGAAGCCACACAAGCCAAACGAGTGAAAGTGCCCTTTCTCTATCAGCTGCATACAAAGTGTGTTGCCTATAGCCTAAACTCAGTTCCTAGTGAACATGGGCACACACTACACTGTCTCCCAGTCTGCCCTAAGATTGTTGTGAACAATGAGGGAATTTCTGCTGATGGAGGAATGGGTGCTTTTCTGGAGTTTGTAATTGAGGCTCACTCATGCTGTACTTGACCAGAGAGTGCTCAATACTGTTGCTGAGTGTAATAAGTGAAAAACATTCCATTGCCAACATTTCTGTACAGTTATTAAAAATACAACTTTACAACAGTTCACTTTGCGATTCACAGCTGCTGAGATTTTCAGGCTTTTGGTCTGGGCTATAACTGAGTGTGACGCCAGCTGAAAACGATGTCTTTGCAAACAGAAATTAAGGACTCTCAAAATTAACATCCCTGATTTTCAACCAACCCCCCCCACCCACCAAACCGTACTCTAACATATTAGTGTGTGCCTCAGTGCTGTCAGTCACTAACATTGCCATGCAATTTTTTCTTTAATTCATTCATGCGATGTGAGTTTCGCTGGCTGGGCCAGCATTTATTGCCCATCTCTGTTTGTCCTTGAGAAGGTGATGGTGAGCTGTTTCTTGAACCGCTGCAGTCCATGTGGTGTAGGAACATCCACAGTGCTGTTAGGGAGGGAGTTCCAGGATTTTGACCCAGCAACAATGAAGGAACGGCGATATATTTCAAGTCAGGATAGTGAGTGACCAGGTGGTGATGTTCCCATCTGTCTGCTGCCCTTGTTCTTCTAGATGGTAGTGGTTGTAGGTTTGGAAGGTGCAGTCGAAGGAGCCTTGGTGAATTCCTGCAGTGCATCTCGTAGATGGTACACACTGCTGCTGCTACAGTGCGTCGGCGGTGCAGGGAGTAAACGTTTGTGGATGTGGTGCCATTCAAGTGGGCTGCTTTGTCCTAGATGGTGTCAGCTTCTTGAGTATTGTGGGAGCTGCGCTCATCCAGGCAAGTGGAGAGTATTCCAGCACACTCCTGACTGCGCCTTGTAGATGGTGGACAGTGTTTGGGGGGTCAGGAGGTGGGTTACTCGCTCTTGTAGCCACAATATTTATATGGCTAGTCCAGTTCAGTTTCTGGTCAATGGTAACCCCCAGGATGTTAATAGTGGAGGATTCAGTGATGGTAATGCCATTGAACATGACAGGGCGATGGTTGGATTCTCTCTTGTTGGAGATGGTCAATGCCTGGCACTTGTGTGGTGTAAATGTTACTTGCCACTTGTCAGCCCAAGCCTGGATATTGTCCAGGTCTTGCTGCATTTGGACATAGACTGTTTCAGTGTCTATGGTGCTGAACATTGTGCAATCATCAGCGAACATCCCCACTTCTGACCTTATGATGGAAGGAAAGTCATTGATGAAGCAGCTGAAGATGGTTAGGCTGAGGACACTACCCTGAGGAATTCCTGCAGGGATGTCCTTGAGCTGAGATGACTATCCTCCAACAACCACAACCATATTCCTTTGTGCTAATTGGAGTCATGCCTAGCAGAGAGCTTTCCCCCTGATTTCCATTGACTCTATAGTTTTGCTAGGGCTCTGTCAAATGCTGCCTTGATGTCAATGGCAGTCACTCTCACCTCACCTCAGGAGAAATGCACACACACGGGAAAAAAAACTGTTCAAAAGTGATCCGCAGTTGGCCATGATATGGCTAAATATCATTGGTCTCTAAGATATCAAAGTGAAACATATTGCCAATCCAGTCCTTGACCTCCACAGTGATGTACAACACATTCAGACTTGCTCCTTTAGTTAGTAAAACAATGTGTAACTGAACCATTTAGACCAGGAAGTCTCAGAGTTTGACTCTGAGTACGTCCAAGTTCATTTGACCTCAGCATTACATATCGCCTCAACACTCTTGTGGTGGTGGAGGATAATTAAAAACAGCTACGGTTCCTGTTGTAAAAAATTCATTCTTTTTAGCCCGTGTCCTTTCAAAGAAGCTTCAATCAACCAATGCACCACCTGTTGATTGAGACAGGAAAATGGTTCACACGTTTGCACTAATGAACCACTGTGCAGCTCGACGCTCCATGTTGAACAATCGGAGGGTGTGATTCTAGCTCCTAGCAGCAGGTTTGTCTGAGCTGTTACTTAGTTGTTCCCCTCGGGTCACAAACAAAACACCAATCCACCAGCTGTTGCTGCTAAACAAATCTAATTTTGTGAATTAAACTCACATGAAAGCATTCCCTCTCAGCTCAGTTACAGATGGTGTTGGAATTAGCAGTTCACTGATGAGGGAGGGATTTAGGAATAGCCTTTTCCAAATTACAGGCCCATCATATTCATATAGGCAAATGAACAACTGCATAAACAAAGAGTAAGATATAAAAGGGCCAACATGCTGTTTGATATGTGATTTTACAAGCCAGCAACTGGGCTTGGCATGTGACCAATGGCCTATAGTATGGGCAACCCAATAACTATCAATCTGACCAGAAAACTGGCCATAGGAAATGGATAATACTTCAGTTTAATTCAATATTCTAAGCTAATTCAGTTCTATTACTTGTGACGAAAGCAAAATAGTCCAGATGCTGGAATGCATGGAATAAGACCAGAAAATACTGGAAACACTTAGCGAGTTAGGCAGAATCCATTGAGACTGAAGCAGAACTAATGTTTCAAGTCCATGATTTTTTTTTTAAATTAGAGCTGGACCATGTTAAAGATGAACAGCTATTCAGCAAGTCTAGAGCCAGAGATTTGGTGTATGCGTGCAGAAGGAGGGGGGTACTTTCCCTGGGTCTGTATTTACTCAGGTGTTGTTCATACCCAATATCTGAGTTCTGACGAAATGTCATCCACCTGAAACCTCAATTCTGTTTCTCTCTCCAGAGATTCTGCCAGACCTGCTGGTACTTTCATATTTCTTGTTTAAGTTCTATTACCTGTGACAATATTACAGTGTCTGCTGTTTTTCAATCAGCTTGGGTATTCACTCCTGCTGAACTGATAAATCTTAGTCTTAATCTATCAGAAAGGTTCTCAAATCTAGTATTTGTTTCAAGTTTATTCACCATTCAGCTTATTGATGATTGCTTGTAGTCTGGCCACGCCCTCTCCTTTTTTCAGTCTCTCCTGTCTCCCAATCACATATAGGTTGAGGAAAAGAAGCAGGAACAACACTGTAGCATTCAGTACTGCAGTGCCCTGGCTATCAGAGGTGAGAAGATGACAAGAATTAGTTGCCTGCAGTCGATAAACAAAGTTATAAGACTTTTGCAGTCCTCATACAGAAATTTCACGATAGAATTCTACAGTTCACACAAACTGTTTATTAAGACATTATGTTATTCAATGTGGGTTGCTTGTATTTTAAATTCCTGTTACTGAGAACCAACAGGGGCATATAGCAATATATGTTGAATGTATGAATAGCACAGTTACAACAGGAGTATTCAGTAAAATTTTAATCGAAAGCCACAGTCCAAAGCAGTGACATGCTCCAAGGTCACTTTTGCAGACCTATTATTTCTGTGCCTTGCCCCATCTCAACTTATACAATATTTTTTAAATAATCTGTAGCATCCAGAGCAAGTTTCGAATTATGGCCTGCAGATAGTAAGCAGGTGGTCTGTTGAGGATTGCAAGTTAGGGAGAAAATGTGTCATAGCTAGCCTTAAGTGGCCTTGGAACTGTATTAGGAGTATAGCATAGTGACCCTTCTTTTTCATCCTCTTTATTTTACCTCTTTATTTTACCTCTCGTCTCTACACAAGAGGAAACGTACCTGGCTGAAAAGCCACAGCCTTAACCCTTCTAAAAACAATGTTAATTAGTTGTTCTCTGCTTTAGTTAAGTACATGCCAGTTAATGTCAGTGTGGGAGGTCTCTCTGGTGTCATAGCCTCCTGGGCAACATATCAATAGGGACATATTGCTGTCAAATCATTGGAGAATTAAGAGGGGGATTATACATGAAATGATTAGCAATCAGGTTGGGTTTGTGATGTCAACATACCCGGGGTGCAGAGAAAGAGAAATTGCAATTCTCTAATTCTACAGACAGCTCCTTTATAATACTTAAGATTGTCAATCGATTTGGACGAATAGAGTTCCTCAGCTTTTAAAGGCAAAGTTAGCTGAAATGAAAATCAGAATGGCAACAAAGCAAACTGCGATAAATGGACAATTAAACTGACTGTCATTCCACCTGCAGCAAAATTGAAATTTGCTTTCATAATTTTCTTATGTTTTTGCAGTGAAGTTACTTGCAAAATGGTTTAAAAAAGGTTTCACTTATCAAGAATAAAAAAAATTCAGGTGCTACTGACACTCGGGGTTGGGGGATGTTCTTCATTCCTCATCTTGATCCATGTAAAACATTTAGATGACACCACAGGCTCCTTATCACTAAAAAATACAGAAATAACTTATGTCCTACACATTTCTAAAATCCTTGTATTTAGAAATCTCCCACATGATTGCATCAGAAGGAGCCAAATTTAAAAAGAAAATCCATCATCTTAAAGGTGAGAACAGATGTGGTCAGAGCGAATTTATTCCTGGGCTAGAATAATGTTCAGGTATCAAAAGCTCCATTCTTGAAGTTTGTGTTGCCAGCTGAAACCCTCAACTCCATTGTTTTGCAGTTCACACTGGAGTATTCATTAGCCCACAGTAGTAGACTCTTTGTCATCATCTTGGCTAATCCCTGGTGGCACCTTGCATCTTCACGTGGGTTTGAGAATAATTTGCTGCACAGCATTTTGTTCCTACTTCAAACTGCTTGTTAGTCTCATTAACCCAGTAGATTCACATGAGATGTCACTTACCTTCCATTTGGTTGGCTGCCATAGCAACACAGCAGCAAAATGGCAGCCAGCAGCATAAGTGCTGCCCCTGGCCAATGGAAGCTGGAGAATCGGCAGTTGGGGCTGAGGAAGCCCTTAAGCCACGCTTCCTGCAATATGATCAGTGCAGCAGTCAGATGGCCATAGACACACAGACACACATCACGCTTTAAGCACTGAACAAAATGGATCGCACATGATACTGCGCATTAACTGAGATACTAGTTTAGGTTCCATACTTAAGACTTGAGTGAAAATATATTCAGCCAGTTAAGGTCACCAGCAGGACTGGAAATTACAGAATCAAAAAAAAAACAAAGGCCCGAGCCAAGGGCAGGGAAATTATAAGCTGAATTACAGGTACACTGGGGAGCAATTTACAATACGCTTTTCATTGTTTTCTCTGAATCATCAGGCAGAGATGTGATTGAGGGGCTCAGAGGACATTATCCGCAAGAGTGTTTTGTGAATGTCTTTTGAACTGAGGCTGGAGTGATTGGCGGCTTCAATTCATTTCAAGATATCTAATGCAATAGGGCACTTACTGCCAGGTGAGCAGGGAAACTTTCACCACCCCCATCCCCGGCAATCCGTTATGGCTGCAGAGTAACCCAGCACAACATTGTGTCAACTCATTGTCCAGCCCTTCAAACCTTTTCACCATTTAGCACAAATGTTTTAGTCTGTTGAGGCTCATTTTCAAAGGAAAGCAGTGAAATGTAACGGAGTAAAGGACATCTCTCTTGGCAAAACAGATAGCTTTTAAGGAGTGTTTTAAAAGAGAGACGGAGTGGTTTAGGAAGGGAATTCCAGAGCTTAGGGCCTAAACAGCTGAAGGCACAGCACCAACAATGGATGTTGCAGATGCACAAGATGGCCAGAGTTGGAGGAATGTAGAGTTCTAAGGGTTGCAGGGTTGAAGGGTCAATTACACGAATAGAGAGGGGTGAAACCATGGTGACATCTGAACTCAAGAATGAGAAATTTAAATCTGAAGGCTTGGTGGACCTGGAGCCAATGTAGATCAGTGAAAACACAGATGGGTGATCAGGACTTGGTACTAATTAAGATGAACTCATTCAAATCTGTGTGCGCGAGTTTATGGAAGGTGACAGATGATACTCCAGTGCTGTTCTGGCTGGTGTAAGTCAAATCTAGAATTTTCACCACGTCCGTACCTTCCAGGAATCCTTCCTTCTCTGCTGCTTCTGATGCTCTTCCAGGATTACAGCCAGTTGGTTATGTAACACTGTCAGAGCCTGTCTGGTGGAAAGGCCCAAGTTAGCGACCATCTCATCCTGTAAAATAATCAGAACAGAAAAGATTTAGCTGATGCCCCTAATCACACTGCTAATGGGCAGCTTATTGTACTACCAGAAGGACATGTGAATGAATGGAGTCTCTGCTGGAAACAGTTATCATTAAGATTTCAATAAGATATGAAATAATGTGAATTATTTTCATACTCTACACATTTCAATTGAGAGAAAAAAAGTTCAATGAAAGATTCTTTTTTTTCAAACTTGAGGAATGGCTGGAAAGACCATTATTGCAATGTTAGGTCAATCAACTAGTGGTTATTTCTCACTGGGAAGTGCAATTTGAGAAAATAATTAAGAGCATTGCACCAAAAGCAATATGTTCAAAGTAACCTTGCACCTACCCCACCTTATTACAGAAGTCAGTTTATATTTTTTCAAGGTTTACTCCACATTTTCCTACCACTGCAGACCTGAGTGGGCACACCCTGTGTTCATCAGCATTGATGTTAATGGGAGGGCAGGGGGAGTAACATGTTGCTGTGTGTCACCAAGCGACTACAGAAAGGGCTAGAAGCAGGGAGAAGGGTGGTGGCAATGGGAAGGTTTCAAACTGAATTGATGGGCACCCAAGAGGAAATCAAGTCGCTCACACAGGTGGCACTACATCATCATTCAGGAGCAGAGTAAACTGCTCGTGTTCCTAGCCCAGCCAGCTACAGAGAAATGATGAAAGTGGTGGGAGCATCTCATTACAAGAGACTGTCACACCAGATTTATTTCCAGTACATTTGAAAGAGCAACTGTTGTTTAGATTGGAGCCACCACTGCGTCCTGGGCACAATTCCCAGGCCGCTTTGCAGCTTAAGGTCCTGGGTAAACGGATATAATTAAATGGGGCCAATGATCATTTGAGCAGATTTTTCCATGATCTCATGGCTCGGCCACACAAAAGCCCCAGTTTTAAGGAGCTCAGCAGGACAGTCAGATCAAACAAGACCAGCCCTGCCTGAGACTAACAACGCATCACAAGTCCTCAGTTATGTTCACTCTGCTTGGAAATGGCATAATTCCTTCTGAAGGCACCTCCTCTTTCTGTGCTTGGCATTCTGTCTTTACATTAATACCACAGTAGTGCCAAATGGCCCAACAGCAAGTATTCCAACCGCATATGACCAGCCTTCGGAGCATTGCTAACACAGTACTGCAACATACGACCTAGACCAATTGAGTCAACAGATTTCATTTTGTCGTTTTTACATACTTGTGTTAGTCAGTATACATTATTCTTTACTGCATTTGTCTAGTTGGAGTGCTTGTTCTACTTGCCAATGAGATAGTACCATTCAGAGTTTTGTTAAACCTGCACTTGTCCCAGTTGCCAGTCACGTTGTGGCCCAGCATCACTCCACAATTAAATGAAAAAAAGTTCATTTGAGCAAGACCAGCTTCCAATTCCCTTAATTCAGACTGAAAATCAATGAAACAAATTAAAAGCTAGTTATCCAGCTTACATTCATAGTAAACTACCAATCATTTCAAAATGAATTTAAACAAGATATAATTTTTAAAATAATTATTCTAATTACTATTTGCAAAACAGTTGGAGATGTTAAAAGGCACTATATATGTGAAAGTTATTGCTTTTGTGGTTATGTGCATGATTCTCTCTCAAGTATCTTTCAGATCTCAATTTTCTCCATATTATTTTCTCACAATAAGTCCTCAAAGAAGTTGTGGTTGCATTCCTGAAAACTGCAACTTTAAGTTTCCCATAGGGATCAACATTAAAGCCAGAGTTAGGTTCCTTTGGACATCTCTTGCCCAGAAAAACCAACATACAAGTTGAAATACTGTACCATACATGTGTAGCACTGTGCACTCCTAGCTGAAATAACTTGCAAAACAAAACACATCACTAAATGTAAAAATACAATGCAGTACACAATTAAAAAACACACCACAGAGGTACAGTACTTTTAAATTGACCAGGCTCCATCTAGTGGCAGACATTGGTTGGTACAGGTGTGAGTAAACGCGAATACTTTTAAACTGACAGTCAGGGGTCGAAGCTTAAGGCCCCTGAACATGCACGGCCGGGGAATGGCCACACATGCGCAGTTCGTCTTTTTACGTTTAGGAACCAGCCCTGCGCATCTGCGCAGCAGGGAGTCAAATGGTGGGAAGAGCAGATCAGGTGACCTGGAACAAGAGCGCCATTTGAGACAGGGTGTCCCAAGGAGCAGGACACGGGGAGTTGGGCAGGAAGAGGTCCCAGAAGAAAGTCCCAGGCAAGGACAAAGAAAGGGATCAGAAAGAGATCTCAGAAGTCAGGTTAAAAGGAGGAGAGCAATAGGCTCTAAGTTAAAGAGAAAGAGCTGCTGGGGTGGGGGCAGGTTTGAAGCTCAAGAGAAGCCCAGAAGATCAGAGAGGGCAGCCGAAGGTTGGTAACTCCATGCCGTGGGCCATAGGGGCAAAGGTACCCCTTTGGAACAGTGGTGTTCTGCTTGGCATGACTGAAGATCTGAAATGGTGCTTGGAAGGTGAAGCTTGAATGTACGCAGAGATTAAGGGGAAAGGAGTCTTGGAAGGTGGGATTGAAACCCTGGAGGCGGATCCTTGTTGAAGCTGTCTGTGTGGGAATTCTCTACAAAGGTCGCTCCAAGGCGAGATCTTCGGATGTGGAGATTAGAGTCCCTCATGGGGGAGACAGAGTTTCAGTGAGATTGGTTGGCTCACAGTGTGACGGATGTCTGGGTGGTTGATGAGAAAGCCATGGAACTTGCTTTGCTCTTATCCATCATTTATTTCAGAGTGTGATGTGTCTGACCACAGTTCACATGTTAATTCACACATATCTCGTACTACCCTGAATGTTAGATTATAAGATAGTTGTCGTAAATTGTTTATCTGTCTGAATTTTTTGTGTGTAAGAAGATTTCTGGGGTAAAGGAATAGAGTGGTTTGAATCATTTTCGTGTGTTGGTATTGAGGTCTGTCCAACCTGTCTGGTGTAATATAGTTCATTTTTCTTGTTTAGTAAATATTTTTTGTGTTAAAAGTTCATCAGTAGGCTCCTGTGAATTTGTTCAGCAACTTGCCTCCATAGTTTCTTAAAAAAAAATTATGATCTATCAAGCCAGGTTTCACTCTGGGATCTGAATTGCCCAGCACTAACAGTAGCTGGGATTGGAACACACGTATAAGCTGAAATCCCAAACTCTCTGCACTGACCAACGTCTGCACTAGATGGAGTCCAGGGCTTCAGGTAGTTCTGGGACTTCAGCTAATACCTGCACTGACCAATGTTTGCTATTAGATGGCACCCAGGACTTCAGTGCGAGTTCAGCATAGGTGAAACCAGCAGTGCAGCTAGGATTGGAGCCAGCAGCCTGGAGGAGAACAGACAGAGGCGAGGCCAGGAAGCAACACCGGGAACCAAGGATGGCAACAGAGTTGGTGGGGGGGGGCGGGGGGGGGGGGGGATGGGAGGGAGGGGTGGAGGAGAGAAAGAGAGACTGAGGGCAACAGCGGAAGTGCTAGGGGAAAGGTTGTGTTTGCATGCAGGGCACAGAAGAGAAAGTCTGTGGCAAACGGCATTAAAGTGCAATTGGCAATTTTAAACAGGTATATTAACACTGCTTTATTAATGATATTAAAGCAAAACAACATTAAGTGAGGCAATGTTAAGCAAGGACTTACTGTACTTTCAATTCCTTTAGATCCACAGTAGCTGTGACCAAACATTAAGTGCCATAATAAAGAGAAATAAAAAGATTGCATTCACATAGCACCTAATTATCTCTCTCAATCATTCAAACCATTTCAAATACTATGCAATGTTTTGAGGTGCACAGGTTATTATGCAGGTAAGCAGAGCAACAATGCTGCCTCAGCAAGATCCTACAGCTGCAAATGAGATGACTGACCAGTTAATCTGTCTTTTTGGTAGTACTGGGGTTGAGGAAGAAACATGTGTCAGGACATCACAAGAACTGCCTATTCTTCAGACAACATCACAAGACCTTTAATATCATCTGGCCAACTGGAATGGGGAGATAATACACTGGTTTCAAGTCCTGACTAAAGGATGGCAGTTCAACAATGAGGGGCTTCCTCTAATACTGTACTGGAGTCTCAGCAGATTATCAATGCAACGTGGTATGAACCTTGATCTTCTTGGTCCACAGATGAGGCACGACAAACTGTGCCAAGCTGACACAATAACCACTGATAAACATTAGTGTAAAAATAGACTTTACACCAGGTGGTTAACTGACAGTGCACCATTCATACTGCTCCAGATTGTATATCAGTAAGTATCCTAGGCAGAAATTCTTCAAGATACAAAGCTCGATAACAATACACATTTTGAATATACTGCTCCCCCAATCTCTACCAGTGCTGGTTTATCTTATGTAGTTTCTCACTCATAGCCCACATCTAAAATGAGACGTTCACGTAGCTTGGGACAGTATTGCCTCTGAACTTGCGTAATGCGAAGCAGAAGCACTATATACTAATGTCATAACTGATTTGTGATTGAAGGTTAGTCACCTACCACATGCATTTAGGAAAGACTTAATCACCCAATTCGGCCATCACTCCAAAGGAGTTCCTGCTTGATAACAACACTAATGTTGCATTGGAGTACAACAGTGGAGTTAGATCCTGATCACTATCCAAATAGACTTGGTCAGCTCAAGAAGGCAGATTCACACAACTTGGACTCGACACTGCTTCATGCTAAAAGTTTGGAAGGGAATTGAACAAGTGTTGGAGTACTATGCACAGTTTTGGTCTCCTTACTTGAGAAAGGATGTAGTTGCACTGGAGGCGGTTCAAAGGAGGTTCACTAGGTTAATTCCAGAGATGTGGGGCTCATCTTATGAGGAGAGATTGAGCAGTTTAAGCCTATACTCCCTAGAGTTTAGAAGGATGAGAGGAGATCTAATTGAAGTATATAAGGTGCTAAAGGGGATAGACAAAGTAGACGTGGAGCAGATGTTTCCCCTTCTGGGGCATTCTAGAACGAGAGGCCATAGTTTTAGGCTAAGGGGTGGTAGATTTAAATCAAAGGTGATAGATTTAAATCAGAGGTGAGAAGGAATTACTTTTCTCAAAGGGTCGTGAATCTGTGGAATTCACTACCTCAGAGTGCAGTGGATGCCGGGACGCTGAATAAATTTGAGGAGATAGACAGATTTTAAATTAGTAATGGGTTGAAAGGTTATGGGGAGAGGGCGGGAAATTGGAGTCAAAGCCAAAATGAGATTAGCCATGATCGTAATGAATGGCGGGGCAGGCTCGAGGGGCTGAATTGCCTACTCCTGGTCCTAGTTCTTATGTTATGTTAAATTTAACAGCCTGAAGGACAGTTTGCCTGTCGCCACACATGGCAGGATCCTCTCCTGTGCAAGAACACTCCACACCAGAACCAGGCGGTCTAATGAGACCAAACACTGCAGTTACTGACCTCATATCAACAGGTGTGGTACAAGTACACCTTTAGTAACAGAGCAGCACGCATTTGGCACAAGATCATCTTTGCTTCAGTGGGATGGGAAGAGAATGATGCACATTAACTTCAGAGGTATTCTGGTTGGGGCATCAGTGCAGAAATATCTATTTCCAAAGAAATCAAATGGTGTATTAGAATTCTGGTGACCCACCGATCTACCCAGCTGGAATGCTTTAAGTGGTTTCAGCACCCTGAGCAGAGGTATCAGGAAGAAATTAGCCAGGGTTCCCAACTGGGATCATTATCCAAGATTATTCCTCCTACTGGAGGAAGTGCAAGACATGCAAACATTTGGTGTGTTCAGGGGGCGGCGGGGGTGTAATTCTATAAGCTTGTCTCAGACACTCTCCAATATACCACGGGTCTGGCTGGGAGTCACAAAGAGGTGAAGTTATGGAGGATAGTTTGTGTTAATTGACCCTTATCTCAGCATGAGTGCCATGAAAATATAATAATTCTCAATACTATAGTGATTTATTGTAAAGGTAGGTTAACAGTGGGGTTTGAATAGTTTCTCTGTGCGTATGGGATTTAATTTAATTGAATCAGACGTCCAGCCGGTCTGGAGGTTTTGAGTCATCAGAAAGAAGCTCGGTTTGAAATGCTAAATACGTAAATATGGCTGAAGTTTTAGAATGTGAGGTGTAGGGAAAATTTGCATTTTTAGATAAATTAGGCTAGTTTAAATTTCAGAGAGATTGTAAGATATTACACCTAGCCAGAAGAAGCTAAGCCAAACAGCGTGTTTATTTTTCCCAAAGGTTATTGATAAAATTAGTACTACGAAAAGATTTATATTATGAGAAAGGTAAAGTTCCAAAGTCATATCAGAACAATGGAATTTGCATTAAAAAAGGAGAAACATGTATGAAGGAGATGAGGCTGTGTGAGAGAGAAGGGATTCTAAGATCTAACACAAGTGTGAAAAGCCTCCAGCCTCTGTGGATCAAGTTGCTATCTACAGGAACCAAAGCTGAAAAAACTCTCCTTGAATTCCACTGTCTAGGGCATTGTGTTACTTTGCCTGGGTCTGTTTAAATCTATTTGTTTTTACTGTTGACTTAATGGGCGTGTAACCGGGAGCCAGATTAACTAGGGGTTTTGGGAGTTATTATAGCAGTAATTTGTAGACCCATGTATATGCTTGAAATATTTTCTTTTGTTAATAAATGTTTAATTTAGTTTTCTAAAAACCTCTGAAATTGTGGTAGTCTTATTCCTTCTGAATTCAGGCCATGCCTCACAAAATAAAATACAAATTGCAAAACAGTTGCGGCCGCGTGATCAAGTTTCCCTCGTGGATTTAATCTATCTGGCACACATCATCTGCCATGTCATAACAAAATTGGGGGCTCTTTGCGAGATATATTTGAAATTCCTTCATTGGTTTGGAGTTGGTGAATCTTAAGGTTACGAGTACGAGAAGCACTTTGAATAGAGCATTCAAGAAGTGGGGTGAAAACTGACACCTATCTAGCAGCTACCAAGAAATATGTTTATATTAATAAAACTTGTACTATGAAAGGGGTTTTATTGTTAGATTTAGTTCAAAGGTTGTTGATAAAATGAGAATTAACATTCAATGTGGCTGGTAGGTATAACTTCAGCAGTTTTTGGGTGTGTAGAGCAGAGGCAATGTGAGATCAAAAGTCAGCCATAAGCTTCCAACTGTCTCCACAGGAACCAAAGTGAAAAGAACCTCATTTTGAATTTGTACGGTGAAAATGCTTCACCTAGTGTCTGGTTAAGTCTATGTGTTGCTGTTGCCTTAATGGAGATTAGTTTGGGAATTTGTTAAAAGTTATGATAGTAGTAATTTGTAGCCATGTGTATTTATATTCTAACTTGTGTAAACTAATAAAATGTTTCATTTAGTTTAATGTAATGTAACTGGTGGTCTGATTCCTAAATTTAGAGTCGTATCTCAAACATAACACTTAAAATTATAGGTTATGACAGTTGTTTAAAGTTTCCCTCTAGGATTTTTAAATAGCTCAGCTGTACCAACTGCATTAGTCATAACAAGGTGACAATAAGTGGGGTTCATAGAAATGCTAAACCTATTCCATTGTGGAAGGTAAATTTAAAAAGTAAGTGAAAAACAGGAGAGGCAATTGTTGGAGTGGTAGAAAAATTGCCCATTGCAGGGGTTCAATTCAATTTTAGGTGATGATATAGCTGGGACACAGATACAGGTGATGCCTATGGTAGTTGAGCAGTCTGTAGCAGTGTTTTCAACAGAAGTGTTGCAGAAAGAACATCCTGGATTGCTTCCAGATTGTGAGATAAGATCACAGGCTCTCAGATTGTAACAGGAAGAACAGGAAGTTAAAAGACAGGGAAAAGGTGCGGAAGTCCAATTAGTTGACACTGTTTTTGATAAGATAGTTCAGGAAGAAAGAATGGAGGATAACACAGCTGAGATATTTAACTCAAAGCAGTTGGTAGAGTTTCAGAAAATAAGACAGTTATATCAGACAGCTTACTCAGAAACAGAGGCAGAATGTATTCCAGAATGCTATTACCTTAAGGCTAATGTGATAATGAGAAAGTGGCAGCCATATCATGTTTCAGCAGATGAAAACTGAAGGGGAGTGCATCAGATGATTATACCATTTGCATTTAGAAATGAGATTCTGAAAACTGCTCATGAAATTCCAATGGGGGGACATTTAGGAATTAGAAAGACACAGGTGAAAATACAAAAACATTTTTATTGGCCTGGATTGCATAAAGATGTAGTCAAATTCTGTAGAACATGTCACATGTGTTAGGTGATAGGGAAACCACAGCAGTGATTAAGCCGGCACCTTTAATTCCAATTCCAGCATTTGAAGAACCTTTTACTTGGGTCATGGTTGATCGTGTAGGACCTCTCCCTATGACTAAAAGTGGAAATCAGTACTTACTGACAATAATGGATGTGTCTGCACAGTTTCCTGAAGCAATACCTTTGAGAAATATTACAAAGAGAATTTTGGAAGAGTTGACTCAATGTTTTACAAGATATGTTTACCAAAAGAAATAAAATCAGATCAGGGTTCAAATTTCATGCCACAGCTGTTTAAGGAAGTAATGAACAGCTTGGGGATAAAAAAAGTTTAAGTCAACAGCTTATATCATCCTCAATCACAAGGGGCTTTGGAAAGATGTCATCAAACTTTAAAAACTATGAGGGCGTTTGGTAAGGACTATCCACAGGATTGGGATGGTGGAATTGCATTGTTATTTGCTATTAGGGATGCTCCTAGTGCATCAACTGGATTTAGTCCTTTTGAATTAGTTAATGGTCATGAGGTAAGAGGACCACTGAAATTGGTGAGTCAAAATTCGAAAACTACTCTCCTGGATTATGTATCAAGATTGGACAAAGTATGAGAGTTAGCTAGGAAACACTTAAAGATGTCACAGTGATGAAAGTGAAGGCAGTTAGGAAAGCTTCAGCACGTAGTTTTGCTGCTGGGGAAAAAGCGTTAGTTCTGTTACCAGTACTCGGTGACTCATTAAATGCAAAGTTTAGTTGGCCTTACAGGATTAAAAAGAAACTGAGTGAAGTAAATTATTTAATAAATACTCTAGATAGAAGCAAGCAGAGGTCAGGGCCTGTCATGTAAATATGTTTAAAAAGTACTTTGACAGGGAAGACGACCAAAAGGAGGTATTAGATAAGGAGATAGTAGATGAAATGAAGGGTTCTGAGATTGATTTTCCTCTAATCAAAGTAGATAATGAGTGGATTTTACCAGAAATTTATACCAAATTTTAGCCAAGTGGTTGCTCCATTGACTGAACTATTAAAAAAGAACCAGAAGTTTCAATGGACACTGGAGTGTCAGAAAGCATTTGATAGTTTGAAAACTGTATTGACTATGACACCAGTTTTGGCAGTGCCCAATTATGCCAAGCAATTCAAGTTGGCCGTTGACACAAGCGATATAGCCACTGGGGCCATACTGTTACAAGAAGATGAAGATGGAATTGAGGAACCAATAAGGTATTTTTCACGGAAGTTGAATGTACAACAGAGAAGATATTCAACGATCGAAAAGGAGACTCTGGGTTTGATGCTAGCATTGCAGCATTTTGAGATTTATGTTGCAAACAATTCGTCAGAAACAATTGTTAAAACAGGTCACAATCCTTCACAAATTTTGAGATCGAAGTGCAAGGCTACTCAGATGGAGTTTATTACTGCAACCATTTAATCCACAGGTTATACATGTGACTATACGAGAAAATCTAATTGCAGATGCATCGTCAAGAGTTTGAAGCATAAGGAAAAAGTAAAAACCTGGACACTGGAATGATTTCTGTTGATACCAAGGTTTGTATATATATTATGTTAATGCGTGTATCTGGTAATGTAATAGTGTGAGCATATAGACAAGTATGGGGGGAGTGTAAGATGGATTAAGAAAATGAAGCTGTCTTTTTAAATCATGATGCTTCATTTTCTGGTAAGAAGGGGGGTGTCATGAAAATATAATCATTCTCATAATATTGTGATTTATTGTAAAGGTAGGTTAATAGTGGGGTTTGGATTGCGTGTGCATGTGTGCGTGTATTTGTGTTTTATTGAATTGGAAACAGCTGGTCTGGAGGTTGAGTCTTCAGAAAGTTAGGTTTGAAATGCTAAATACATATACATGGCTGAAGTTTTAGAATGTGAGGTGTAAGGAAATTTGCATTATTAGATAAATTAGGTTTTTTCAAAGAGTTAATAAGATGTCACACCTAGCCAGAAGAAGCTAAGCCAAACAGTGTGTTTATTTTTCCCAAAGGTTACTGATTACATGATATGCCATAACATGAGACATTTTAGTCTAGTGGGAATATTTACTGTTATCATGCACGCAGATAGAATCCAGAATACAGTTTTGCTGGCATAATATACAATACGTATTGATTACACAAACTTGTAAAACTGATTAACAACATAAGATGTCGGAGAAGTAGGCCATTCGGCCAATCGAGTCTGCTCCACCATTCAATGAGATCATGGCTGATCTGATAATCCTCAACTCCACTTTCCTGCCTTTTCCCCATAACCCTTGATTCCCTGACTGATTAAAAATCTGTTCATCTCAGCTTTGTATATACTTAACAACCCAGCCTCTAAAGCCGTCTGCGGTAAAGAATTCCACAGATTGACTACCCTGAGAAGAAATTCCTCCTCATCTCTGTTCTAAATGGGCATCCCCTTACTCTGAGGTTATGCCCTCTGGTCCTAGACTCTCCCACAAGGGGAAACCTCTCAGCATCTACCCTGTCAAGCCCCTGAAGAATCTTATGTTTCAATAAGGTCGCCTTTCATTCTTCTAAACTCCAATAAATACAGGCCCAACTGACTCAACCTCTCCTCATAAAATCCCTCCATGCTCGGGATCAACCTAGTGAACCTTCTCTGGACTGCCTCCAATGCCAGTATATCTTCCGTAGATAAGGGGACCAAAATTGTTCACAGTATGATCTAACTAGTGCCTTGTATAGTTTTAGCAAGATTTCCCTATTTTTACACTCCATTCCCTACTCCATTCTACTCGTTCCATTTGCCTTCCCTAATACCTTTGAACTTGTATGTTAGCTTTTTGTGGTTCATGCACAAGGACTCCCAAATCCCTCTGTGCTGCAGCCTTCCGCAGTCTATCTCCATTTAAATAATATTCAGTTCCTCTATTCTTCCTGCCAAAGTGCATAACCTCACATTTCCCCACATTATATTTAATCTGCCAAGTATTTGCCCACTCACTTAACTTGTCTATATCCCTCTGTAGGCTCCATGTGTCATCCTCACCACTTGCCTTCCCAGCTATTTTTGTGTCATCCACAAACTTGGCGATAGTACATTCACTTCTCTCATCTAAGTCAACATATATGGTAAATAATTGAGGCTCCAGTACTGATCCCTGTGGCACTCCACTAGTTACATGTTGCCATCCTGAAAATGCCCCCCTTATCTCAACTCTGTCTTCTATTAGTTAGCCAATCCTCTATCCATGCCAAAAACTACCCTCAACACCATGGGCTCTTATCTTAAGTAGCCTTATGTGCGGTACCTTATCGAACGCCTTTTGGAAATCCAAATATATTACATCTACTGGTTCCCCTTTATCTATCCTGCTTGTTACCTCCTCAAAAAATTCTAATAAATTTGTTAGGCATGATTTCCCCTTCATAAAGCCATGCTGACTCCGCTTGATTAGGTTATGTATTTCTAAATGCTCTATTATATCCTTTATAATAGACTCCAACATTTTCCCAATGACAGATCTTAAGCTAACTGGCCTATAATTACCTGTTTCTTGTCTCCCTCCCTTTTTGAATAAAGGCGTTACATTGGCCGTTCTGGGACTTCTTCAGAATCTAAGGATTCCTGGAAGATTGCTACCAGTGCATCCACTATCTCTGTAGCTACTTCCTTTAATATCCTAGGATGCAATCCATCAGGTCTAAGGGACTTATCGGCCTTTAGTCCTATTAGTTTCCCGAGTACTTTTTCTCTAGTGATATTTATTGTATTTATTTCCTCCCCCACTTTTCCCCTTCATTAGAGTATTTTTGGAATGCTATTAGTATCTTCTACCATGAAGACTGAAGCAAAGTATTTATTCAACTCCTCTGCCATTTCCTGGTTCCCCATTATTTCCCCAGTCTCATTCTCTAAGGGGCCTCTCTTCCTTTTTATATATTTAGAAAAGCTCTTACTGTTCATTTTTATATTACTTGCTAGTTTACCCTCAAAGTTTATTTTCTACCTCTATTATTTTTTGGTCATCTTTTGTTTTTTTAAAACTTTCCCAATCCTCTGGCTTACCACTAATCTTTGCCACATTGTATGTTTTTTCTTTCAATTTGATACGGTCTTTAACTTCTTTGGTTAACCATGGTTGGTTTTATCCCCTTCCTAGAATCCTTCTTCCTCACTGGGATATATCTTTGTCGAGAGTCACGAACTATTTTCATAAACGTCTGCCACTGTTCAACCGTCTTTTCTGCCAAACTCCTTGCCCAGTCTACTCCAGCCAACTCTGCCCTCATTCCACTGTAATTATCCTTATTTAAGTTTAGCACAGTTGTTTCTGACCCAAGTTTCTCACTCTCAAACTGAATGCTAATTTCTACCATATTATGGTCACTGCTTCCTTGGGGGTCCTTTACTCTGAGATCATTTATTAAACCTGCCTCATTACACATTACCAGATTCAAAACAGCCTGATCCCTGGTTGGATTCACAACATATTATTCTAAGAAACTGTCCCGAATACACTATGAATTCTTATTTGTGTCTATTTCTGCCAATTTGATTTTCTCAATCTGCATGGAGATTAAAATCACCCATGATTAATGCACTGCCTTTTTTATATGCCCTCGTTGTCTCCTGATTTATTCTCTATCCTACAATATAGCTACTGCCAGGGGACCTATAGACTAGTCCCACCAGTGTCTTCTTCCCCTTGTTATTTTTTACTTCCACCCATATGGATTCTACATGAAGCTCATCTCCATATGTTGAAATGCTGGCTGTCTGGCAATTAATGAAACTGCGATTGAATGAAAAAGTCAGGTGTTCGTGCAAACCACAAGAATAAAACTCAGGTGATTTATGGCCATTTGAAGCTGGGAGTTATATCACCATCCATATATTTTACTGCAGATCCCAATATTCCATCCTCAATAAAATGAAGACAACGCCATTAACCCTTAGACTGTTGCAGGGCCCATTATCCCCAGCCCAACTGCTTTTTCAGCTGTCATTCTGATACTGGGACATACTCAAGTGCATTCACTTGAATATCACAGAGTGTAATGTTAAATGGAATCTCATTTCCTCCCTCTTTTCCTCATTCTTTACTACCTTTTTTCTTAAATTGCATTTTTCTCTCTATGGTTAATTTCTGTATCTCTGTATATTCATCTATCCATTTTGGAGGTGGAAATTTTAAAAAAGTCTTTTGATTGGCTTAGAACAAGTTGAAGCCAGTCAGAAAGCAGAACAATGATGAGCAGCAGGTACCACATTCTTCTGAGCCACAGCTTCACCATAGACTAGTCAAACTGTCTACATGTCCTATACCTCAGCGTTGCAAACACCAGCGGGGATGAACTCCATTGATGGCTGGGCAGAAGAAAGGACTTGTGTTTATATATTTCTCAATCACATCTGATAAATGACCAATTGATCTGTGCTGCTGATGTTGGTTTGAGGGAGGAATTCAATCAGGACACCAGGGGAACTATGCTCTTCAAATAGTGGTACGGATTATTTTAGGGCCATCAGTCAGACACATGGTCTAGCATGGCCTCCTCAGTGATGTGATCAAGAGCAGGATAACTAACTTTAAATTATAGACAAATGCCCTTAATATGTGATGAGCTCTGTTGCCTACCGTTTTACCTCGACGAAAATGAAAACGCAGCTTCAATGTGTGAGAATTTACTAACAACAGTGCAGAGATGTGAAACTTCTTTACATTCCTTCAGCCACAGTTTCAAGGGAGGGGAAGAAACTTTAGCCAAATATTGTCATGCTATCTCCAGACTGTAAACATTTGGTTACCGTTTCAAAAATATTACAATTTCAACAAAATACCCCTTGTTTTGCCTTTATTATAGCTTAAGAGATAAAAAAATCAAAATATAAAATCTGTCAAATTACAAAGACAGATTTCTCAATGATCATCTTCTAAGCTCCAAAAGATCAATTCTACGTCAAAGTTCTCACCCCTCCTTCCTTATTCTCTGTGCTCACCCCTAGTTAGCGAGCACTGACTATTCAATCACTATGAGCATCACAGCCCAGCACTATCCTGTTGCACTCGATACCCAGACACCTACCACCAAGGATCACTAGATAGTTCACCAGAGCAGTCGCAGATGCAAAACATTCAAGACCATTTTGAGCAAATAATGGGGAAAGATAGCACCCACCTGTCAGTCAGATTGTGGAATTACAGTGCGACAAGTTTACATGAGCAGCGCCCATTTAAAATGTGAATTTTTACAGATGACAAAATTAGGACAAAAAATACGACTGGAAAAAAAAGTGTGTAAGGCAGTGCAAGATTTTTTAATAGGATAGTAAATGGTAAAAGGCAGCTGGTAGTGAATAATAAGGCACTAAATGAATCAAGAGGTTCTAATATTAGGAAGCTGGGAGACCACAGCTTGCATAATAACATCTCAGACAGTAGACTATTGATCCAGTTGCCCTACCCACTCAGTTTTCCATGAGATTATTTTGATGCATTTCAAAATCTAATAGGAATCCTGCAGAAGGAACACATGCTGCCCTTTTGACAACCCTAAGTTCGCTGTTCTTCGCGTTTTACTCAGGACACTAACAATAAAGATTTTGCCCAATCTTGCTTTTTCCTTGTATTGTCTTTATGTTTAAACTGCAGGAGACACAGGTCACAAGGAAGCTAACCTTTCATCATTGCTCTGCCCTTTTAGCTGTGGCATTTATCCCATTCATTGAACTGTTTTACAACAACAGGACACTGACGAAGAAAGCAATACAAACTCTCCTGAAGGTACTAACTCATCATGTTGGGGATGGTTCCTCAGGCACCGCCTGCCTCTGAAGCTCAGATGGACAGAAGGGAATATGTTTAACACTAAACCATCAATAGATCTGGTTGTTCTTTATAATGCACTTGATCTTATTTGTACACAATGCAGCAGAAACGCAGCATGCTAGAGCTGGCATGACATAAATGAAAGGATAATAAAAGCAAGAGATAAATGACTGGTACTAAAATCATCAGGGTTTTCTGTAAAGCAACATAGTACCGCATATTATACAATTGTTTTTGGACACTGAACTTGGCGCAGTGAAGATGAAGTTATTTAACCAGTGAACCACAGAAAACATAAAAACAGAAAATTTATGGCCATCTAGTCTGTACCAAAAAGAGCTATCCAGCCAAATCTCACCTTCCAGCTCTTGGTCTGTAACCCTGTGGGTTACAGCTGCATATCCAGGTATTTTAAAAATACAATGAGGGTTTCTGCCTCTCGTACCCTTTCAGGCAGAGAGTTCCAGACCTTCACTGCCCTCTTGGTGAAAAAGATTTCTCCCCAGCTTCCCGTTATGTATGCCTCTGGTTGTAAACCTCTGCTAAGAGAAATAGTGTGGATAGGAAGAACCTATCTAGGCCCCTCAAAATTTCAAACATCTCAATTTAAATTCCTCACACCTCCATTGCTCCAAAGAAAACCTCAGTTTTTACAATCGTTCCTCATAGCTAGAAGTCTCCATTCCTGGCAACAGTCCCATAAATCTTCCCTGTACCCTCTCTAACACTATCACATGCTTTCTGTAATGTGGTGACCAGAATTGTGCAGTTTTCTAGCTGTGGCCTAACTAGCATTTAATTCAATTCTAGCATAACCTCCCTCATCTTATAGTCAATGCTTCAGCTAATTTAAGAATCCTGTGCGCCTTCTTAGCTTCCTCATCTACCTGTCCTGCTACCTTCAGAGGTCTGTAGACAAGTGTTCCTCTACACTTCTCAGTATCATGCCATTTATTGTGCATTCCTTCGCTTTGTTTGCCTTTCCCAGACGCATTACCTCAAACCTCGCCAGGGTTCTTCCCGCAGTCTATAGCTTTCTTCCTCACTATCAACCATTTAACCAATTTTGTGTCATCTGCAAACTAAAGTCACTCTCTCTACATTTAAGTCTAAATGATTGAGATATATATACGCCACAAAAAACAAGGGTCCCAATACTGAGCCTTGCAGAACTCCAATAAAACGGCCTTCCAGTCACAAAAAACCACATCAACCATGATCTTTGCTTCCTGCCATTGACCCAATTTCCAATCCAATTTGCTACTTGCCCTTAGATCCCATGAATTTTTGCTTTTCTGACCAGTCTGCCATGTGGGACCTTGTCAAAAGCCTTGCTACCCTCATCGGCCCTTGTTACATCAAGTTAATCAGGCATTATCTTTCCTTAACAAATCCATGCTGACTATCCTTAATTAATCCATGCTGACTGTCCTTAATTAATCCATGCTTTTCTAAATGATTTGAACTTTCCTCAATTTTTCCACTAATTTTCCCACCACGAAGGATACCAATACAACAGATCCATCCCAATTAACCAATCTGCAAGAATTTAGACAGCTTCATCCATGGCAAACACATTCATGACGAACTTAAACTAAACGTTCATTTTCTTCCTTTGTGTTCATTCATGGAATATGAGCATTTATTGCCCATTTCTAATTGCCCTCGAGGTGGTGGTGGTCTGCCTTCTGCAGTCTGTGTGGCATTAAGTTGGGAATTTTCACTCAGTAACAATGAAGGGTTGACAATATATTTCCAAGTCAGCGTGGTGTGATTCAAGAGGGAAGCCTGCAGGTGATGGTGTTCCCATGCTGTTCTTGTTCTTCTAGGTTGTAGAGGTTGTGGGCTTGGGTGGTGCTCTTGAAGGAGCCCTGGTGAGTAACTGCAGTACACATATTGCACATGGCACACAGTGCGATAGTGGTGGAGGGAGTGAACATTTAAAGTGATGGATAGGATGCCATTCAAGCGGCCTGCTGTGTCCTGGATGATATCGAGCTTAAAGTGTTCTTGGAGCAGCACTCCTTCAAGCAAGCGGAGAATATTCCAGCACACTTCGACTTGTCTCATAGATAGTCAAAAGCTTCTGGTCAACATTGACCCCCAAGATGTCAATGGTGGGTGATTTGACAATGATAGTGCCGTTGAATGTCAAGTGAAGATGGTTACTCTGCCTCTTATTGGAGATGGTCATTGCCTTGTACCGGTGTGGCATTATGTTACATTCCACTTTTCAGACCAAGCCTAATTGTTGTTCAGGTCTTGCTGCATACAGGTACTTACTGCTTCATTATCCAAGGAGTTGTGAATGGAATGGAACATTGCACAATCAGCAGCAAACATCCACACTTCTGACTCGATGGAGGGAAGGTAATGAATTAAGCACCTGAAGTGGTTGGGCCTAGTACACTACTCTGAAGAACTCCTGCAGCCAGGCCCTGGGGTTGAGATGATTGACCTTTGACAACCACCTTCCTTTGCACTAGGTATAATTCCAACCAGTGGAGAGCTTTCCCCCCAATTTACCTCAAGTTTCTTTAGGACTCTTTGATGCTGCTCAGTTAAATGCTGCCTTGATGTCAAGGACAATCACTGAAAATCTCTCCACTGGCTGGAATCATACCTAGCATAAAGGAAGATGGTTGTGGTTATTGGTCTATCATCTCAGCCCCAAGGCCTCACTGCAGCAGCTCTTCAGCGCAGTGCACAAGGTCCAACAATCTTCAAGGGCAGTCACTCTCACCTCACACCTCTAGCATTTAGCTCTTTGTCCATGTTTCGACCAGGGCCGAAATTAGGTCTGGAGCTCAGTAATTCTGGCAAGGCCCACAGAACATCAATCAGCTAATTGGTGAGTGAGTAGCACTGGCAACAACTTGCATTATTTTGTGATGTTTGAGAGTATACTGATGGGGCAGTAACTGGCCGGATTAGGTTTTACCTACTTTTTTTGCTCAAGTCAGCTTGACAAATACGTGAATAGGATGGGAATAGAGGGATACGGACCCCGGAAGTGAAAAATGTTTTAGCTGATGGGCAATATGATTGGCGCAGGCTTGGAGGGCCGAAGGGCCTGTTCCTGTGCTGCACTTTTCTTTGTTCTAAGTCATATCTCGGCAATTTTTCACATTGTTGTCAGATGCCAGTTTTGTAGCTGTACAGGAACACTGTGGCTAGGGACATGGCTCATTCTGGAGCACAAACCTTCAGCACTACAGGTGGGACATTGTATGGCCCATCACATTTGTTGAATTCTGTGTGCTCCGCCATTTCTTGATATTATGAGTGTGAATCAAACTGACTGAAGTCTGGCTTCTGTGATGACAGCAATCTCAGCAGGACATTGAGATGGGTCATTTCTTTGGCATTTCTAGCTGAAGGTTGCAAACACTTCCACCTTTCCACTTGCTTGAGTGCTGGGCACTGCCATCAATGAGGATGCCTCCTCCTCCCATTAGGTGTTCATTTGTCCACCACCATTCGCAACTGATGTGGCAGGATTGCACATCTCATCTGTTGGTTATGGGATCACCTGGCTCTCTTTACTGCATGCCACTTCCACTGTTTAACATGCAAGCAGTCCTGTGTTGTAACTTCACCAGGTTGGAACCTCATTTTTAGGTATGCCTGGGCTTGCTCCTGGCAAGCTCTTCTACACTCCTTATTGAACCAGGGTTGATCCTCTGGCTTGATGGTAATGGTAGTGTGAGGGATATGCCAGGCCATGAGGCTACAGGTTTTGATTGAATATTATTGGGCCACAGCACCTCTTGGATGCCCATTTTTGAGTTACTTGATCAGTTCAGAATCCATCCCATTTAGCGTGCTGGTAGTGCCAACATTATCTGTTTACTGGAATAACAGTATCACAACGCTTTTTACATGAAAGGGTGCATGAAGGGTGGAAAATGATTTGTGTAATCATAAATATTCTATCACTTGAGTAATTACATCAAATTGATGGCTTTTTTAAAAACATTAGAAGCAAAGGCAGAAATTAAAACAAAGTGCTAGAAATACTCAGCAGCATCAGTGGAGAGAGAAACAAAATTGAATACGATTCTTCATATCGGACTCGAAATGTTAACTCTTTCTCTCTCCACAGAAGCTGCTAGACCTGCTGAGTTTTTCCAGCGCCTTTTTTTTAAATTTCAGATTTCCAGCATCTGTAGTATTTTGCTTTTAAAAAAGCAAAGGCAGTCCTATTAATCACTAAACTAACTAGTCAAATTGCTACAGTGGGTTTCAGAACTTAATGAAAGATCCCTCTCAATTGTCACTCTGTGAATGATCTTCCCCCACCTAAATAACCAACATCCATAGTACAGGAATCATTAGGACTAGGATTAAGCTCTGCTGCTACAAAGCATTAGGTACTCAATATAGTTTAAAAAAAAACTGCACGGGGCTGTTCATATTTGACTGCCTTTTACTGGGAAACATAACAGGGAGGGGAATAATGCTCAGTATAAAATTTAATTTCACCTGCTAGTAATACAATATCTTCTCATACAAGCTGCTTCTATCTAATGTTTACCAAAAGCATTGTCTAATTACTTTTTAGTGAGGGCAATATCCATTAAAATATGCTTCTTCTAATATCTTAACATAAGGTAACATGCAAAGTCATTTCTGAACAATCTCTCTAATTGTACAGGAGCAAACAGCATATTCCTGACCATAACTGCATCATTCTTGTCACCCTGTTTATACATAAACAGCACAAACATGCCTTGACGATATTCCAAAACAGCTTAAAGCAATGGGGAAAAACATTTCCACTGACATCTCTGAATCACTATGTCCATCTTAATTCTCAAAAAAGGTCAAGGCAATGCTTCATGCTGCAAGGAAATATACTGTCCCATTATGAGGATTTGCGAGTCTGGTCCTGCTAAATACAACCTAATTCAACACTCACTTGCATCTTAGTCCACCTCTGGGGCTTTGTTGCAGCTGATTTTAGATCTTTGAAAAGCATCAGGTCCACTGTAGGTTGCAGATATAAAGACACTGATAAGGCAGCTTTCTCGTGCGCTCAGCCAGAACTGCCAGGCAGAGATAGCTCTGGGATCACAAACACAGAAGCAGGCGTCAACATTTCGTGCTGCTCCTGGTCACGTACGTGATAGGCTCCTTACCAGCTACCTAGCATAATGGAGCCATCGATAAATTTAGCATACGCAGCACTCTGGTGAGGAGTTTTTCTGCAGCTGAAGGGTACCTTCCTGCTGCTGTACAACACCTTTAACTCTTTGGACAAGCTCACTCTTCAAAAATAGGAATACATTCAGTTTTAATTCAGGACTTCTGTATGGGGGAGGGAAAGATGAGAAAAGGATGTATAATAGGTTTGAGTGAAGGAGTCAGACTTTCTCAAATCCTAATTTTAATTGCCAGGTTAGCTCAGTTTGTTGAGTCACTAGTCTGGCTCAGATAATTAGGGGGTTCAAACCCCACTCCAGTACATGAGCACTTAATCATGCCAGTATGGAGAGTGCACATCATCAATGGGTGTTGCCTTGTCTGCTCCAGTAAGTGGTATAGATCATGACACTATTCAAATAACAGGATAGTGTTTTTCAGGCACCCTGGCTAACTTTCCCTCCTACACTCAACACTGAAGAAAATCAATGCTCAGTTGTTTGAATTCTTGCTGTGTGCACAATGACTATGTTCCCCTCCATAACAAGTCACTACACTTCCAATTTATTCATTGCACATGAAATTCTGAATTAATTTTGAGAGCAGTATATAAATGTATATCTTTATTAATCATATACTGCCTTTAGACAAACATGAGCAAATTTTAAGTTTATCCATTTGATATGACAAATGTAAAATAGTGAATTAAAGATAAATTATTTTTGGCTAATATTTGAAGATGACTAGCTGATCTCTCATAAGATGCATACAGGGAATCAATACCAAGTACATTCTTCAGGCAAAGGGGCGACAAATGGATGATGGTTTATGGACATAATTCAGCCCCCCTTTTAAAGTCATGCCTTCTGTTCTTGTTTTATATTTTCATTGCAAACTCTTATGTCCATACCTACCATGGGACTTGCCTGTGCAAATTTGAGCTGGTGTAATTACACTTTCCTGCCACAGCGACAGGGCAGCCAGGCTGACAAACACGTCTCAGTTGGTGGGGAAGATGGTGGAAGAGGCCAGGCTTTGAGACGGTGGGCTGGGGAGGAACGATCCAATGTCAGCAAAATATTTCAGCAGAAGCTGAAGGCTAAATTAGCTATCTCAGTACAATGGTGCAGGGAATGGGCCAAGGCCAGTTAACTGACTGAGAACATCCCAACTGAATTTGAGTAATATCAAGGGTGTACTTTAGAATAAACCAGATTACATTGCATGTTTATATACATATTAACTGTCATTGATAATTGACTTCAAATGGAGCTCACCATTCAGCTGCATTTGATTATTAGGAGACAGCATTGCTAGCTCTGCACCCGGAGGTTTGTTATGTGTAGGCATAGACTGAGTAACTGTGCCAAAGCTGACACAGCTTCCGTTTCTGGTTACATAACTTTGCTACATTTAACAATGTTCAGGTCCATGGCACTGGCAGATAAAACATAAATTGTAGATACATGTGGACATTTTTTATTGGATGGGGGTTTGATTGACAGATGGGAAGCAAAGAATTGGGATAAACCAGGCATTTTCAAATTGGCAAGCTGTGACCAAAAGAATGCTGCAAGGGTCAGTGCTGGGGCCTCAGTTATTTACAATCCACATTGATGTCCTAGATAGAGAGACCGAGAGTAATGTATTTAAGATTGCTGACAATACAAAGCTGGGAAGGAATGCAAGCTGTGAGGAGCACACAAAGAGGCTGCAAAGAGATTAGACAGGTTAGGTGAGTGGGCAACAAGGTGGCAAATAGAGTATAATGTGGGTAAGTGTGAGGTTATTCACTTAATAGAAAAGCAGAATATCTTTTAAAACTTGTAAATGTTGATGTTCAGAGGAAATTGAGTGTACTTGTACAAGGAACATAGGAAGTTAGTATGCAGGTACAAGCAATTAGGAAAGCAAATGGCATGTTGGTCTTTATTACAAGGGGATTGAGCTGGTCATTAAAAGCAGTAAATGACGGAGTGTCAATCCCAAAAATCCTCTACCCAATTTCCTGCGCAGGTTTGCACCTTCAAAGAACGAGATGCAAAGACACCTCTCATCATCCCATGGCAAAATATGCTGGTTCTCCAAAGTGCTTTGCTAGCATAAAAGATATAAAGTGAATGAACAGGCAAATGAATAAGAGATAAAAACAAAAAGCTAAAAGCTACTGCGGATGCTGGAAATCCAAAACAAAAACAGAATTACCTGGAAAAACTCAGCAGGTCTGGCAGCATCGGCGGAGAAGAAATCAGTTAACGTTTCAAGCCTTCATGGCCCTTCGGCAGAACTGAAGCATAGTTAGAAGAAGGGAGAAATATAAATTGGTTTAAGGTGGGGGGAGAGAGAGACATTGAGGGTGTGGTGAATAAGAGACCAGCTTAGAAAACTGTACGCAGTTTTGATTACACTCACTTCAAGAGAGAGAAATTGATAGAGTCCAGGTGGGGAGCTGTATGAACGGTTCACTAAAAGACATACAAATTAAGACACGCACAACTTAGACAAAAAGTGAACATGTAACATGATCTAAGTTTTTAAAAATACTGCCAAGACAAACATGTGATCAAGTTAGTGAATGGTGATAACACCATTAACAAATTTCATCTTTTGCCCCATTCACTCAAAATAATGGATAGAACAGGTTCCAAGAAAAGCTGTTAAAATACAGATTCATAGCTGACCCAACATCATACTTCACATCACACAATGGTTCCAGAGATCCTAGTACTGTGGAAACGTCATGTGCCAGGTACAATGCCATTGCTGAATAACGTAGGGTCTTCTAAAACTGACTGGCTGGAGTAATGGCCAAGGTACGTGAAAGAACTGGAGAATAAAGGTTAGGTTGTCATGAGTTTTGTGCTTCAACTGTGGGCAGCTGATTTTTTTTTGCGTGTATAACTGGACATAGAATACTTGCTTCAGGAGGGAAGAGCCAAATGCCTGGCTCATCTAATCATTTCCTCATGCCTTTCAAATTGTAAAAACCTGGAAATATTTGTGATGCTAATTCTTGCACCTAGAATATTTTCATTCTGGACAAAATCAAAGTTTACTCACATTAGCTATTTTTACATAAAACAATCTGAGCTGCAGGGCATTCAGACTAAGGGGAAGCATTTGGGGATCTGCGCAACATTTGAGACTGTTTATATGCATTAGCTCAGCACGTGAACTATAAGCAAGTTGTTTTTCTGGGATCAAATGTCTAACCGGCGACATTCATGTGATTCTCCCTCGCCTTCAAAGGCCTCTAGCTTTGTACACAGATGGGAATTGAATCAGAAAAATGCATTTCCCCACTTTGCTACTTCGAGTAGTAACCCGATATATAGAAAAGCTTGCATCGGAATGGTGCGCACACAACCATCTGAGCATCAGCGAGCTCCTGTTTACTGAGCATGCTGCATTACCGATTCTTACAGCCTTGCTTCTAAAAGCCTAAACCCTGTATGACCCTGAATATTAATTAAATATGCAGGAACTCATTTGAGATTAGTGGGCTGTGAGGTGAATCAATTAAAACATTTTTTCCCATAAATTCCTAGGGCTTTCTTTCAAAATTGAAACCTCCAGCCCTCTGCATCAGGATATGTAATTCCACATTGGTTCAGTTGCCAGGGAGCTGCAGTGTGAATTAAAGGAAAATCTGCAGTCTCATTTACTAATGGATTTAAATTGCCTGTTACCCTATTTGATGCCAAATGCACAATATCACCTTATGCTCTCAATTTGTGGACACTTTTTCCATCTTCCCTCTGATTCTTCCTAGGGTTACAGGTGTCATTAGCACCTCCAGTATTGGGCCTAAGCTGCTATTCTTCATGAGGGGGTGGGCACCACAGTTGAACTTGATATGGTTCTTTTCCAATGTTAGCAAATAGACCCTTTTACTGAGACACCTTACCTCCAGCAGGATTCCCTGCCTAATAGCTAACAGCAAGAGGCAGATACTTCAACTGCTTTTTTCTCCTTTTGTAGAGGTATCCTGGTCAATTCCAGAACCCCAATTGCTGCATTTGCTTTAAAGCTGCTAGTTCAGCACAGATGGAAGACCAAACACAACCTTCTGGTCTGGATGATTTGAAACCAGATGGAGTATGCTACTGTCCATTCTGTTATTTGAGGGCTACATTCTTGAGATTCAACAACAACAACTTATATAGTGTCTTTCATATAGTAAAATATCTCAGAGCTCTTCACAAGAACAATTATCAGACAAAATTCGCCACCTAGAAACAAAGATATTAAGACAGGTTACCAGGAGTTCGGCCAGAGGTAGGTTTTAAGGGGCAACTTAAAAGCAGAAAGGTTTAGGGAACATCCAATGTAACAGGTTAAATTTTTTAAAAAGCAAAAATTTTGTGTTGAATCGGTATTTCTAAAAAATTGTATGAATAATGTACATCTCTTTGCTGCCAGTATTTCAGAAGGCTGTTCTTTCTAAATGGAGGGTTGCATTTTCTTGCCCTTGCTTCTATATTATTGCCTGGCCCGCTTTAGATGCACATAGATCATTTTAAAACCACGCAGGCTAATAGCTACCATTTTGGCTGGGTAGAATACTGCAGCGCTACAGATTGACATCTCTCTGGTTTTTTCTCAACCTTGGTACCTCTCCCCTAGTGACATAACTGAAACTGGATATGAGGACCTGGAGCTTTGAATCTTAGGGCGGGGGCGGGAAAGAAAAAAAAAATCATCCAAGCATCAACACTGCTGCTCACTTTACAATGACTACAGTCTGCAGATACTACCCTGCTTTCACAGTTCAACTATTTTAAGACTTTTAAGATTGGTATGGCATAAGGCACTGCAAGCAAGACCCAGACACTTATCCACTTCAATTACTGCAAGTTTTGCAAATGCAAAAAATTGACATAGTTCCAAAGGTGCAATCTTTACAGAAAAGCTGTTTCTGTGAGGGACTCGAAAATAAAAACTGCGGCAGATTCTGCATCTGCATTCGAGACTCCCAGCTGATTGTAGTGTGTACTGAGGCAGCTGGCTCACAAACCACAAATTTCAACACTGACAGTGCGATAAAGGGAGCCCTCAATCAGGAAGTTGGCCATTGTATATTGGGGCTTCTTTTGAAATGCAGCTTAGAGTTGAGTTTTCTTTACCTCCCCATTTTAAAAGTGGAGGGGAGAATTGCTCAACAGTTGAGCAGGCTGTTGCAGCACTTCAATATTCTGATGTAAAAGAATGTAGCGAAGATTAATAGTTCCCACAAAAGCACTCCTTGGTTTTTGCTTTCAGAAGGCTGCCATTTCGAAAACAACCCACATTTAGTGCTCTTACAATCACATGTTTTTACATTCAGTCTCTCTAATAACCTGATGGGCAGGCTGAGGTTTGAGGTCCATTTCACTGGTTATTTATTGCTGCTTAGTTCAAGCTTCAAAACAAAAACAAGTTACACCCAGATGCAATTGGTCTCTACAGGTTTTAAACTTCCCCCAGTTACTCTGAACACATGCTCTACATCACTCCAATGTCTGCACTTCACTTGCTGCAAGATAAATATGGAGCCTGTTATCCAGCAATCCATTTGCCGCAATGTGATCCTTGTTTCTGCTCAAGTCATTGCCAGAGGATGTTCTTTACTTCCTTCCTGCACATCTACTCCACCAGCTGTGAGAGGGGTTCCCTGTTTCTGTGCCCATGTCACTTCAGTGTGTCCAACCCACTCTTACAATGAGGTAATTGCACTGTCGACAACATCTTCACCTAAGCTCGGGAGGAACCCTCAAGTTGAGTTCTGAACAAGGGTCTTATGGACTCGAAACATTAACTCTGTTTCGCTCTCCACAGGTGCTGCTAGACCTTAGTTCTTCCAGCATTTTCTGTTTATGTTTCAGATTTCCAGCATCCACAGTATTTTTCTTTTATCACTAAACTGTTCTCCTTGAGCAAACACTTAACATTTACCAAAGTGCTTCCTTCCCCTTATGGATTCCTGGTATATCAATAACAGATGATGGAGATGCTAAAAATGAAATGAAATGCCTTTATCCTGTGACTCAGTCTATTTTTCTGTGCTATATGTCTTCCATTAGAAAATATGACCAAATAAAGTATAATGCAGAAGATATGATTTGCTCCAGGTGATAACCTTTAAAAAACTGGATATATGGCAATGCTAGTCATATGATAATATGCCAAGATCTTCGTCACTACCAGGCTAATGTACTACCTTTCAATGTATATTAAAAACACAACTAGCATCACCACACCTAGTTACAGGTGCAAAAGAGTCTTAAGATGCTGGGTGCTTATTAGCTGGAGCCCATAATCTGCAAAGTTTCCTGAACAAACAATTAAAAGCTGACTGACCCGAGTATGTGCTGACTTAACAATTCGAGCTGGTGGTCTTAAAGACATAGCTGCATCATAACGGAATATTCCTTCTGTGTTGCATGGTATATCATTCCAGTCCTGACAGAACAGCTGATATCCGAATTAGAATGAGCTACTTAATGAGAGATCCGTTTGTAACTTAAAACAAAAGTCAGTAAGCATGATGACAGATCTGTCAGCTTCACATACAGAATTTGTGTACTTTGAATGCCTAAGATTTCCTATTGCTTGATAATGTATTTCCAATTATTTATTTTTCTCTCCAGAACACACTTTAGGGCCATACAACCATTACTCTGTGGTATTACTCTCACTCTGGAGTCAGATGATCATTGCTTCTAGCTCCATTCGGATTCAAACACATAATCCAGGCTGACACTCGAGTACTGATGGACTGCTGTCTTTAACAGGGCCATTTTTCAAATGAGATCCGAGGTGAGGGAGTTGTGTTGTGGAGAGACCAGAGAACCTGAGATTGTTCTTAAAGCACAGAAGATTAAGGAGAGTTTCACAGACAATTTTAAAGTGTTACTTTTTATTGCCTGTAATCATTTATATTTGTACGTATGTATGTGAATGTGTTTTCTTACACTTGGAGTGAGTGAGCCAACTTTAAATAACCTAGCAGCAAGCCTTTTATCTAAAAAGGGAAAAAGGTTAGTTTATTTTTCACACCCTTGGCCCAGAGGTTACTAAGAAACAAATCATTCACTGCTTCACTCTCGCACACCAAAGCTAGGTACAGGTGAAGGTAAAACAATACTTATTTTAAAAAAAACTTGTGTTTCTTGAAAAGTCAAATTTGCATTTTTTTAATAAAGAAAATGTCAGTGGAGTTTTGTTTGTCACCTGGTCTGACAAACAGAGTCAAAATCAGAAAGTGTCTTTGTCCTCTTGAAAGATTAACACATTAAATCTGGCTGGCTGCTCTTGGGGCCATCTTGATATTCAGTCTTTTAAAAACATAGTTTTCACTATTTGTAACACGGCCATGACAGGAGATTTGACAGAAGTATTTGGAATTATGAGAAGCTTAATAAGGAGAAACTGCATGGAATTATGTAAAATGTACAGCACTGAGACAAGCCATTCAACCCAACTTGTTAATGCTCGTGTTTATTCTACACACAAGCCATTTCTCTACCCCCCATCCTACTCCCTCATGTACTTATTTAGCTTACCCTTAATTGTATCTGTGTTATTCACCTCAACTACATATAGCAGTAAATTCAACATTCTAACCACTCACTGGGTTAAGCGGTTTCCCCAAATTCTTTATTAGAACTATTGTGACTATCTTACATTTTAGTCTCCAGTTTTGGTCCTCCCCACAAGTTGAAACATCTACGCTTACTCTTTTCACACCCTTTCGGAATCTAAAAGGCCTCTGGGAACCTTTGGTCATGCATCAGCCTTCTGTTTTCTAGAGAGGACAGTCCTAACCTGGTCAGTTTATCCTTCTAGGTATAACCATTCAGTTCTGATATCATTCTTGTAAATCTTTCTTTCACCCTCTTCAATGCTTCTATATCTTTTCTGTATTACAGAGACCAGAATGCACTAACTGCTCCACATTTGGTACAATTGCAAGAAAGTCAATAAGTAGAGGGTACAGGTTTAAGATAATTGTCAAAAGAACCATAGGGGAGACAAGATTTTTTTTTAAATGCAGCATGTTATGATGATTTGGTTTACACTGCCTGAACGTGTGGTGGAAGCAGGTTCAATAGTAACTCAAAAGGGAACTGGATGAATATTTGTAATGGAAAAACTTTCATGGCCATGGTGAAAGAGCAGTGAAATGGGACTAAGTGGATAGTTGTTTCAAAGAGCCATCACAGACATGATGGGTCGAATGGCTTCCTTCTGTGCTCTATGATTCAATAAGAGCATGTTATATAGCTTGTATGAATGTGGCTTTTCCAAAATAAAAACAGTCATCCTGTGTATCAAGGTTGCGATGATCCAGATTGTGCAGTAGGAATGATGGCCAACTATCAATGTTTCGCACTATTCCTCAAAAAGCCGATAGCAACTTCTGGAGTCCACACATGTGCAGTTAAACACAGAAATCCAAAAGTTATCAGTGATTCGAAGTTTCCCCCAGGGTACACTGTTGAAGTATCCCCATCCCAGATTGCAATCAAGTAGAAATCACTGAACTGACAAAAACTTGCCATTATTGGTCTCACCGTAAAAATCCTTGTTGAATGAGATGTAACTGGATTTCTAACAGTGTGCTAAATTCATAATTTCAGATAATTCATAATTACTGCTAAACTCCCTCACTGGCCATTAAAAACTAATTTTATATCTGTGTATGTTTGTGTGCACACATGTAAATTGCCCCATCTATCAATCAAGTCACCTGGTTCAGGTGGGATGCAATGCTGGCTGCTGAGGGAGGCAAGGCTGGAGATAAAAGGAGCTCTCACTCCATTTTTCAATCCTCCTTTGATATGGATGTGGTGCTAGAAGTCTGGAAGACTGAAAGTATTACACCCCTGTTCAAAATAAAATTACACAACAAGCGGTTAGGATTTGGAATCCAGCGCCTGGTGCAGTGGTGGAAACAGTTTCACTGGAAGCCTTCAAAAGGAAATTGGATAAACATTTGAAGGAGAAATAATTGAAGGGTTTTGGGAAAAGTGAGATTAACTGGATTGCTCTTCAGAAAAGCTGGGGCAGACTTGATGGGTTGAATCGCACAACTTACCTGTGCTTTGCTTAGTGAGCCAGTTCTACTGGGACAGAAATGTTACAGCAAGTAAAACACAAATTATGTTGCTGCGCGATTCAAGTAAAGGTCCTGTTAAGACTACAAATTCTAATAACTGACATTAGAGTTCATTTGAAGGTTAGTTTCTATGCTGGATTGCAATCAGAACGCTGGCTTTGTTTTCAGAAAGGTGAGAGTCTGATCATGTTATGTCACTGGCATTTTGTACAGAAGTAAAACTCTTCTGAAACAACTAATAGCTCTAATATCTTTCTTTTGTGCTGTGGCACCCAGAAAAGTACACAGCATTCTAAGTATGGCTGCACCAATGATTTAAAGAGTAGCTGACTACCTCACTATTTCAACTCAATAGTGACCTTTCAAAACATCCAAAGACCTGATTTCCTTTACTCACTGCCACCAAGCATTGTTGTGATAGCTTTAATTTGTCAATCAGGACCCCCGGAGTGCTCTCATTTTCCGTCAACATTGTCACTTTTCATTTAACTAAAGTCTCTTCCTGGATTTTGTGTCCTCGTGTGAAGAAACACTTTCCATTTCTCTACGTTGAAATTCATTGGCCACTTCCCTGCCCAATTCTTAATCATTTTCAAATTCTTCCTGCAGCTTTGCAATGTACTACCTTTAAGACTGATGGAATAAACACCTTTACTTTGATACAGCCATAATAGTCTTCAGTGAAGTAAGAATGAACATTCTATCTAGTTGTTCGCACTCTTGCCTTAGTCACAAGGTTCCGGACCCAAGTCCCACTTCAGGGCTTGAGCACAAAAATCAAGGCTGGCACTCCAGTGTTGTACCAAGGGAGTACTGTACTGTAAGAGGTGCCAAATTTCAGATGAGGCCCAATTTGCCTGCTCAGGTGGATATAAAAGGTCCTATAGCACTATTTCGAAGAGAAGCTGGGGAGTTATGCCTGGTGTCCTGGCCAACACTCATCCCTCAATCAACATCACAAAAACAGGTCGTGTAGTCATTAAGATAAAAGCAAAAAACTGTTCTGTTGAAGGGTCATTCGGACTTGAAACGTTAACTGTGCTCCTCTCCGCAGATGCTGCCAGACCTGCTGAGTTTTTCCAGGTATTTTTGTTTTTGTCATGTAGTCATTATCCCACTGTTGTTGGTGGAAGCCGGCTGTGCACAAATTGACTGCCGTGTTTCCTATGTTACAACAACAACTATACTTCAAAAGCACATCATTGTCTGTAATCTGTTCAAGTCATCTGATCATGAACAGCACTATATAAATACCTTTTTTTTAAACCTTGCTATCCAAGTTCTTCTACAGTCTGCAGATTAAAATACACCTCTTACTAATTAGCAATTGCACTATGACCAATTAAATTTATATACCTAGCACTTCTTGGTGCTCATTAATACTGTATGGGGAATGTCACTGCTAGAACATTTTATTCTTCCCAGCGCCAACCTTAGGTCACGTCATACAGTGCGATCCAGAAGGAAACTCCCAATACTTTGCCCAACCTCAGAATACTGTCTCATACTTCGGCAGTCCAATAGCTCCAGTTCTCCCCCTGCCCCACCTTTGCCAATTTATACCAAATCACAGGGAGTTCCACACTATGCTCCTCTACAACTGGGTTGAAATGCCTCTGACTCAATACAGGTGGATCCTTACAAAGCAAACCAATTCCTGCTCTCCCCCACCCCATCCCCAAATCACCCATACTAATGTGGCCACTAGGACAGGTGATGAGAAAAATTCTATGGCAGCCTTCTATCTTGTAAGATGATGGTTTGCACCCTGGTTGTCAAGTCTGTGCCAAGCATCAGCTGGTGTGACTCAGAAGCCCAAGTCTGGCATGGCAATCTCTGACAAGTTAACTGTAGAGGAAGACATTGGGCTGAGATGGTACATGATTTGCTGTCCTGTTTTCTCTGGGCCCTCTTCTCAGCCAGCTGAGCTTTTCATTTCTGTTTGCATCTTCTAATGCTCTTCCAAACAGTCAGCCTCCAGAAGTCACTGCCATCAGCAGCTGTCTCCCAGTTGTCAGTATCAATGTCCACCATCTTCATATCTCCTTTTCAGGTATTTTTGCAGCAGACGTATGGACAACTAGGAGGTTGTGACCCAATGGACAATTCACCGCACAGAAAGACTTTGGGTATATGGCCATCATCCATCTGATGAATGTGTCCAAGCCAGCAGGCTTCAGCAGACTTCGTTGGCTTAGCAATGAGTATATGCTGCTGGAATTAGCACACCACAGAGCATCTCCAAGTTGATGACTTTGCCCTGTCAAGAGATTGAGGGTATGTCTGAGGCAGTGAAGGTGCAAACCTTTTCTCTTGCCTGGCATATGTTGTCCAGGTTTCACCATTGTACATGTGTGCGCTGAGGATGAAGGCTTTGTAGACTCAGTTTGGTGTTCGTAGTCAGATTGTTGTTCCAAAATCTCTTACTCAGCTTGGGCATAACAGCTGTAGCTTTTGTGATCCGTGTGCTGATTTTAGCATCCAGTGGCAGATTGCTGGTGATTGTGGAATCTAGATATGTGAAGCTATCAATAACCTCCAACGTCACATTGTCAATGCTGATAGCTGGTTGATGGGCAACATCCTGGACCATGACATTTGTCTTCCTGAAGCTGACAGTCAAACCAAACTCTTTACAGGTGTGACAGAGTCTGACCACTTGACACTGCAGGTGTTCCTCAGCATGGAATGTTAGTGCAACATCGTCAGCATAGAGAAACTCTGAGGAGGACTTGGTGCACCTTTGTCTTAAATGTGAAGTGTTAAATTAAATATGAAGTTACTGCATTTGAAAGACTATTTTTTGAGCGCCTTTCACAACCGCAGGAAGTCCCAAAGTGTTTTACAGTTAATGAAGCACTTTTGAAGTGTCGTCAACTGTTGTAATGTAGGAAAAATGGGAGCCAATTTGCACACAACACAAACAGCAATGAAATAAAATGACTAGATCATCTATTTTAGTTGTTGGTTGAGAGATAAATATTGACCAAGAAACTGGAAGAACTCCTCTGCTCTTTTTAGAACAGTGTTGTGGGATCTTTGACATCTAGCTGAGGGGGAAGACGGGGATTACCGTCTCATCCGAAAAGGAGTGGAGCAGTGCAGCCAGTTTTACTTTTCATCCAACCTGTGCTATACTTGGCAAGACACAATCTGCACTTGGAGCAAAAATAAACTCTAATTCATAAGCCTAAGTGTATACATTTCAACACCTGACCCTTTAATAAGACCAGCAATCAGAGACATTATTTACAAGCTTTAACTGTCATTTTGCTCTTCCAGCAGCCTTCTGGCTCCTCATAAAATCAGTCTCTTGTAATTAGTCAATATTTCTTCAATCCTGTTCAATTGCCAAATGTGTCTTTTAACTTGGAAAATGCCTGTTATCTTCAATGTGATGGTGACCTCCAGGGGGACTTCAATGGTCTCAAATGGTGCCATGGAATATTTTACATCCACCGAATAATGGGGCCTAAGATTAATATTTCATCTGAAAAGAGTTGGAGCAGTGTAGACAGTTTTACTTTTCACCCAACCTGTGCCATACTGGATTAGACACTGTCGTGGGGTCACATGTTTTACATTATCTGCCACAGGAATGCAACTTATCTTTCACCCGAACCAGAATGAGTTGTGCAGATACACCACTGTTCGTCACACCAAAGGAAAACATACAATGATAAATAACAGTACAGAAACAGGTCATTCAGCCCAACAGTTCAATGCCAGTGTAAATGCTCTGCAATAGCCTTTTCTATTTCATTTAAACTCATCAGCACATCCTATTTCTTTCTGCCTAGTTTCCCATATCGCTGCTTCTTGACTGGTGTTTATTTAACAGAGAATATCTGGGAATGGGTACAAACATAGTTTCCCATGAGTGTGTTTAGAGAATCTCTGACACCAAGCACAAAGTTCAAGCTTCTCATAATCGCCGTCCAAATCTAATAAGTCAAACCTGTTATGACTCCACAGAATCCTTTATTATGAATAAGAGTTTGGCAAAGACTTGTTCCATTCTAAAGTACCCATTTGGTTGCCCTGTTTGCTGATGGGGGGAAAAGTCCAATGATCAATGCATTGGGTAATATAATTGCATGAGAACAGCTTGGCTGTAATCACTGCAAATTCAAAGCATTAAACCATTAAAATATTACAGTGAATGCAGCAATACTCAAAATCCCAGAACACCCAAACATACATTCCCTAAGGGTCAGTGTTGGGACCCTTACTTTCACTGATATACACTAATGACCTAGACCTTGATGAATGAGTTACCATTGCAAAATTTACAGATGATATGAAACTTAGAAGTATTGTGAACTGAGACTCAAATACGTTGGTGGAATGGGCAGATGAAGTTCAATGTGGAGAATCTGGGTGTACACGTGCATAAGTCATCGAAGGTGGCAGGGCAGGTTGAGAGAGCGCTTAAAGAATACAGTATCCTAGGCTTTATTAATGGGGGCATAGAGCACAAGAGTAAGGAGGTTATGTTGAAATTGTTCGGTCTCAGCTGGAGTATTGTGTGCAGTTCAGGGCACCGCACTTTAGGAAGAATGTGATGGCATTGGAGAGTGTGCAGCAGTTTCATGAGAATGAAGTTCCTCATCCCTGGAACCAGTTCTGAAGATAGATTGGGGAAGTTGGGACTGTTTTCCTTGGAGAAAAGACAGCCGTGAGGAGGTCTGATAGAGGTATTCAAAATCACGAGGGCTATGGACAAAGTAGATAAAGAGAAACTGTTCCCAGTTGTGAAAGGATCAAGAATGAGTGGGCACAGATTTAAAGTAATTGGCAAAAGAAACAAAAGCGATATGAGAAAAAATCTTTTCACGCAGTGAGTGGTTAAAGTCTGGAATGTACTGACAGAGTGTGGTGGAGGCAGGTTCAATTGAAGCACTCAAAAAGGAATTAGACAGTTATCTGAACAGGAAGAATGTGCAGGGTTACAGGGAGAAGGCAGGAGAATGGCAGTAAGGAGAATTGCTCATTTGGAGAGCTGGTGCAGACATGATGGGTTGAATGGCCTCCTTCTGCACTGTAACATTTCTGTGATTATGTGAAATCAACTGTGTACCAAGCTTGTTCTCAGAAAAAAAGGCCACTTTATAACTCCTCACCAGTCTGCGACATGCCACACACATTTACACACCATATTGGAATTATAAATAGTGTCAGGCTCTATAAGGAAACGAGTGACCTTCTGCATTTGGCCCAGACACAAGGATCCCATCTCACTTCCCTTCATTTCTGCAGCACATCCTGTCCTGATTCTGTCCCATCTCAGTCATTATGGACAACACTTCCCATGACCCTGGGAGCCCCAGCTCCCCAAACACAGCTTAGTCAGATCCCACCCCACGATCATTCAGGTCCATGGCAGCTCAAATTCCCCTGAACCTACCTTCCCATACCCACACCGCCCCCCTCACCCCAGAGTATCAGCAGCTTGACTCCACAGGTATTTACAGCCACCTGGCCAAAGTACCAGTCACAGTCATCCACCCACAGCCTCACCACCAGAGTGCAGGGAACTATCCTTCTGGGAGGACCATTCCAGAATCCAAGTCTTCAATACCCATCGATTCTGCCACCTCCTCTCCATCCTACCTTCCCAGTTCCATCTTTCCCTCATCTCTCAGCTGTTGTTCCCCATTCAGTTCTATCCCACCCCAGCTGTTCTCCCACTCTCTAATCTTATTTCTGCCTCAGCTCTCCCCACAGAGTCCTGTTCCCCTGAAACTGACACCATCCTAGCCCCAATATTCCCCATACCCTTGCTCAAGTCCTGCCTCCAACACCTTGTTTTCTCCAACTCCCCCACCCCAACTTACCCTGTTCAACCCATACACACTTAACCCGATCCCCCATACTGTCTGCCCTCCCACTCCCCAGTTGCCCCCTTGTTTCACCCTCTCCCCCTCATTTGCCCTCCACCCCGTTGCCCCATTTCAACCCCTCCTTCACCGCCTCTTTCCCATTAACCCTCCCATCCTCCCCTGTCCCCCACCCATCCTCCTGTGTTGCACCCCTCCCCTTCCTCTCCACTGCTCACCCCCTCCCACATTCTCCCCTGCTCCCTCCACTCCCTCCCACACTCTCATTCCCCCTCCCCTTCTCCCAGTCTCCCTTCCATCCCTCTCCTGTCGTTCCCCCCTCTCCCATCCGCCCTCCCACATTTTGCACCCTCCCTCGTTTGGCCACCCTCCATTCTTTCCCCACCCCCCAATCCCCCCTCTTTTCCCTCCTCTCCCACGCTCCCCCTCCTCTCCCACGCTCCCTCTCTCTCTCCCGCTCCCTCCCTCTCTCCTCTACTCCCCCCACTCCCTCCCTCTCTCCTCTACCCCCCCCACTCCCTCCCTCCCTCTCTCCTCTACCTCCCCCACCCCCCCTCTCTCCTCTAGCCCCCCACTCCCTCCCTCCCTCTCTCCTCTACCCCCCCACTCCCTCCCTCTCTCCTCTACCCCCCCCACTCCCTCCCTCCCTCTCTCCTCTACCCCCCCACTCCCTCCCTCCCTCTCTCCTGTACCCTCCCACTCCCTCCCTCCCTCTCTCCTCTACCCCCACCACTCCCTCCCTCCCTCTCTCCTCTACCCCCCCACTCCCTCCCTCCCTCTCTCCTCTACCCCCCCCACTCCCTCCCTCTCTCCTCTACACCCCACACTCCCTCCCTCCCCTACCCCCCCACTCCCTCCCTCTCTCCTCTACTCCCCCCACTCCCTCCCTCTCTCCTCTACCCCCCCCACTCCCTCCCTCCCTCTCTCCTCTACCTCCCCCACCCCCCCTCTCTCCTCTACCCCCCCCACTCCCTCCCTCCCTCTCTCCTCTACCCCCCCCACTCCCTCCCTCCCTCTCTCCTCTACCCCCCCCACTCCCTCCCTCCCTCTCTCCTCTACCCCCCCACTCCCTCCCTCCCTCTCTCCTCTACCCCCCCACTCCCTCCCTCCCTCTCTCCTCTACCCCCACCACTCCCTCCCTCCCTCTCTCCTCTACCCCCACCACTCCCTCCCTCCCTCTCTCTCCTCTACCCCCCCCACTCCCTCCCTCCCTCTCTCCTCTACCCCCCCACTCCCTCCCTCCCTCTCTCCTCTACCCCCCACACTCCCTCCCTCCCCTACCCCCCCACTCCCTCCCTCTCTCCTCTACCCCCCCACTCCCTCCCTCTTCTACCCCCCCACTCCCCCCTCTCTCCTCTACCCCCACTCCCTCCCTCCCTCCCTCCTCTACCCCCCCACTCCCTCCCTCCCTCCCTCTCTCCTCTACCCCCCCCACTCCCTCTCTCCTCCTCCCCCCCACTCCCTCTCTCCTCCTCCCCCCCACTCCCTCTCTCCTCTAGCCCCCCACTCCCTCTCTCCTCTAGCCCCCCACTCCCTCCCTCTCTCCTCTACCCCCCCAC